>NW_027116846.1:0-600000 GCF_024137725.1 Prorops nasuta | reverse complement strand
AAAGGGACTAGGGTAACTCAATTGCTGTCAGAGAGTAGATATAAAGGGGCAAGGATAACTCACTTGGGGTCAGGGAGTATTTCTATGGGTCTAGGGTAACCTTCTTGTGGTCTGGGAGTACTTATATGGGACTAGGGTAACCCACTTAGGGTCAGGGAGTACTTATAAAGGGGCTAGGGTAACTCACATTGGGTCAGGGAATAGTTATATGGGACTAGGGTAACTCACTTGGGGTTTGGGTTTACATATAAAGCGGCTAGGATAGCTCACTTGCGGTCAGAGAGTACATATAAAGGGGCTAGGATAACTCTCTTGGGGTCAGGGAGTACTTCTAAGGGACTAGGTTAACTCACTTGGGGCCTGGGAGTACATATAAAGCGGCTAGGATAACTCACTTGCGGTCAGAGAGTACATATAAAGGAGCTAGGGTAACTCACTTGCGGTCAGAGAGTACATATAAAGGGGCTAGGATAACTCACTTGTGGTCAGGGAGTACTTATAAAGGGGCTATGGTACCTCACTTGGGGTCAGGGAGTAGTTATAAGGGACTAAGGTAACTCACTTGGGGTCTGGGAGTACATATAAAGGGGCTAGGATAACTCACATGGGGTCAGGGAGTACTTATAAAGGGGGTAAGGTAACTCACTGTGGGTCAAGGAGTTGTTTTGTGGGACTAGGGTAACTAACTTGGTGTCTGTAAATACTTATATGGGACCAGGGTAACTCACTTGGTGTCGGGGAGTACTTATAAGGGGCTAGGATAACGCACTTGGGGTCAGGGAGTACTTATAAAGGGGCTAGGGTAACTCACTTGGGGTCAGGGAGTACTTATCAGGGACTAGGATAACTCACTTGCGGTCAGAGAGTACATATAAAGGGGCTAGGATAACTCACTTGGGGTCAGGGAGTACGTCTATGGGACTAGGGTAACTCACATGAGGTCAGAGATTACATATAAAGGGGATAGGATAACTCACTTGCGGTTAGAGAGTACATATAAAGGGGCTAGGATAACTCACTTGGGGTCAGGGAGTACTTATAAAGGGGCTATGGTAACTCACTTGGGGTCAAGGAGTACTACTATGGGACTAGGGTAACTCACTTGCCGTCAGAGAGTTCATATAAAGGGGCTAGGATAACTCATTTGGGGTCAGGGAGTACTTATAAAGGGGCTAGGATAACTCACTTGCCGTCAGAGAGTACATATGAAGGGGCTAGGATAACTCATTTGGGGTCAGGTAGTACTTATAATGGGGCTATGGTAACTCACTTGGGGTCAGGGAGTACTACTATGGGACTAGGGTAACTCACTTGCGGTCAGAGAGTACATATAAAGGGGCTAGGATAATTCACTTGCGGTCAGAGAGTACATATAAAGGGGCTAGGATAACTCACTTGGGGTCAGGGAGTACGTCTATGGGACTAGGGTAACTCACATGAGGTCAGAGAGTACATATAAAGGGGATAGGATAACTCACTTGCGGTCAGAGGGTACATATAACGGGGCTAGGATAATTCACTTGGGGTCAGGGAGTACTTATAAAGGGGCTATGGTAACTCACATGGGGTCAGGAAGTACTTATTTGGGATTAGGGTAACTCACTTGCCGCCAGAGAGTACATATAAAGGGGCTAGGGTAACTCACATGGGGTCAGGGAGTACTTATTTGGGATTAGGGTACCTCACTTGCCGCCAGAGAGTACATATAAAGGGGCTAGGGTAACTCACATGGGGTCTGGGAGTACATATAAAGGGGCTAGGATAACTCACTTGCGGTCAGAGAGTACATATAAAGGGGCTAGGATAACTCATTTGGGGTCAGGGAGTACTTATAAAGGGGCTATGGTAACTCACTTGGGGTCAGGAAGTACTTCTATGGAACTAGGGTAACTCACTTGGGGTCTGGGAGTACATATAAAGCGGCTAGGGTAACTCACTTTGGGTCAAGGAGTACTTATATGGGACTAGGGTAACTCACTTGGGGTCTGGGAGTACATATAAAGGGGCTAGGATAACTCACTTGCGGTCAGAGAGTACATATAACGGGGCTAGGATAACTCACTTGGGGTCAGGGAGTACTTATAAAGGGGCTATGGTAACTCACTTGCGGTCAGAGAGTACATATAAAGGGGCTAGGATGACTCACTTGGGGTCAGGGAGTACTTATAAAGGGGCTATGGTAACTCACTTGGGGTCAGGAAGTACTTCTATGGAACTCGGGTAACTCACTTGGGGTCTGGGAGTACATATAAAGCGGCTAGGGTAACTCACTTTGGGTCAAGGAGTACTTATATGGGACTAGGGTAACTCACTTGGGGTCTGGGAGTACATATAAAGGGGCTAGGATAACTCACTTGCGGTCAGAGAGTACATATAACGGGGCTAGGATAATTCACTTGGGGTCAGGGAGTACTTATAAAGGGGCTATGGTAACTCACTTAGGGTCAGGAAGTACTTCTATGGGATTAGGGTAACTCACTTGGGGTCAGGGAGTACGTCTATGAGACTAGGGTAACTCACATGAGTTCAGAGAGTACATATAAAGGGGATGGGATAACTCACTTGCGGTCAGATACTACATATAAAGGGGCTAGGATAACTCACTTGGGGTGAGGGAGTACTTATAAAGGGGCTATGGTAACTCACTTGCGGTCAGAGAGTACATATAAAGGGGCTAGGATAACTCACTTGGGGTCAGGGAGTACTTATAAAGGGGCTATGGTAACTCACTTGGGGTCAAGGAGTACTTATATGGGACTAGGGTAACTCACTTGGGGTCTGGGAGTACATATAAAGGGGCTAGGATAACTCACTTGCGGTCAGAGAGTATATATAAAGGGGCTAGGATAACTCACTTGGGGTCAGGGAGTACTTATAAAGGGGCTATGGTAACTCACTTGGGGTCAAGGAGTACTACTATGGGACTAGGGTAACTCACTTGCCGTCAGAGAGTACATATAAAGGGGCTAGGATAACTCACTTACGGTCAGAGAGTACATATAAAGGGGCTAGGATAACTCACTTGGGGTCAGGGAGTACTTCTATGGGACTAGGGTAACTCACTTGCGGTCAGAGAGTACATATAAAGTAACTAGGATAACTCACTTGCGGTCAGGATGTATTTATATAAGGGGCTAGGGTAACTCACTTGGGGTCAGGGAATACATCTATGGGACTAGGGTAACTCACTTGCGGTCAGAGAGTACATTAAGGAACTAGGATAACTCAATTGCGGTCAGGAAGTACTTATATAAGGGGCTAGGGTAACTCACTTGGGGTCAGGGAATACATCTATGGGACTAGGGTAACACACTTGGGTCAGGGAGTACTTATAAAGGGGCTACGATAACTCACTTGCGGTCAGAGAGTACATATAAAGGGGCTAGGATAATTCACATGGGGTCAGGGAGTACATCTATGGGACTAGGGTAACTCACTTGGGGTCAGGGAGTACTTATAAAGGGGCTACGATAACTCACTTGCGGTCAGAGAGTACATATAAAGGGGCTAGGATAATTCACATGGGGTCAGGGAGTACATATAAAGGGGCTAGGATAACTCACTTGGGGTCAGGGAGTACTTATAAAGGGGCTACGATAACTCACTTGCGGTCAGAGAGTACATATAAAGGGGCTAGGATAATTCACATGGGGTCAGAGAGTACATATAAAGGGGCTAGGATAACTCACTTGGGGTCAGGGAGTACTTATAAAGGGGCTACGATAACTCACTTGCGGTCAGAGAGTACATATAAAGGGGCTAGGATAACTCACTTGGGGTCAGGGAGTACTTATAAAGGGGCTACGATAACTCACTTGCGGTCAGAGAGTACATATAAAGGGGCTAGGATAATTCACATGGGGTCAGGGAGTACATATAAAGGGGCTATGGTAACTCACTTGGGGTCAGGGAATACATCTATGGGACTAGGGTAACACACTTGGGTCAGGGAGTACTTATAAAGGGGCTAGGATAACTCACTTGCGGTCAGAGAGTACATATAAAGGGGCTAGGATAATTCACTTGGGGTCAGGGGGTACATATAAAGGGGCTATGGTAACTCACTTGGGGTCAAGGAGTACTACTATGGGACTAGGGTAACTCACTTGCCGTCAGAGAGTACATATAAAGGGGCTAGGATAACTCATTTGGGGTCAGGGAGTACTTATAAAGGGGCTATGGTACCTCACTTGGGGTCTGGGAGTACATATAAAGGGGCTAGGATAACTCACTTGGGGTCAGGGAGTACTTATAAAGGGGCTATGGTAACTCACTTGGGGTCAAGGAGTACTACTATGGGACTAGGGTAACTCACTTGGGTTATTGGAGCACTTATATGGGGCTAGGGTAAATCAGTTGGGGATAGGGAGTACTTATATGGGACTAGGGTAACTTACTTGCGGTCAAAGAGTACATATAAAGGGGCTATGATAACTCACTTGGAGTCAGGGAGTACTTATATGGGACTAGGGTAACTCACTCAGGGTCAGGGAGTACTTATATAGGGGATAGGGTAACTCACTTGGTGTCAGGCAGTACTTCTATGTGACTATGGTAAATCACTTGGGTACTTGTAGCACTTATTTGGGACTAGGGTAAATCAGTTGGGGTCAGGGAGTACTTATATGGGACTAGGGTAACTCACTTGCGGTCAGAGAGTACATATAAAGGGACTAGGGTAACTCAATTGCTGTCAGAGAGTAGATATAAAGGGGCAAGGATAACTCACTTGGGGTCAGGGAGTACTTCTATGGGACTAGGGTAACTCACTTAGGGTCAGGGAGTACTTATAAAGGGGCTATGGTAACTCACTTGGAGTCAGGGAGTACTTATATGGGACTAGGGTAACTCACTCAGGGTCAGGGAGTACTTATATAGGGGATAGGGTAACTCACTTGGTGTCAGGGAGTACTTCTATGTGACTATGGTAAATCACTTGGGTACTTGTAGCACTTATTTGGGACTAGGGTAAATCAGTTGGGGTCAGGGAGTACTTATATGGGACTACGGTAACTCACTTGCGGTCAGAGAGTACATATAAAGGGACTAGGGTAACTCAATTGCTGTCAGAGAGTAGATATAAAGGGGCAAGGATAACTCACTTGGGGTCAGGGAGTATTTCTATGGGTCTAGGGTAACCTTCTTGTGGTCTGGGAGTACTTATATGGGACTAGGGTAACCCACTTAGGGTCAGGGAGTACTTATAAAGGGGCTAGGGTAACTCACATTGGGTCAGGGAATAGTTATATGGGACTAGGGTAACACACTTGGGGTCTGGGTTTACATATAAAGCGGCTAGGATAGCTCACTTGCGGTCAGAGAGTACATATAAAGGGGCTAGGATAACTCTCTTGGGGTCAGGGAGTACTTTTAAGGGACTAGGTTAACTCACTTGGGGTCTGGGAGTACATATAAAGCGGCTAGGATAACTCACTTGCGGTCAGAGAGTACATATAAAGGAGCTAGGGTAACTCACTTGCGGTCAGAGAGTACATATAAAGGGGCTAGGATAACTCACTTGGGGTCAGGGAGTACTTATAAAGGGGCTATGGTACCTCACTTGGGGTCAGGGAGTAGTTATAAGGGACTAAGGTAACTCACTTGGGGTCTGGGAGTACATATAAAGGGGATAGGATAACTCACATGGGGTCAGGGAGTACTTATAAAGGGGCTAGGGTAACTCACTTGGGGTCAGGGAGTACTTATCAGGGACTAGGATAACTCACTTGCGGTCAGAGAGTACATATAAAGGGGCTAGGATAACTCACTTGGGGTCAGGGAGTACGTCTATGGGACTAGGGTAACTCACATGAGGTCAGAGATTACATATAAAGGGGATAGGATAACTCACTTGCGGTTAGAGAGTACATATAAAGGGGCTAGGATAACTCACTTGGGGTCAGGGAGTACTTATAAAGGGGCTATGGTAACTCACTTGGGGTCAAGGAGTACTACTATGGGACTAGGGTAACTCACTTGCCGTCAGAGAGTTCATATAAAGGGGCTAGGATAACTCATTTGGGGTCAGGGAGTACTTATAAAGGGGCTAGGATAACTCACTTGCCGTCAGAGAGTACATATGAAGGGGCTAGGATAACTCATTTGGGGTCAGGTAGTACTTATAATGGGGCTATGGTAACTCACTTGGGGTCAGGGAGTACTACTATGGGACTAGGGTAACTCACTTGCGGTCAGAGAGTACATATAAAGGGGCTAGGATAACTCACTTGCGGTCAGAGAGTACATATAAAGGGGCTAGGATAACTCACTTGGGGTCAGGGAGTACGTCTATGGGACTAGGGTAACTCACATGAGGTCAGAGAGTACATATAAAGGGGATAGGATAACTCACTTGCGGTCAGAGGGTACATATAACGGGGCTAGGATAATTCACTTGGGGTCAGGGAGTACTTATAAAGGGGCTATGGTAACTCACATGGGGTCAGGAAGTACTTATTTGGGATTAGGGTAACTCACTTGCCGCCAGAGAGTACATATAAAGGGGCTAGGGTAACTCACATGGGGTCAGGGAGTACTTATTTGGGATTAGGGTAACTCACTTGCCGCCAGAGAGTACATATAAAGGGGCTAGGGTAACTCACATGGGGTCTGGGAGTACATATAAAGGGGCTAGGATAACTCACTTGCGGTCAGAGAGTACATATAAAGGGGCTAGGATAACTCATTTGGGGTCAGGGAGTACTTATAAAGGGGCTATGGTAACTCACTTGGGGTCAGGAAGTACTTCTATGGAACTAGGGTAACTCACTTGGGGTCTGGGAGTACATATAAAGCGGCTAGGGTAACTCACTTTGGGTCAAGGAGTACTTATATGGGACTAGGGTAACTCACTTGGGGTCTGGGAGTACATATAAAGGGGCTAGGATAACTCACTTGCGGTCAGAGAGTACATATAACGGGGCTAGGATAACTCACTTGGGGTCAGGGAGTACTTATAAAGGGGCTATGGTAACTCACTTGCGGTCAGAGAGTACATATAAAGGGGCTAGGATGACTCACTTGGGGTCAGGGAGTACTTATAAAGGGGCTATGGTAACTCACTTGGGGTCAGGAAGTACTTCTATGGAACTCGGGTAACTCACTTGGGGTCTGGGAGTACATATAAAGCGGCTAGGGTAACTCACTTTGGGTCAAGGAGTACTTATATGGGACTAGGGTAACTCACTTGGGGTCTGGGAGTACATATAAAGGGGCTAGGATAACTCACTTGCGGTCAGAGAGTACATATAACGGGGCTAGGATAATTCACTTGGGGTCAGGGAGTACTTATAAAGGGGCTATGGTAACTCACTTAGGGTCAGGAAGTACTTCTATGGGATTAGGGTAACTCACTTGGGGTCAGGGAGTACGTCTATGAGACTAGGGTAACTCACATGAGTTCAGAGAGTACATATAAAGGGGATGGGATAACTCACTTGCGGTCAGATACTACATATAAAGGGGCTAGGATAACTCACTTGGGGTGAGGGAGTACTTATAAAGGGGCTATGGTAACTCACTTGCGGTCAGAGAGTACATATAAAGGGGCTAGGATAACTCACTTGGGGTCAGGGAGTACTTATAAAGGGGCTATGGTAACTCACTTGGGGTCAAGGAGTACTTATATGGGACTAGGGTAACTCACTTGGGGTCTGGGAGTACATATAAAGGGGCTAGGATAACTCACTTGCGGTCAGAGAGTATATATAAAGGGGCTAGGATAACTCACTTGGGGTCAGGGAGTACTTATAAAGGGGCTATGGTAACTCACTTGGGGTCAAGGAGTACTACTATGGGACTAGGGTAACTCACTTGCCGTCAGAGAGTACATATAAAGGGGCTAGGATAACTCACTTACGGTCAGAGAGTACATATAAAGGGGCTAGGATAACTCACTTGGGGTCAGGGAGTACTTCTATGGGACTAGGGTAACTCACTTGCGGTCAGAGAGTACATATAAAGTAACTAGGATAACTCACTTGCGGTCAGGATGTATTTATATAAGGGGCTAGGGTAACTCACTTGGGGTCAGGGAATACATCTATGGGACTAGGGTAACTCACTTGCGGTCAGAGAGTACATTAAGGAACTAGGATAACTCAATTGCGGTCAGGAAGTACTTATATAAGGGGCTAGGGTAACTCACTTGGGGTCAGGGAATACATCTATGGGACTAGGGTAACACACTTGGGTCAGGGAGTACTTATAAAGGGGCTACGATAACTCACTTGCGGTCAGAGAGTACATATAAAGGGGCTAGGATAATTCACATGGGGTCAGGGAGTACATCTATGGGACTAGGGTAACTCACTTGGGGTCAGGGAGTACTTATAAAGGGGCTACGATAACTCACTTGCGGTCAGAGAGTACATATAAAGGGGCTAGGATAATTCACATGGGGTCAGGGAGTACATATAAAGGGGCTAGGATAACTCACTTGGGGTCAGGGAGTACTTATAAAGGGGCTACGATAACTCACTTGCGGTCAGAGAGTACATATAAAGGGGCTAGGATAATTCACATGGGGTCAGAGAGTACATATAAAGGGGCTAGGATAACTCACTTGGGGTCAGGGAGTACTTATAAAGGGGCTACGATAACTCACTTGCGGTCAGAGAGTACATATAAAGGGGCTAGGATAACTCACTTGGGGTCAGGGAGTACTTATAAAGGGGCTACGATAACTCACTTGCGGTCAGAGAGTACATATAAAGGGGCTAGGATAATTCACATGGGGTCAGGGAGTACATATAAAGGGGCTATGGTAACTCACTTGGGGTCAGGGAATACATCTATGGGACTAGGGTAACACACTTGGGTCAGGGAGTACTTATAAAGGGGCTAGGATAACTCACTTGCGGTCAGAGAGTACATATAAAGGGGTTAGGATAATTCACTTGGGGTCAGGGGGTACATATAAAGGGGCTATGGTAACTCACTTGGGGTCAAGGAGTACTACTATGGGACTAGGGTAACTCACTTGCCGTCAGAGAGTACATATAAAGGGGCTAGGATAACTCATTTGGGGTCAGGGAGTACTTATAAAGGGGCTATGGTACCTCACTTGGGGTCTGGGAGTACATATAAAGGGGCTAGGATAACTCACTTGGGGTCAGGGAGTACTTATAAAGGGGCTATGGTAACTCACTTGGGGTCAAGGAGTACTACTATGGGACTAGGGTAACTCACTTGGGTTATTGGAGCACTTATATGGGGCTAGGGTAAATCAGTTGGGGATAGGGAGTACTTATATGGGACTAGGGTAACTTACTTGCGGTCAAAGAGTACATATAAAGGGGCTATGATAACTCACTTGGAGTCAGGGAGTACTTATATGGGACTAGGGTAACTCACTCAGGGTCAGGGAGTACTTATATAGGGGATAGGGTAACTCACTTGGTGTCAGGCAGTACTTCTATGTGACTATGGTAAATCACTTGGGTACTTGTAGCACTTATTTGGGACTAGGGTAAATCAGTTGGGGTCAGGGAGTACTTATATGGGACTAGGGTAACTCACTTGCGGTCAGAGAGTACATATAAAGGGACTAGGGTAACTCAATTGCTGTCAGAGAGTAGATATAAAGGGGCAAGGATAACTCACTTGGGGTCAGGGAGTACTTCTATGGGACTAGGGTAACTCACTTAGGGTCAGGGAGTACTTATAAAGGGGCTATGGTAACTCACTTGGAGTCAGGGAGTACTTATATGGGACTAGGGTAACTCACTCAGGGTCAGGGAGTACTTATATAGGGGATAGGGTAACTCACTTGGTGTCAGGGAGTACTTCTATGTGACTATGGTAAATCACTTGGGTACTTGTAGCACTTATTTGGGACTAGGGTAAATCAGTTGGGGTCAGGGAGTACTTATATGGGACTAGGGTAACTCACTTGCGGTCAGAGAGTACATATAAAGGGACTAGGGTAACTCAATTGCTGTCAGAGAGTAGATATAAAGGGGCAAGGATAACTCACTTGGGGTCAGGGAGTATTTCTATGGGTCTAGGGTAACCTTCTTGTGGTCTGGGAGTACTTATATGGGACTAGGGTAACCCACTTAGGGTCAGGGAGTACTTATAAAGGGGCTAGGGTAACTCACATTGGGTCAGGGAATAGTTATATGGGACTAGGGTAACACACTTGGGGTCTGGGTTTACATATAAAGCGGCTAGGATAGCTCACTTGCGGTCAGAGAGTACATATAAAGGGGCTAGGATAACTCTCTTGGGGTCAGGGAGTACTTTTAAGGGACTAGGTTAACTCACTTGGGGTCTGGGAGTACATATAAAGCGGCTAGGATAACTCACTTGCGGTCAGAGAGTACATATAAAGGAGCTAGGGTAACTCACTTGCGGTCAGAGAGTACATATAAAGGGGCTAGGATAACTCACTTGGGGTCAGGGAGTACTTATAAAGGGGCTATGGTACCTCACTTGGGGTCAGGGAGTAGTTATAAGGGACTAAGGTAACTCACTTGGGGTCTGGGAGTACATATAAAGGGGATAGGATAACTCACATGGGGTCAGGGAGTACTTATAAAGGGGCTATGGTAACTCACTGTGGGTCAAGGAGTTGTTTTGTGGGACTAGAGTAACTAACTTGGTGTCTGTAAATACTTATATGGGACCAGGGTAACTCACTTGGTGTCGGGGAGTACTTATAAGGGGCTAGGATAACGCACTTGGGGTCAGGGAGTGCTTATAAAGGGGCTAGGGTAACTCACTTGGGGTCAGGGAGTACTTATCAGGGACTAGGGTAACTCACTTGGGGTCAGGGAGTACTTATAAAGGGGCTATGGTACCTCACTTGAGGTCAGGGAGTACTTATATGGGACTAGGGTAACTCACTTGCGGTCAGGGAGTACTTATAAAGGGGCTAGGGTAACTCTCTTTGGGTCAAGGAGTACTTATATTAGACTAGGCTAACTCACTTGGTGTCTGGGAGTACTTATATGGGACCAGGGTAATTCACTTGGGGCCAGGGTGTACTTATAAAGGGGCTAGGGTAACTCACTTGGGGTCAAGGAGTACTACTATGGGACTAGGGTAACTCACTTGGGGTCAGGGAGTACATATAAAGGGGCTAGGATAATTCACTTGCGGTCAGAGAGTACATATAAAGGGGCTAGGGTAACTCACTTGCGGTCAGAGAGTACATATAAAGGGGCTATGATACCTCACTTGGGGTCAGGGAGTACTAATATGAAACTAGGGTAACACACTTGGGTCAGGGAATACTTATAAAGGGGCTCGGATAACTCACTTGCGGTCAAAGAGTATATATAAAGGGGCGAGGATAACTCACTTGGGGTCAGGGAGTACATATAAAGGGGCTAGGATAACTCACTTGCGGTCAGAGAGTACTTCTATGGGACTAGGGTAACTCACTTGCGGTCAGAGAGTACATATAAAGGAACTAGGATAACTCACTTGGGGTCAGGGAGTACTTATAAAGGGGCTATGGTACCTCACTTGGGGTCTGGGAGTACATATAAAGCGGCTAGGATAACTCACTTGCGGTCAGAGAGTACATATAAAGGGGCTAGGATAACTCACTTGGGGTCAGGGAGTACTTATAAAGGGGCTATGGTAACTCACTTGGGGTCAAGGAGTACTTCTATGGGACTAGGGTAACTCACTTGCGGTCAGAGAGTACATATAAAGGAACTAGGATAACTCACTTGCGGTCAGAGAGTACATATAAAGGGGCTAGGGTAACTCACATGTGGTCAGGGAGTACTTATTTGGGACTAGGGTAACTCACTTGCCGCCAGAGAGTACATATAAAGGGGCTAGGGTAACTCACAAGGGGTCAGGGAGTACTTATAAAGGGGCTATGGTAACTCACTTGCGGTCAGAGAGTACATATAAAGGGGCTAGGATAACTCACTTGGGGGCAGGGAGTACTTATAAAGGGGCTATGGTAACTCACTTGGGGTCAGGAAGTACTTCTATGGAACTAGGGTAGCTCACTTGGGGTCTGGGAGTACATATAAAGCGGCTAGGGTAACTCACTTTGGGTCAAGGAGTACTTATATGGGACTAGGGTAACTCACTTGGGGTCTGGGAGTACATATAAAGGGGCTAGGATAACTCACTTGCGGTCAGAGAGTACATATAACGGGGCTAGGATAACTCACTTGAGGTCAGGGAGTACTTATAAAGGGGCTATGGTAACTCACTTAGGGTCAGGAAGTACTTCTATGGGATTAGGTTAACTCACTTGGGGTCAGGGAGTACGTCTATGGGACTAGGGTAACTCACATGAGGTCAGAGAGTACATATAAAAGGGATAGGATAACTCACTTGCGGTCAGATAGTACATATAAAGGGGCTAGGATAACTCACTTGGGGTCAGGGAGTACTTATAAAGGGGCTAGGATAACTCAATTGCGGTCAGAGAGTACATATAAAGGGGCTAGGGTAACTCACTTGCGATCAGAGAGTACATATAAAGGGGCTTGGATAACTCACTTGGGGTCAGGGAGTACTTATAAAGGGCCTATGGTAACTCACTTGGGGCCAAGGAGTACTAATATGAAACTAGGGTAACCCACTTGGGGTCAGGGAGTACTTATAAAGGGCCTAGGATAACTCACTTTCGGTCAGAGAGTACATATAAAGGGGCTAGCATAATTCACTTGGGGTCAGGTAGTACTTATAAACGGGCTATGGTAACTCACTTGGGATCAGGTAGTACTACTATGGGACTAGGTAACTCACTTGCGGTCAGAGAGTACATATAAAGGGGCTAGGATAACTCACTTGCGGTCAGAGAGTACATATAAAGGGGCTAGGATAACTCACTTGGGGTCAGGGAGTACGTCTATGGGACTAGGGTAACTCACATGAGGTCAGAGATTACATATAAAGGGGATAGGATAACTCACTTGCGGTTAGAGAGTACATATAAAGGGGCTAGGATAACTCACTTGGGGTCAGGAAGTACTTATAAAGGGGCTATGGTAACTCACTTGGGGTCAAGGAGTACTACTTTGGGACTAGGGTAACTCACTTGCCGTCAGAGAGTTCATATAAAGGGGCTAGGATAACTCATTTGGGGTCAGGGAGTACTTATAAAGGGGCTAGGATAACTCACTTGCGGTCAGAGAGTACATATTAAGGGGCTAGGATAACTCATTTGGGGTCAGGTAGTACTTATAATGGGGCTATGGTAACTCACTTGGGGTCAGGGAGTACTACTATGGGACTAGGGTAACTCACTTGCGGTCAGAGAGTACATATAAAGGGGCTAGGATAACTCACTTGCGGTCAGAGAGTACATATAAAGGGGCTAGGATAACTCACTTGGGGTCAGGGAGTACGTCTATGGGACTAGGGTAACTCACATGAGGTCAGAGATTACATATAAAGGGGATAGGATAACTCACTTGCGGTTAGAGAGTACATATAAAGGGGCTAGGATAACTCACTTGGGGTCAGGGAGTACTTATAAAGGGGCTATGGTAACTCACTTGGGGTCAAGGAGTACTACTATGGGACTAGGGTAACTCACTTGCCGTCAGAGAGTTCATATAAAAGGGCTAGGATAACTCATTTGGGGTCAGGGAGTACTTATAAAGGGGCTAGGATAACTCACTTGCCGTCAGAGAGTACATATAAAGGGGCTAGGATAACTCATTTGGGGTCAGGTAGTACTTATAATGGGGCTATGGTAACTCACTTGGGGTCAGGGAGTACTACTATGGGACTAGGGTAACTCACTTGCGGTCAGAGATTATATATAAAGGGGCTAGGATAACTCACTTGCGGTCAGAGAGTACATATAAAGGGGCTAGGATAACTCACTTGGGGTCAGGGAGTACGTCTATGGGACTAGGGTAACTCACATGAGGTCAGAGAGTACATATAAAGGGGATAGTATAACTCACTTGCGGTCAGAGGGTACATATAAAGGGGCTAGGATAACTCACTTGGGGTCAGGGAGTACGTCTATGGGACTAGGGTAACTCACATGAGATCAGAGAGTACATATAAAGGGGATAGGATAACTCACTTGCGGTTAGAGAGTACATATAAAGGGGCTAGGATAACTCACTTGGGGTCAGGGAGTACTTATAAAGGGGCTATGGTAACTCACTTGGGGTCAAGGAGTACTACTATGGGACTAGGGTAACTCACTTGCCGTCAGAGAGTTCATATAAAGGGGCTAGGATAACTCATTTGGGGTCAGGGAGTACTTATAAAGGGGCTAGGATAACTCACTTGCCGTCAGAGAGTACATATAAAGGGGCTAGGATAACTCATTTGGGGTCAGGTAGTACTTATAATGGGGCTATGGTAACTCACTTGGGGTCAGGGAGTACTACTATGGGACTAGGGTAACTCACTTGCGGTCAGAGAGTACATATAAAGGGGCTAGGATAACTCACTTGCGGTCAGAGAGTACATATAAAGGGGCTAGGATAACTCACTTGGGGTCAGGGAGTACGTCTATGGGACTTGGGTAACTCACATGAGGTCAGAGAGTACATATAAAGGGGATAGGATAACTCACTTGCGGTCAGAGGGTACATATAACGGGGCTAGGATAATTCACTTGGGTTCAGGGAGTACTTATAAAGGGGCTATGGTAACTCACTTAGGGTCAGGAAGTACTTCTATGGGATTAGGGTAACTCACTTGGGGTCAGGGAGTACGACTATGGGACTAGGGTAACTCACATGAGATCAGAGAGTACATATAAAGGGGATAGGATAACTCACTTGCGGTCAGATAGTACATATAAAGGGGCTAGGATAACTCACTTGGGTTCAGGGAGTACTTATAAAGGGGCTATGGTAACTCACTTGGGGTCAGGGAGTACTTATTTGGGATTAGGGTAACTCACTTGCCGCCAGAGAGTACATATAAAGGGGCTAGGGTAACTCACATGGGGTCAGGGAGTACTTATAAAGGGGCTATGGTAACTCACTTGCGGTCAGAGAGTACATATAAAGGGGCTAGGATAACTCACTTGGGGTCAGGGAGTACTTATAAAGGGGCTATGGTAACTCACTTGGGGTCAGGAAGTACTTCTATGGAACTAGGGTAACTCACTTGGGGTCTGGGAGTACATATAAAGCGGCTAGGGTAACTCACTTTGGGTCAAGGAGTACTTATATGGGACTAGGGTAACTCACTTGGGGTCTGGGAGTACATATAAAGGGGCTAGGATAACTCACTTGCGGTCAGAGAGTACATATAACGGGGCTAGGATAATTCACTTGGGGTCAGGGAGTACTTATAAAGGGGCTATGGTAACTCACTTAGGGTCAGGAAGTACTTCTATGGGATTAGGGTAACTCACTTGGGGTCAGGGAGTACGTCTATGGGACTAGGGTAACTCACATGAGTTCAGAGAGTACATATAAAGGGGATGGGATAACTCACTTGCGGTCAGATACTACATATAAAGGGGCTAGGATAACTCACTTGGGGTGAGGGAGTACTTATAAAGGGGCTATGGTAACTCACTTGCGGTCAGAGAGTACATATAAAGGGGCTAGGATAACTCACTTGGGGTCAGGGAGTACTTATAAAGGGGCTAGGATAACTCACTTGCGGTCAGAGAGTACATATAACGGGGCTAGGATAATTCACTTGGGGTCAGGGAGTACTTATAAAGGGGCTATGGTAACTCACTTAGGGTCAGGAAGTACTTCTATGGGATTAGGGTAACTCACTTGGGGTCAGGGAGTACGTCTATGGGACTAGGGTAACTCACATGAGTTCAGAGAGTACATATAAAGGGGATGGGATAACTCACTTGCGGTCAGATACTACATATAAAGGGGCTAGGATAACTCACTTGGGGTGAGGGAGTACTTATAAAGGGGCTATGGTAACTCACTTGCGGTCAGAGAGTACATATAAAGGGGCTAGGATAACTCACTTGGGGTCAGGGAGTACTTATAAAGGGGCTATGGTAACTCACTTGGGGTCAAGGAGTACTTATATGGGACTAGGGTAACTCACTTGGGGTCTGGGAGTACATATAAAGGGGCTAGGATAACTCACTTGCGGTCAGAGAGTATATATAAAGGGGCTAGGATAACTCACTTGGGGTCAGGGAGTACTTATAAAGGGGCTATTGTAACTCACTTGGGGTCAAGGAGTACTACTATGGGACTAGGGTAACTCACTTGCCGTCAGAGAGTACATATAAAGGGGCTAGGATAACTCACTTGCGTTCAGAGAGTACATATAAAGGGGCTAGGATAACTCACTTGGGGTCAGGGAGTACTTCTATGGGACTAGGGTAACTCACTTGCGGTCAGAGAGTACATATAAAGTAACTAGGATAACTCACTTGCGGTCAGGATGTATTTATATAAGGGGCTAGGGTAACTCACTTGGGGTCAGGGAATACATCTATGGGACTAGGGTAACTCACTTGCGGTCAGAGAGTACATTAAGGAACTAGGATAACTCACTTGCGGTCAGGAAGTACTTATATAAGGGGCTAGGGTAACTCACTTGGGGTCAGGGAATACATCTATGGGACTAGGGTAACACACTTGGGTCAGGGAGTACTTATAAAGGGGCTATGGTAACTCACTTGCGGTCAGAGAGTACATATAAAGGGGCTAGGATAACTCACTTGGGGTCAGGGAGTACTTATAAAGGGGCTACGATAACTCACTTGCGGTCAGAGAGTACATATAAAGGGGCTAGGATAATTCACTTGGGGTCAGGGAGTACATATAAAGGGGCTATGGTAACTCACTTGGGGTCAGGGAATACATCTATGGGACTAGGGTAACACACTTGGGTCAGGGAGTACTTATAAAGGGGCTAGGATAACTCACTTGCGGTCAGAGAGTACATATAAAGGGGCTAGGATAATTCACTTGGGGTCAGGGAGTACATATAAAGGGGCTAAGGTAACTCACTTGGGGTCAAGGAGTACTACTATGGGACTAGGGTAACTCACTTGCCGTCAGAGAGTACATATAAAGGGGCTAGGATAACTCATTTGGGGTCAGGGAGTACTTATAAAGGGGCTAGGATAATTCACTTGCGGTCAGAGAGTACTAATAAAGGGGCTAGTGTAACTCACTTGCGGTCAGAGAGTACATATAAAGGGGCTAGGATAACTCACTTGGGGTCAGGGAGTACTTATAAAGGGGCTATGGTACCTCACTTGGGGTCTGGGAGTACATATAAAGGGGCTAGGATAACTCACTTGGGGTCAGGAGTACTTATAAAGGGGCTATGGTAACTCACTTGGGGTCAAGGAGTACTACTATGGGACTAGGGTAACTCACTTGGGATATTGGAGCACTTATATGGGGCTAGGGTAAATCAGTTGGGGATAGGGAGTACTTATATGGGACTAGGGTAACTTACTTGCGGTCAAAGAGTACATATAAAGGGGCTATGATAACTCACTTGGAGTCAGGGAGTACTTATATGGGACTAGGGTAACTCACTCAGGGTCAGGGAGTACTACTATGGGACTAGGGTAACTCACTTGCCGTCAGAGAGTACATATAAAGGGGCTAGGATAACTCATTTGGGGTCAGGGAGTACTTATAAAGGGGCTAGGATAATTCACTTGCGGTCAGAGAGTACTAATAAAGGGGCTAGTGTAACTCACTTGCGGTCAGAGAGTACATATAAAGGGGCTAGGATAACTCACTTGGGGTCAGGGAGTACTTATAAAGGGGCTATGGTACCTCACTTGGGGTCTGGGAGTACATATAAAGGGGCTAGGATAACTCACTTGGGGTCAGGAGTACTTATAAAGGGGCTATGGTAACTCACTTGGGGTCAAGGAGTACTACTATGGGACTAGGGTAACTCACTTGGGATATTGGAGCACTTATATGGGGCTAGGGTAAATCAGTTGGGGATAGGGAGTACTTATATGGGACTAGGGTAACTTACTTGCGGTCAAAGAGTACATATAAAGGGGCTATGATAACTCACTTGGAGTCAGGGAGTACTTATATGGGACTAGGGTAACTCACTCAGGGTCAGGGAGTACTTATATAGGGGATAGGGTAACTCACTTGGTGTCAGGGAGTACTTCTATGTGACTATGGTAAATCACTTGGGTACTTGTAGCACTTATTTGGGACTAGGGTAAATCAGTTGGGGTCAGGGAGTACTTATATGGGACTAGGGTAACTCACTTGCGGTCAGAGAGTACATATAAAGGGACTAGGGTAACTCAATTGCTGTCAGAGAGTAGATATAAAGGGGCAAGGATAACTCACTTGGGGTCAGGGAGTACTTCTATGGGACTAGGGTAACTCACTTAGGGTCAGGGAGTACTTATAAAGGGGCTATGGTAACTCACTTGGAGTCAGGGAGTACTTATATGGGACTAGGGTAACTCACTCAGGGTCAGGGAGTACTTATATAGGGGATAGGGTAACTCACTTGGTGTCAGGGAGTACTTCTATGTGACTATGGTAAATCACTTGGGTACTTGTAGCACTTATTTGGGACTAGGGTAAATCAGTTGGGGTCAGGGAGTACTTATATGGGACTAGGGTAACTCACTTGCGGTCAGAGAGTACATATAAAGGGACTAGGGTAACTCAATTGCTGTCAGAGAGTAGATATAAAGGGGCAAGGATAACTCACTTGGGGTCAGGGAGTATTTCTATGGGTCTAGGGTAACCTTCTTGTGGTCTGGGAGTACTTATATGGGACTAGGGTAACCCACTTAGGGTCAGGGAGTACTTATAAAGGGGCTAGGGTAACTCACATTGGGTCAGGGAATAGTTATATGGGACTAGGGTAACACACTTGGGGTCTGGGTTTACATATAAAGCGGCTAGGATAGCTCACTTGCGGTCAGAGAGTACATATAAAGGGGCTAGGATAACTCTCTTGGGGTCAGGGAGTACTTTTAAGGGACTAGGTTAACTCACTTGGGGTCTGGGAGTACATATAAAGCAGCTAGGATAACTCACTTGCGGTCAGAGAGTACATATAAAGGAGCTAGGGTAACTCACTTGCGGTCAGAGAGTACATATAAAGCGGCTAGGATAACTCACTTGCGGTCAGAGAGTACATATAAAGGAGCTAGGGTAACTCACTTGCGGTCAGAGAGTACATATAAAGGGGCTAGGATAACTCACTTGGGGTCAGGGAGTACTTATAAAGGGGCTATGGTACCTCACTTGGGGTCAGGGAGTAGTTATAAGGGACTAAGGTAACTCACTTGGGGTCTGGGAGTACATATAAAGGGGATAGGATAACTCACATGGGGTCAGGGAGTACTTATAAAGGGGCTATGGTAACTCACTGTGGGTCAAGGAGTTGTTTTGTGGGACTAGAGTAACTAACTTGGTGTCTGTAAATACTTATATGGGACCAGGGTAACTCACTTGGTGTCGGGGAGTACTTATAAGGGGCTAGGATAACGCACTTGGGGTCAGGGAGTGCTTATAAAGGGGCTAGGGTAACTCACTTGGGGTCAGGGAGTACTTATCAGGGACTAGGGTAACTCACTTGGGGTCAGGGAGTACTTATAAAGGGGCTATGGTACCTCACTTGAGGTCAGGGAGTACTTATATGGGACTAGGGTAACTCACTTGCGGTCAGGGAGTACTTATAAAGGGGCTAGGGTAACTCTCTTTGGGTCAAGGAGTACTTATATTAGACTAGGCTAACTCACTTGGTGTCTGGGAGTACTTATATGGGACCAGGGTAATTCACTTGGGGCCAGGGTGTACTTATAAAGGGGCTAGGGTAACTCACTTGGGGTCAAGGAGTACTACTATGGGACTAGGGTAACTCACTTGGGGTCAGGGAGTACATATAAAGGGGCTAGGATAATTCACTTGCGGTCAGAGAGTACATATAAAGGGGCTAGGGTAACTCACTTGCGGTCAGAGAGTACATATAAAGGGGCTATGATACCTCACTTGGGGTCAGGGAGTACTAATATGAAACTAGGGTAACACACTTGGGTCAGGGAATACTTATAAAGGGGCTCGGATAACTCACTTGCGGTCAAAGAGTATATATAAAGGGGCGAGGATAACTCACTTGGGGTCAGGGAGTACATATAAAGGGGCTAGGATAACTCACTTGCGGTCAGAGAGTACTTCTATGGGACTAGGGTAACTCACTTGCGGTCAGAGAGTACATATAAAGGAACTAGGATAACTCACTTGGGGTCAGGGAGTACTTATAAAGGGGCTATGGTACCTCACTTGGGGTCTGGGAGTACATATAAAGCGGCTAGGATAACTCACTTGCGGTCAGAGAGTACATATAAAGGGGCTAGGATAACTCACTTGGGGTCAGGGAGTACTTATAAAGGGGCTATGGTAACTCACTTGGGGTCAAGGAGTACTTCTATGGGACTAGGGTAACTCACTTGCGGTCAGAGAGTACATATAAAGGAACTAGGATAACTCACTTGCGGTCAGAGAGTACATATAAAGGGGCTAGGGTAACTCACATGTGGTCAGGGAGTACTTATTTGGGACTAGGGTAACTCACTTGCCGCCAGAGAGTACATATAAAGGGGCTAGGGTAACTCACAAGGGGTCAGGGAGTACTTATAAAGGGGCTATGGTAACTCACTTGCGGTCAGAGAGTACATATAAAGGGGCTAGGATAACTCACTTGGGGGCAGGGAGTACTTATAAAGGGGCTATGGTAACTCACTTGGGGTCAGGAAGTACTTCTATGGAACTAGGGTAGCTCACTTGGGGTCTGGGAGTACATATAAAGCGGCTAGGGTAACTCACTTTGGGTCAAGGAGTACTTATATGGGACTAGGGTAACTCACTTGGGGTCTGGGAGTACATATAAAGGGGCTAGGATAACTCACTTGCGGTCAGAGAGTACATATAACGGGGCTAGGATAACTCACTTAGGGTCAGGAAGTACTTCTATGGGATTAGGTTAACTCACTTGGGGTCAGGGAGTACGTCTATGGGACTAGGGTAACTCACATGAGGTCAGAGAGTACATATAAAAGGGATAGGATAACTCACTTGCGGTCAGATAGTACATATAAAGGGGCTAGGATAACTCACTTGGGGTCAGGGAGTACTTATAAAGGGGCTAGGATAACTCAATTGCGGTCAGAGAGTACATATAAAGGGGCTAGGGTAACTCACTTGCGATCAGAGAGTACATATAAAGGGGCTTGGATAACTCACTTGGGGTCAGGGAGTACTTATAAAGGGCCTATGGTAACTCACTTGGGGCCAAGGAGTACTAATATGAAACTAGGGTAACCCACTTGGGGTCAGGGAGTACTTATAAAGGGCCTAGGATAACTCACTTTCGGTCAGAGAGTACATATAAAGGGGCTAGCATAATTCACTTGGGGTCAGGTAGTACTTATAAACGGGCTATGGTAACTCACTTGGGATCAGGGAGTACTACTATGGGACTAGGTAACTCACTTGCGGTCAGAGAGTACATATAAAGGGGCTAGGATAACTCACTTGCGGTCAGAGAGTACATATAAAGGGGCTAGGATAACTCACTTGGGGTCAGGGAGTACGTCTATGGGACTAGGGTAACTCACATGAGGTCAGAGATTACATATAAAGGGGATAGGATAACTCACTTGCGGTTAGAGAGTACATATAAAGGGGCTAGGATAACTCACTTGGGGTCAGGAAGTACTTATAAAGGGGCTATGGTAACTCACTTGGGGTCAAGGAGTACTACTTTGGGACTAGGGTAACTCACTTGCCGTCAGAGAGTTCATATAAAGGGGCTAGGATAACTCATTTGGGGTCAGGGAGTACTTATAAAGGGGCTAGGATAACTCACTTGCGGTCAGAGAGTACATATTAAGGGGCTAGGATAACTCATTTGGGGTCAGGTAGTACTTATAATGGGGCTATGGTAACTCACTTGGGGTCAGGGAGTACTACTATGGGACTAGGGTAACTCACTTGCGGTCAGAGAGTACATATAAAGGGGCTAGGATAACTCACTTGCGGTCAGAGAGTACATATAAAGGGGCTAGGATAACTCACTTGGGGTCAGGGAGTACGTCTATGGGACTAGGGTAACTCACATGAGGTCAGAGATTACATATAAAGGGGATAGGATAACTCACTTGCGGTTAGAGAGTACATATAAAGGGGCTAGGATAACTCACTTGGGGTCAGGGAGTACTTATAAAGGGGCTATGGTAACTCACTTGGGGTCAAGGAGTACTACTATGGGACTAGGGTAACTCACTTGCCGTCAGAGAGTTCATATAAAAGGGCTAGGATAACTCATTTGGGGTCAGGGAGTACTTATAAAGGGGCTAGGATAACTCACTTGCCGTCAGAGAGTACATATAAAGGGGCTAGGATAACTCATTTGGGGTCAGGTAGTACTTATAATGGGGCTATGGTAACTCACTTGGGGTCAGGGAGTACTACTATGGGACTAGGGTAACTCACTTGCGGTCAGAGATTATATATAAAGGGGCTAGGATAACTCACTTGCGGTCAGAGAGTACATATAAAGGGGCTAGGATAACTCACTTGGGGTCAGGGAGTACGTCTATGGGACTAGGGTAACTCACATGAGGTCAGAGAGTACATATAAAGGGGATAGTATAACTCACTTGCGGTCAGAGGGTACATATAAAGGGGCTAGGATAACTCACTTGGGGTCAGGGAGTACGTCTATGGGACTAGGGTAACTCACATGAGATCAGAGAGTACATATAAAGGGGATAGGATAACTCACTTGCGGTTAGAGAGTACATATAAAGGGGCTAGGATAACTCACTTGGGGTCAGGGAGTACTTATAAAGGGGCTATGGTAACTCACTTGGGGTCAAGGAGTACTACTATGGGACTAGGGTAACTCACTTGCCGTCAGAGAGTTCATATAAAGGGGCTAGGATAACTCATTTGGGGTCAGGGAGTACTTATAAAGGGGCTAGGATAACTCACTTGCCGTCAGAGAGTACATATAAAGGGGCTAGGATAACTCATTTGGGGTCAGGTAGTACTTATAATGGGGCTATGGTAACTCACTTGGGGTCAGGGAGTACTACTATGGGACTAGGGTAACTCACTTGCGGTCAGAGAGTACATATAAAGGGGCTAGGATAACTCACTTGCGGTCAGAGAGTACATATAAAGGGGCTAGGATAACTCACTTGCGGTCAGAGAGTACATATAAAGGGGCTAGGATAACTCACTTGGGGTCAGGGAGTACGTCTATGGGACTTGGGTAACTCACATGAGGTCAGAGAGTACATATAAAGGGGATAGGATAACTCACTTGCGGTCAGAGGGTACATATAACGGGGCTAGGATAATTCACTTGGGTTCAGGGAGTACTTATAAAGGGGCTATGGTAACTCACTTAGGGTCAGGAAGTACTTCTATGGGATTAGGGTAACTCACTTGGGGTCAGGGAGTACGACTATGGGACTAGGGTAACTCACATGAGATCAGAGAGTACATATAAAGGGGATAGGATAACTCACTTGCGGTCAGATAGTACATATAAAGGGGCTAGGATAACTCACTTGGGTTCAGGGAGTACTTATAAAGGGGCTATGGTAACTCACTTGGGGTCAGGGAGTACTTATTTGGGATTAGGGTAACTCACTTGCCGCCAGAGAGTACATATAAAGGGGCTAGGGTAACTCACATGGGGTCAGGGAGTACTTATAAAGGGGCTATGGTAACTCACTTGCGGTCAGAGAGTACATATAAAGGGGCTAGGATAACTCACTTGGGGTCAGGGAGTACTTATAAAGGGGCTATGGTAACTCACTTGGGGTCAGGAAGTACTTCTATGGAACTAGGGTAACTCACTTGGGGTCTGGGAGTACATATAAAGCGGCTAGGGTAACTCACTTTGGGTCAAGGAGTACTTATATGGGACTAGGGTAACTCACTTGGGGTCTGGGAGTACATATAAAGGGGCTAGGATAACTCACTTGCGGTCAGAGAGTACATATAACGGGGCTAGGATAATTCACTTGGGGTCAGGGAGTACTTATAAAGGGGCTATGGTAACTCACTTAGGGTCAGGAAGTACTTCTATGGGATTAGGGTAACTCACTTGGGGTCAGGGAGTACGTCTATGGGACTAGGGTAACTCACATGAGTTCAGAGAGTACATATAAAGGGGATGGGATAACTCACTTGCGGTCAGATACTACATATAAAGGGGCTAGGATAACTCACTTGGGGTGAGGGAGTACTTATAAAGGGGCTATGGTAACTCACTTGCGGTCAGAGAGTACATATAAAGGGGCTAGGATAACTCACTTGGGGTCAGGGAGTACTTATAAAGGGGCTAGGATAACTCACTTGCGGTCAGAGAGTACATATAACGGGGCTAGGATAATTCACTTGGGGTCAGGGAGTACTTATAAAGGGGCTATGGTAACTCACTTAGGGTCAGGAAGTACTTCTATGGGATTAGGGTAACTCACTTGGGGTCAGGGAGTACGTCTATGGGACTAGGGTAACTCACATGAGTTCAGAGAGTACATATAAAGGGGATGGGATAACTCACTTGCGGTCAGATACTACATATAAAGGGGCTAGGATAACTCACTTGGGGTGAGGGAGTACTTATAAAGGGGCTATGGTAACTCACTTGCGGTCAGAGAGTACATATAAAGGGGCTAGGATAACTCACTTGGGGTCAGGGAGTACTTATAAAGGGGCTATGGTAACTCACTTGGGGTCAAGGAGTACTTATATGGGACTAGGGTAACTCACTTGGGGTCTGGGAGTACATATAAAGGGGCTAGGATAACTCACTTGCGGTCAGAGAGTATATATAAAGGGGCTAGGATAACTCACTTGGGGTCAGGGAGTACTTATAAAGGGGCTATTGTAACTCACTTGGGGTCAAGGAGTACTACTATGGGACTAGGGTAACTCACTTGCCGTCAGAGAGTACATATAAAGGGGCTAGGATAACTCACTTGCGTTCAGAGAGTACATATAAAGGGGCTAGGATAACTCACTTGGGGTCAGGGAGTACTTCTATGGGACTAGGGTAACTCACTTGCGGTCAGAGAGTACATATAAAGTAACTAGGATAACTCACTTGCGGTCAGGATGTATTTATATAAGGGGCTAGGGTAACTCACTTGGGGTCAGGGAATACATCTATGGGACTAGGGTAACTCACTTGCGGTCAGAGAGTACATTAAGGAACTAGGATAACTCACTTGCGGTCAGGAAGTACTTATATAAGGGGCTAGGGTAACTCACTTGGGGTCAGGGAATACATCTATGGGACTAGGGTAACACACTTGGGTCAGGGAGTACTTATAAAGGGGCTATGGTAACTCACTTGCGGTCAGAGAGTACATATAAAGGGGCTAGGATAACTCACTTGGGGTCAGGGAGTACTTATAAAGGGGCTACGATAACTCACTTGCGGTCAGAGAGTACATATAAAGGGGCTAGGATAATTCACTTGGGGTCAGGGAGTACATATAAAGGGGCTATGGTAACTCACTTGGGGTCAGGGAATACATCTATGGGACTAGGGTAACACACTTGGGTCAGGGAGTACTTATAAAGGGGCTAGGATAACTCACTTGCGGTCAGAGAGTACATATAAAGGGGCTAGGATAATTCACTTGGGGTCAGGGAGTACATATAAAGGGGCTAAGGTAACTCACTTGGGGTCAAGGAGTACTACTATGGGACTAGGGTAACTCACTTGCCGTCAGAGAGTACATATAAAGGGGCTAGGATAACTCATTTGGGGTCAGGGAGTACTTATAAAGGGGCTAGGATAATTCACTTGCGGTCAGAGAGTACTAATAAAGGGGCTAGTGTAACTCACTTGCGGTCAGAGAGTACATATAAAGGGGCTAGGATAACTCACTTGGGGTCAGGGAGTACTTATAAAGGGGCTATGGTACCTCACTTGGGGTCTGGGAGTACATATAAAGGGGCTAGGATAACTCACTTGGGGTCAGGAGTACTTATAAAGGGGCTATGGTAACTCACTTGGGGTCAAGGAGTACTACTATGGGACTAGGGTAACTCACTTGGGATATTGGAGCACTTATATGGGGCTAGGGTAAATCAGTTGGGGATAGGGAGTACTTATATGGGACTAGGGTAACTTACTTGCGGTCAAAGAGTACATATAAAGGGGCTATGATAACTCACTTGGAGTCAGGGAGTACTTATATGGGACTAGGGTAACTCACTCAGGGTCAGGGAGTACTACTATGGGACTAGGGTAACTCACTTGCCGTCAGAGAGTACATATAAAGGGGCTAGGATAACTCATTTGGGGTCAGGGAGTACTTATAAAGGGGCTAGGATAATTCACTTGCGGTCAGAGAGTACTAATAAAGGGGCTAGTGTAACTCACTTGCGGTCAGAGAGTACATATAAAGGGGCTAGGATAACTCACTTGGGGTCAGGGAGTACTTATAAAGGGGCTATGGTACCTCACTTGGGGTCTGGGAGTACATATAAAGGGGCTAGGATAACTCACTTGGGGTCAGGAGTACTTATAAAGGGGCTATGGTAACTCACTTGGGGTCAAGGAGTACTACTATGGGACTAGGGTAACTCACTTGGGATATTGGAGCACTTATATGGGGCTAGGGTAAATCAGTTGGGGATAGGGAGTACTTATATGGGACTAGGGTAACTTACTTGCGGTCAAAGAGTACATATAAAGGGGCTATGATAACTCACTTGGAGTCAGGGAGTACTTATATGGGACTAGGGTAACTCACTCAGGGTCAGGGAGTACTTATATAGGGGATAGGGTAACTCACTTGGTGTCAGGGAGTACTTCTATGTGACTATGGTAAATCACTTGGGTACTTGTAGCACTTATTTGGGACTAGGGTAAATCAGTTGGGGTCAGGGAGTACTTATATGGGACTAGGGTAACTCACTTGCGGTCAGAGAGTACATATAAAGGGACTAGGGTAACTCAATTGCTGTCAGAGAGTAGATATAAAGGGGCAAGGATAACTCACTTGGGGTCAGGGAGTACTTCTATGGGACTAGGGTAACTCACTTAGGGTCAGGGAGTACTTATAAAGGGGCTATGGTAACTCACTTGGAGTCAGGGAGTACTTATATGGGACTAGGGTAACTCACTCAGGGTCAGGGAGTACTTATATAGGGGATAGGGTAACTCACTTGGTGTCAGGGAGTACTTCTATGTGACTATGGTAAATCACTTGGGTACTTGTAGCACTTATTTGGGACTAGGGTAAATCAGTTGGGGTCAGGGAGTACTTATATGGGACTAGGGTAACTCACTTGCGGTCAGAGAGTACATATAAAGGGACTAGGGTAACTCAATTGCTGTCAGAGAGTAGATATAAAGGGGCAAGGATAACTCACTTGGGGTCAGGGAGTATTTCTATGGGTCTAGGGTAACCTTCTTGTGGTCTGGGAGTACTTATATGGGACTAGGGTAACCCACTTAGGGTCAGGGAGTACTTATAAAGGGGCTAGGGTAACTCACATTGGGTCAGGGAATAGTTATATGGGACTAGGGTAACACACTTGGGGTCTGGGTTTACATATAAAGCGGCTAGGATAGCTCACTTGCGGTCAGAGAGTACATATAAAGGGGCTAGGATAACTCTCTTGGGGTCAGGGAGTACTTTTAAGGGACTAGGTTAACTCACTTGGGGTCTGGGAGTACATATAAAGCAGCTAGGATAACTCACTTGCGGTCAGAGAGTACATATAAAGGAGCTAGGGTAACTCACTTGCGGTCAGAGAGTACATATAAAGGGGCTAGGATAACTCACTTGGGGTCAGGGAGTACTTATAAAGGGGCTATGGTACCTCACTTGGGGTCAGGGAGTAGTTATAAGGGACTAAGGTAACTCACTTGGGGTCTGGGAGTACATATAAAGGGGCTAGGATAACTCATATGGGGTCAGGGAGTACTTATAAAGGGGCTATGGTAACTCACTGTGGGTCAAGGAGTTGTTTTGTGGGACTAGGGTAACTAACTTGGTGTCTGTAAATACTTATATGGGACCAGGGTAACTCACTTGGTGTCGGGGAATATTTATAAGGGGCTAGGATAACGCACTTGGGGTCAGGGAGTACTTATAAAGGGGCTAGGGTAACTCACTTGGGGTCAGGGAGTACTTATCAGGGACTAGGGTAACTCACTTGGGGTCAGGGAGTACTTATAAAGGGGCTATGGTACCTCACTTGAGGTCAGGGAGTACTTATATGGGACTAGGGTAACTCACTTGCGGTCAGGGAGTACTTATAAAGGGGCTAGGGTAACTCTCTTTGGGTCAAGGAGTACTTATATTAGACTAGGCTAACTCACTTGGTGTCTGGGAGTACTTATATGGGACCAGGGTAATTCACTTGGGGCCAGGGTGTACTTATAAAGGGGCTAGGGTAACTCACTTGGGGTCAAGGAGTACTACTATGGGACTAGGGTAACTCACTTGGGGTCAGGGAGTACTTATAAAGGGGCTAGGATAATTCACTTGCGGTCAGAGAGTACATATAAAGGGGCTAGGATAATTCACTTGGGGTCAGGGAGTACATATAAAGGGGCTAGGATAACTCACTTTCGGTCAGAGATTACTACTATGGGACTAGGGTAACACACTTGGGGTCAGAGAGTACATATAAAGGGGATAGGGTAACTCACTTGGGGTCAAGGAGTACTACTATGGGACTAGGGTAACTCACTTGGGGTCTGGGTTTACATATAAAGCGGCTAGGATAGCTCACTTGCGGTCAGAGAGTACATATAAAGGGGCTAGGATAACTCTCTTGGGGTGAGGGAGTACTTTTAAGGGACTAGGTTAACTCACTTGGGGTCTGGGAGTACATATAAAGCGGCTAGGATAACTCACTTGCGGTCAGAGAGTACATATAAAGGAGCTAGGGTAACTCACTTGCGGTCAGAGAGTACATATAAAGGGGCTAGGATAACTCACTTGGGGTCAGGGAGTACTTATAAAGGGGCTATGGTACCTCACTTGGTGTCAGGGAGTAGTTATAAGGGACTAAGGTAACTCACTTGGGGTCTGGGAGTACATATAAAGGGGCTAGGATAACTCACATGGGGTCAGGGAGTACTTATAAAGGGGCTATGGTAACTCACTGTGGGTCAAGGAGTTGTTTTGTGGGACTAGGGTAACTAACTTGGTGTCTGTAAATACTTATATGGGACCAGGGTAACTCACTTGGTTTCGGGGAGTACTTATAAGGGGCTAGGATAACGCACTTGGGGTCAGGGAGTACTTATAAAGGGGCTAGGGTAACTCACTTGGGGTCAGGGAGTACTTATCAGGGACTAGGGTAACTCACTTGGGGTCAGGGAGTACTTATAAAGGGGCTATGGTACCTCACTTGAGGTCAGGGAGTACTTATATGGGACTAGGGTAACTCACTTGCGGTCAGGGAGTACTTATAAAGGGGCTAGGGTAACTCTCTTTGGGTCAAGGAGTACTTATATTAGACTAGGCTAACTCACTTGGTGTTTTGAGTACTTATATGGGACCAGGGTAATTCACTTGGGGCCAGGGTGTACTTATAAAGGGGCTAGGGTAACTGACTTGGGGTCAAGGAGTACTACTATGGGACTAGGGTAACTCACTTGTGGTCAGGGAGTACTTATAAAGGGGCTAGGATAATTCACTTGCGGTCAGAGAGTACATATAAAGGGGCTAGGATAATTCACTTGGGGTCAGGGAGTACATATAAAGGGGCTAGGATAACTCACTTTCGGTCAGAGAGTACTACTATGGGACTAGGGTAACACACTTGGGGTCAGAGAGTACATATAAAGGGGCTAGGGTAACTCACTTGGGGTCAAGGAGTACAACTATGGGACTAGGGTAACTCACTTGGGGTCAGGGAGTATTTATAAAGGGGCTAGAATAACTCACTTGCGGTCAGAGAGTACATATAAAGGGGCTAGGGTAACTCACTTGCGGTCAGAGAGTACATATAAAGGGGCTAAGATAACTCACATGGGGTCAGGGAGTACTTATAAAGGGGCTATGATACCTCACTTGGGGTCAGGGAGTACTAATATGAAACTAGGGTAACACACTTGGGTCAGGGAATACTTATAAAGGGGCTCGGATAACTCACTTGCGGTCAAAGAGTATATATAAAGGGGCGAGGATAACTCACTTGGGGTCAGGGAGTACATATAAAGGGGCTAGGATAACTCACTTGCGGTCAGAGAGTACTTCTATGGGACTAGGGTAACTCACTTGCGGTCAGAGAGTACATATAAAGGAACTAGGATAACTCACTTGGGGTCAGGGAGTACTTATAAAGGGGCTATGGTACCTCACTTGGGGTCTGGGAGTACATATAAAGCGGCTAGGATGACTCACTTGCGGTCAGAGAGTACATATAAAGGGGCTAGGATAACTCACTTGGGGTCAGGGAGTACTTATAAAGGGGCTATGGTAACTCACTTGGGATCAAGGAGTACTACTTTGGGACTAGGGTAACTCACTTGCCGTCAGAGAGTACATATAAAGGGGCTAGGATAACTCACTTGCGGTTAGAGAGTACATATAAAGGGGCTAGGATAACTCACTTGGGGTCAGGGAGTACTTCTATGGGACTAGGGTAACTCACTTGCGGTCAGAGAGTACATATAAAGGAACTAGGATAACTCACTTGCGGTCAGAGAGTACATATAAAGGGGCTAGGGTAACTCACATGTGGTCAGGGAGTACTTATTTGGGACTAGGGTAACTCACTTGCCGCCAGAGAGTACATATAAAGGGGCTAGGGTAACTCACAAGGGGTCAGGGAGTACTTATAAAGGGGCTATGGTAACTCACTTGCGGTCAGAGAGTACATATAAAGGGGCTAGGATAACTCACTTGGGGGCAGGAAGTACTTCTATGGAACTAGGGTAGCTCACTTGGGGTCTGGGAGTACATATAAAGCGGCTAGGGTAACTCACTTTGGGTCAAGGAGTACTTATATGGGACTAGGGTAACTCACTTGGGGTCTGGGAGTACATATAAAGGGGCTAGGATAACTCACTTGCGGTCAGAGAGTACATATAACGGGGCTAGGATAACTCACTTGGGGTCAGGGAGTACTTATAAAGGGGCTATGGTAACTCACTTAGGGTCAGGATGTACTTCTATGGGATTAGGTTAACTCACTTGGGGTCAGGGAGTACGTCTATGGGACTAGGGTAACTCACATGAGGTCAGAGAGTACATATAAAGGGGATAGGATAACTCACTTGCGGTTAGATAGTACATATAAAGGGGCTAGGATAACTCACTTGGGGTCAGGGAGTACTTATAAAGGGGCTAGGATAACTCAATTGCGGTCAGAGAGTACATATAAAGGGGCTAGGGTAACTCACTTGCGATCAGAGAGTACATATAAAGGGGCTTGGATAACTCACTTGGGGTCAGGGAGTACTTATAAAGGGCCTATGGTAACTCACTTGGGGCCAAGGAGTACTAATATGAAACTAGGGTAACCCACATGGGGTCAGGGAGTACTTATAAAGGGGCTAGGATAACTCACTTTCGGTCAGAGAGTACATATAAAGGGGCTAGCATAATTCACTTGGGGTCAGGTAGTACTTATAAACGGGCTATGGTAACTCACTTGGGGTCAGGGAGTACTACTATGGGACTAGGTAACTCACTTGCGGTCAGAGAGTACATATAAAGGGGCTAGGATAACTCACTTGGGGTCAGGGAGTACGTCTATGGGACTAGGGTAACTCACATGAGGTCAGAGATTACATATAAAGGGGATAGGATAACTCACTTGCGGTTAGAGAGTACATATAAAGGGGCTAGGATAACTCACTTGGGGTCAGGAAGTACTTATAAAGGGGCTATGGTAACTCACTTGGGGTCAAGGAGTACTACTATGGGACTAGGGTAACTCACTTGCCGTCAGAGAGTTCATATAAAGGGGCTAGGATAACTCATTTGGGGTCAGGGAGTACTTATAAAGGGGCTAGGATAACTCACTTGCGGTCAGAGAGTACATATTAAGGGGCTAGGATAACTCATTTGGGGTCAGGTAGTACTTATAATGGGGCTATGGTAACTCACTTGGGGTCAGGGAGTACTACTATGGGACTAGGGTAACTCACTTGCGGTCAGAGAGTACATATAAAGGGGCTAGGATAACTCACTTGCGGTCAGAGAGTACATATAAAGGGGCTAGGATAACTCACTTGGGGTCAGGGAGTACGTCTATGGGACTAGGGTAACTCACATGAGGTCAGAGATTACATATAAAGGGGATAGGATAACTCACTTGCGGTTAGAGAGTACATATAAAGGGGCTAGGATAACTCACTTGGGGTCAGGGAGTACTTATAAAGGGGCTATGGTAACTCACTTGGGGTCAAGGAGTACTACTATGGGACTAGGGTAACTCACTTGCCGTCAGAGAGTTCATATAAAGGGGCTAGGATAACTCATTTGGGGTCAGGGAGTACTTATAAAGGGGCTAGGATAACTCACTTGCCGTCAGAGAGTACATATAAAGGGGCTAGGATAACTCATTTGGGGTCAGGTAGTACTTATAATGGGGCTATGGTGACTCACTTGGGGTCAGGGAGTACTACTATGGGACTAGGGTAACTCACTTGCGGTCAGAGAGTACATATAAAGGGGCTAGGATAACTCACTTGCGGTCAGAGAGTACATATAAAGGGGCTAGGATAACTCACTTGGGGTCAGGGAGTACGTCTATGGGACTAGGGTAACTCACATGAGGTCAGAGAGTACATATAAAGGGGATAGTATAACTCACTTGCGGTCAGAGGGTACATATAAAGGGGCTAGGATAACTCACTTGGGGTCAGGGAGTACGTCTATGGGACTAGGGTAACTCACATGAGATCAGAGAGTACATATAAAGGGGATAGGATAACTCACTTGCGGTCAGATAGTACATATAAAGGGGCTAGGATAACTCACTTGGGGTCAGGGAGTACTTATAAAGGGGCTATGTTAACTCACTTGGGGTCAGGGAGTACTTATTTGGGACTAGGGTAACTCACTTGCCGTCAGAGAGTACATATAAAGGGGCTAGGGTAACTCACATGGGGTCAGGGAGTACTTATTTGGGACTAGGGTAACTCACTTGCCGCCAGAGAGTACATATAAAGGGGCTAGGGTAACTCACATGGGGTCAGGGAGTACTTATAAAGGGGCTATGGTAACTCACTTGCGGTCAGAGAGTACATATAAAGGGGCTAGGATAACTCACTTGGGGTCAGGGAGTACTTATAAAGGGGCTATGGTAACTCAGTTGGGGTCAGGAAGTACTTCTATGGAACTAGGGTAACTCACTTGGGGTCTGGGAGTACATATAAAGCGGCTAGGGTAACTCACTTTGGGTCAAGGAGTACTTATATGGGACTAGGGTAACTCACTTGGGGTCTGGGAGTACATATAAAGGGGCTAGGATAACTCACTTGCGGTCAGAGAGTACATATAACGGAGCTAGGATAATTCACTTGGGGTCAGGGAGTACTTATAAAGGGGCTATGGTAACTCACTTAGGGTCAGGAAGTACTTCTATGGGATTAGGGTAACTCACTTGGGGTCAGGGAGTATTTATAAAGGGGCTAGAATAACTCACTTGCGGTCAGAGAGTACATATAAAGGGGCTAGGGTAACTCACTTGCGGTCAGAGAGTACATATAAAGGGGCTAAGATAACTCACATGGGGTCAGGGAGTACTTATAAAGGGGCTATGATACCTCACTTGGGGTCAGGGAGTACTAATATGAAACTAGGGTAACACACTTGGGTCAGGGAATACTTATAAAGGGGCTCGGATAACTCACTTGCGGTCAAAGAGTATATATAAAGGGGCGAGGATAACTCACTTGGGGTCAGGGAGTACATATAAAGGGGCTAGGATAACTCACTTGCGGTCAGAGAGTACTTCTATGGGACTAGGGTAACTCACTTGCGGTCAGAGAGTACATATAAAGGAACTAGGATAACTCACTTGGGGTCAGGGAGTACTTATAAAGGGGCTATGGTACCTCACTTGGGGTCTGGGAGTACATATAAAGCGGCTAGGATGACTCACTTGCGGTCAGAGAGTACATATAAAGGGGCTAGGATAACTCACTTGGGGTCAGGGAGTACTTATAAAGGGGCTATGGTAACTCACTTGGGATCAAGGAGTACTACTTTGGGACTAGGGTAACTCACTTGCCGTCAGAGAGTACATATAAAGGGGCTAGGATAACTCACTTGCGGTTAGAGAGTACATATAAAGGGGCTAGGATAACTCACTTGGGGTCAGGGAGTACTTCTATGGGACTAGGGTAACTCACTTGCGGTCAGAGAGTACATATAAAGGAACTAGGATAACTCACTTGCGGTCAGAGAGTACATATAAAGGGGCTAGGGTAACTCACATGTGGTCAGGGAGTACTTATTTGGGACTAGGGTAACTCACTTGCCGCCAGAGAGTACATATAAAGGGGCTAGGGTAACTCACAAGGGGTCAGGGAGTACTTATAAAGGGGCTATGGTAACTCACTTGCGGTCAGAGAGTACATATAAAGGGGCTAGGATAACTCACTTGGGGGCAGGAAGTACTTCTATGGAACTAGGGTAGCTCACTTGGGGTCTGGGAGTACATATAAAGCGGCTAGGGTAACTCACTTTGGGTCAAGGAGTACTTATATGGGACTAGGGTAACTCACTTGGGGTCTGGGAGTACATATAAAGGGGCTAGGATAACTCACTTGCGGTCAGAGAGTACATATAACGGGGCTAGGATAACTCACTTGGGGTCAGGGAGTACTTATAAAGGGGCTATGGTAACTCACTTAGGGTCAGGATGTACTTCTATGGGATTAGGTTAACTCACTTGGGGTCAGGGAGTACGTCTATGGGACTAGGGTAACTCACATGAGGTCAGAGAGTACATATAAAGGGGATAGGATAACTCACTTGCGGTTAGATAGTACATATAAAGGGGCTAGGATAACTCACTTGGGGTCAGGGAGTACTTATAAAGGGGCTAGGATAACTCAATTGCGGTCAGAGAGTACATATAAAGGGGCTAGGGTAACTCACTTGCGATCAGAGAGTACATATAAAGGGGCTTGGATAACTCACTTGGGGTCAGGGAGTACTTATAAAGGGCCTATGGTAACTCACTTGGGGCCAAGGAGTACTAATATGAAACTAGGGTAACCCACATGGGGTCAGGGAGTACTTATAAAGGGGCTAGGATAACTCACTTTCGGTCAGAGAGTACATATAAAGGGGCTAGCATAATTCACTTGGGGTCAGGTAGTACTTATAAACGGGCTATGGTAACTCACTTGGGGTCAGGGAGTACTACTATGGGACTAGGTAACTCACTTGCGGTCAGAGAGTACATATAAAGGGGCTAGGATAACTCACTTGGGGTCAGGGAGTACGTCTATGGGACTAGGGTAACTCACATGAGGTCAGAGATTACATATAAAGGGGATAGGATAACTCACTTGCGGTTAGAGAGTACATATAAAGGGGCTAGGATAACTCACTTGGGGTCAGGAAGTACTTATAAAGGGGCTATGGTAACTCACTTGGGGTCAAGGAGTACTACTATGGGACTAGGGTAACTCACTTGCCGTCAGAGAGTTCATATAAAGGGGCTAGGATAACTCATTTGGGGTCAGGGAGTACTTATAAAGGGGCTAGGATAACTCACTTGCGGTCAGAGAGTACATATTAAGGGGCTAGGATAACTCATTTGGGGTCAGGTAGTACTTATAATGGGGCTATGGTAACTCACTTGGGGTCAGGGAGTACTACTATGGGACTAGGGTAACTCACTTGCGGTCAGAGAGTACATATAAAGGGGCTAGGATAACTCACTTGCGGTCAGAGAGTACATATAAAGGGGCTAGGATAACTCACTTGGGGTCAGGGAGTACGTCTATGGGACTAGGGTAACTCACATGAGGTCAGAGATTACATATAAAGGGGATAGGATAACTCACTTGCGGTTAGAGAGTACATATAAAGGGGCTAGGATAACTCACTTGGGGTCAGGGAGTACTTATAAAGGGGCTATGGTAACTCACTTGGGGTCAAGGAGTACTACTATGGGACTAGGGTAACTCACTTGCCGTCAGAGAGTTCATATAAAGGGGCTAGGATAACTCATTTGGGGTCAGGGAGTACTTATAAAGGGGCTAGGATAACTCACTTGCCGTCAGAGAGTACATATAAAGGGGCTAGGATAACTCATTTGGGGTCAGGTAGTACTTATAATGGGGCTATGGTGACTCACTTGGGGTCAGGGAGTACTACTATGGGACTAGGGTAACTCACTTGCGGTCAGAGAGTACATATAAAGGGGCTAGGATAACTCACTTGCGGTCAGAGAGTACATATAAAGGGGCTAGGATAACTCACTTGGGGTCAGGGAGTACGTCTATGGGACTAGGGTAACTCACATGAGGTCAGAGAGTACATATAAAGGGGATAGTATAACTCACTTGCGGTCAGAGGGTACATATAAAGGGGCTAGGATAACTCACTTGGGGTCAGGGAGTACGTCTATGGGACTAGGGTAACTCACATGAGATCAGAGAGTACATATAAAGGGGATAGGATAACTCACTTGCGGTCAGATAGTACATATAAAGGGGCTAGGATAACTCACTTGGGGTCAGGGAGTACTTATAAAGGGGCTATGTTAACTCACTTGGGGTCAGGGAGTACTTATTTGGGACTAGGGTAACTCACTTGCCGTCAGAGAGTACATATAAAGGGGCTAGGGTAACTCACATGGGGTCAGGGAGTACTTATTTGGGACTAGGGTAACTCACTTGCCGCCAGAGAGTACATATAAAGGGGCTAGGGTAACTCACATGGGGTCAGGGAGTACTTATAAAGGGGCTATGGTAACTCACTTGCGGTCAGAGAGTACATATAAAGGGGCTAGGATAACTCACTTGGGGTCAGGGAGTACTTATAAAGGGGCTATGGTAACTCAGTTGGGGTCAGGAAGTACTTCTATGGAACTAGGGTAACTCACTTGGGGTCTGGGAGTACATATAAAGCGGCTAGGGTAACTCACTTTGGGTCAAGGAGTACTTATATGGGACTAGGGTAACTCACTTGGGGTCTGGGAGTACATATAAAGGGGCTAGGATAACTCACTTGCGGTCAGAGAGTACATATAACGGAGCTAGGATAATTCACTTGGGGTCAGGGAGTACTTATAAAGGGGCTATGGTAACTCACTTAGGGTCAGGAAGTACTTCTATGGGATTAGGGTAACTCACTTGGGGTCAGGGAGTACGTCTATGGGACTAGGGTAACTCACATGAGTTCAGAGAGTACATATAAAGGGGATGGGATAACTCACTTGCGGTCAGATACTACATATAAAGGGGCTAGGATAACTCACTTGGGGTGAGGGAGTACTTATAAAGGGGCTATGGTAACTCACTTGCGGTCAGAGAGTACATATAAAGGGGCTAGGATAACTCACTTGGGGTCAGGGAGTACTTATAAAGGGGCTATGGTAACTCACTTGGGGTCAAGGAGTACTTATATGGGACTAGGGTAACTCACTTGGGGTCTGGGAGTACATATAAAGGGGCTAGGATAACTCACTTGCGGTCAGAGAGTATATATAAAGGGGCTAGGATAACTCACTTGGGGTCAGGGAGTACTTATAAAGGGGCTATTGTAACTCACTTGGGGTCAAGGAGTACTACTATGGGACTAGGGTAACTCACTTGCCGTCAGAGAGTACATATAAAGGGGCTAGGATAACTCACTTGCGTTCAGAGAGTACATATAAAGGGGCTAGGATAACTCACTTGGGGTCAGGGAGTACTTCTATGGGACTAGGGTAACTCACTTGCGGTCAGAGAGTACATATAAAGTAACTAGGATAACTCACTTGCGGTCAGGATGTATTTATATAAGGGGCTAGGGTAACTCACTTGGGGTCAGGGAATACATCTATGGGACTAGGGTAACTCACTTGCGGTCAGAGAGTACATTAAGGAACTAGGATAACTCACTTGCGGTCAGGAAGTACTTATATAAGGGGCTAGGGTAACTCACTTGGGGTCAGGGAATACATCTATGGGACTAGGGTAACACACTTGGGTCAGGGAGTACTTATAAAGGGGCTATGGTAACTCACTTGCGGTCAGAGAGTACATATAAAGGGGCTAGGATAACTCACTTGGGGTCAGGGAGTACTTATAAAGGGGCTACGATAACTCACTTGCGGTCAGAGAGTACATATAAAGGGGCTAGGATAATTCACTTGGGGTCAGGGAGTACATATAAAGGGGCTATGGTAACTCTCTTGGGGTCAGGGAATACATCTATGGGACTAGGGTAACACACTTGGGTCAGGGAGTACTTATAAAGGGGCTAGGATAACTCACTTGCGGTCAGAGAGTACATATAAAGGGGCTAGCATAATTCACTTGGGGTCAAGGAGTACATATAAAGGGGCTAAGGTAACTCACTTGGGGTCAAGGAGTACTACTATGGGACTAGGGTAACTCACTTGCCGTCAGAGAGTACATATAAAGGGGCTAGGATAACTCATTTGGGGTCAGGGAGTACTTATAAAGGGGCTAGGATAATTCACTTGCGGTCAGAGAGTACTAATAAAGGGGCTAGTGTAACTCACTTGCGGTCAGAGAGTACATATAAAGGGGCTAGGATAACTCACTTGGGGTCAGGGAGTACTTATAAAGGGGCTATGGTACCTCACTTGGGGTCTGGGAGTACATATAAAGGGGCTAGGATAACTCACTTGGGGTCAGGGAGTACTTATATAGGGGATAGGGTAACTCACTTGGTGTCAGGGAGTACTTCTATGTGACTATGGTAAATCACTTGGGTACTTGTAGCACTTATTTTGGACTAGGGTAAATCAGTTGGGGTCAGGGAGTACTTATATGGGACTAGGGTAACTCACTTGCGGTCAGAGAGTACATATAAAGGGACTAGGGTAACTCAATTGCTGTCAGAGAGTAGATATAAAGGGGCAAGGATAACTCACTTGGGGTCAGGGAGTACTTCTATGGGACTAGGGTAACTCACTTAGGGTCAGGGAGTACTTATAAAGGGGCTATGGTAACTCACTTGGAGTCAGGGAGTACTTATATGGGACTAGGGTAACTCACTCAGGGTCAGGGAGTACTTATATAGGGGATAGGGTAACTCACTTGGTGTCAGGGAGTACTTCTATGTGACTATGGTAAATCACTTGGGTACTTGTAGCACTTATTTGGGACTAGGGTAAATCAGTTGGGGTCAGGGAGTACTTATATGGGACTAGGGTAACTCACTTGCGGTCAGAGAGTACATATAAAGGGACTAGGGTAACTCAATTGCTGTCAGAGAGTAGATATAAAGGGGCAAGGATAACTCACTTGGGGTCAGGGAGTATTTCTATGGGTCTAGGGTAACCTTCTTGTGGTCTGGGAGTACTTATATGGGACTAGGGTAACCCACTTAGGGTCAGGGAGTACTTATAAAGGGGCTAGGGTAACTCACATTGGGTCAGGGAATAGTTATATGGGACTAGGGTAACACACTTGGGGTCTGGGTTTACATATAAAGCGGCTAGGATAGCTCACTTGCGGTCAGAGAGTACATATAAAGGGGCTAGGATAACTCTCTTGGGGTCACGGAGTACTTTTAAGGGACTAGGTTAACTCACTTGGGGTCTGGGAGTACATATAAAGCGGCTAGGATAACTCACTTGCGGTCAGAGAGTACATATAAAGGAGCTAGGGTAACTCACTTGCGGTCAGAGAGTACATATAAAGGGGCTAGGATAACTCACTTGGGGTCAGGGAGTACTTATAAAGGGGCTATGGTACCTCACTTGGGGTCAGGGAGTAGTTATAAGGGACTAAGGTAACTCAATTGGGGTCTGGGAGTACATATAAAGGGGCTAGGATAACTCACATGGGGTCAGGGAGTACTTATAAAGGAGCTATGGTAACTCACTGTGGGTCAAGGAGTTGTTTTGTGGGACTAGGGTAACTAACTTGGTGTCTGTAAATACTTATATGGGACCAGGGTAACTCACTTGGTGTCGGGGAGTACTTATAAGGGGCTAGGATAACGCACTTGGGGTCAGGGAGTACTTATAAAGGGGCTAGGGTAACAAACTTGGGGTCAGGGAGTACTTATCAGGGACTAGGGTAACTCACTTGGGGTCAGGGAGTACTTATAAAGGGGCTATGGTACCTCACTTGAGGTCAGGGAGTACTTATATGGGACTAGGGTAACTCACTTGCGGTCAGGGAGTACTTATAAAGGGGCTAGGGTAACTCTCTTTGGGTCAAGGAGTACTTATATTAGACTAGGCTAACTCACTTGGTGTCTGGGAGTACTTATATGGGACCAGGGTAATTCACTTGGGGCCAGGGTGTACTTATAAAGGGGCTAGGGTAACTCACTTGGGGTCAAGGAGTACTACTATGGGACTAGGGTAACTCACTTGGGGTCAGGGAGTACTTATAAAGGGGCTAGGATAATTCACTTGCGGTCAGAGAGTACATATAAAGGGGCTAGGATAATTCACTTGGGGTCAGGGAGTACATATAAAGGGGCTAGGATAACTCACTTTCGGTCAGAGAGTACTACTATGGGACTAGGGTAACACACTTGGGGTCAGAGAGTACATATAAAGGGGATAGGGTAACTCACTTGGGGTCAAGGAGTACTACTATGGGACTAGGGTAACTCACTTGGGGTCTGGGTTTACATATAAAGCGGCTAGGATAGCTCACTTGCGGTCAGAGAGTACATATAAAGGGGCTAGGATAACTCTCTTGGGGTGAGGGAGTACTTTTAAGGGACTAGGTTAACTCACTTGGGGTCTGGGAGTACATATAAAGCGGCTAGGATAACTCACTTGCGGTCAGAGAGTACATATAAAGGAGCTAGGGTAACTCACTTGCGGTCAGAGAGTACATATAAAGGGGCTAGGATAACTCACTTGGGGTCAGGGAGTACTTATAAAGGGGCTATGGTACCTCACTTGGTGTCAGGGAGTAGTTATAAGGGACTAAGGTAACTCACTTGGGGTCTGGGAGTACATATAAAGGGGCTAGGATAACTCACATGGGGTCAGGGAGTACTTATAAAGGGGCTATGGTAACTCACTGTGGGTCAAGGAGTTGTTTTGTGGGACTAGGGTAACTAACTTGGTGTCTGTAAATACTTATATGGGACCAGGGTAACTCACTTGGTGTCGGGGAGTACTTATAAGGGGCTAGGATAACGCACTTGGGGTCAGGGAGTACTTATAAAGGGGCTAGGGTAACTCACTTGGGGTCAGGGAGTACTTATCAGGGACTAGGGTAACTCACTAGGGGTCAGGGAGTACTTATAAAGGGGCTATGGTACCTCACTTGAGGTCAGGGAGTACTTATATGGGACTAGGGTAACTCACTTGCGGTCAGGGAGTACTTATAAAGGGGCTAGGGTAACTCTCTTTGGGTCAAGGAGTACTTATATTAGACTAGGCTAACTCACTTGGTGTTTTGAGTACTTATATGGGACCAGGGTAATTCACTTGGGGCCAGGGTGTACTTATAAAGGGGCTAGGGTAACTCACTTGGGGTCAAGGAGTACTACTATGGGACTAGGGTAACTCACTTGTGGTCAGGGAGTACTTATAAAGGGGCTAGGATAATTCACTTGCGGTCAGAGAGTACATATAAAGGGGCTAGGATAATTCACTTGGGGTCAGGGAGTACATATAAAGGGGCTAGGATAACTCACTTTCGGTCAGAGAGTACTACTATGGGACTAGGGTAACACACTTGGGGTCAGAGAGTACATATAAAGGGGCTAGGGTAACTCACTTGGGGTCAAGGAGTACAACTATGGGACTAGGGTAACTCACTTGGGGTCAGGGAGTATTTATAAAGGGGCTAGAATAACTCACTTGCGGTCAGAGAGTACATATAAAGGGGCTAGGGTAACTCACTTGCGGTCAGAGAGTACATATAAAGGGGCTAAGATAACTCACATGGGGTCAGGGAGTACTTATAAAGGGGCTATGATACCTCACTTGGGGTCAGGGAGTACTAATATGAAACTAGGGTAACACACTTGGGTCAGGGAATACTTATAAAGGGGCTCGGATAACTCACTTGCGGTCAAAGAGTATATATAAAGGGGCGAGGATAACTCACTTGGGGTCAGGGAGTACATATAAAGGGGCTAGGATAACTCACTTGCGGTCAGAGAGTACTTCTATGGGACTAGGGTAACTCACTTGCGGTCAGAGAGTACATATAAAGGAACTAGGATAACTCACTTGGGGTCAGGGAGTACTTATAAAGGGGCTATGGTAACTCACTTGCGGTCAGAGAGTACATATAAAGGGGCTAGGATAACTCACTTGGGGGCAGGGAGTACTTATAAAGGGGCTATGGTAACTCACTTGGGGTCAGGAAGTACTTCTATGGAACTAGGGTAGCTCACTTGGGGTCTGGGAGTACATATAAAGCGGCTAGGGTAACTCACTTTGGGTCAAGGAGTACTTATATGGGACTAGGGTAACTCACTTGGGGTCTGGGAGTACATATAAAGGGGCTAGGATAACTCACTTGCGGTCAGAGAGTACATATAACGGGGCAAGGATAACTCACTTGGGGTCAGGGAGTACTTATAAAGGGGCTATGGTAACTCACTTAGGGTCAGGATGTACTTCTATGGGATTAGGTTAACTCACTTGGGGTCAGGGAGTACGTCTATGGGACTAGGGTAACTCACATGAGGTCAGAGAGTACATATAAAGGGGATAGGATAACTCACTTGCGGTCAGATAGTACATATAAAGGGGCTAGGATAACTCACTTGGGGTCAGGGAGTACTTATAAAGGGGCTAGGATAACTCAATTGCGGTCAGAGAGTACATATAAAGGGGCTAGGGTAACTCACTTGCGATCAGAGAGTACATATAAAGGGGCTAGGATAATTCACTTGGGGTCAGGGAGTACATATAAAGGGGCTATGGTAACTCACTTGGGGTCAGGGAATACATCTATGGGACTAGGGTAACACACTTGGGTCAGGGAGTACTTATAAAGGGGCTAGGATAACTCACTTGCGGTCAGAGAGTACATATAAAGGGGCTAGGATAACTCACTTGCGTTCAGAGAGTACATATAAAGGGGCTAGGATAACTCACTTGGGGTCAGGGAGTACTTCTATGGGACTAGGGTAACTCACTTGCGGTCAGAGAGTACATATAAAGTAACTAGGATAACTCACTTGCGGTCAGGATGTATTTATATAAGGGGCTAGGGTAACTCACTTGGGGTCAGGGAATACATCTATGGGACTAGGGTAACTCACTTGCGGTCAGAGAGTACATTAAGGAACTAGGATAACTCACTTGCGGTCAGGAAGTACTTATATAAGGGGCTAGGGTAACTCACTTGGGGTCAGGGAATACATCTATGGGACTAGGGTAACACACTTGGGTCAGGGAGTACTTATAAAGGGGCTATGGTAACTCACTTGCGGTCAGAGAGTACATATAAAGGGGCTAGGATAACTCACTTGGGGTCAGGGAGTACTTATAAAGGGGCTACGATAACTCACTTGCGGTCAGAGAGTACATATAAAGGGGCTAGGATAATTCACTTGGGGTCAGGGAGTACATATAAAGGGGCTATGGTAACTCACTTGGGGTCAGGGAATACATCTATGGGACTAGGGTAACACACTTGGGTCAGGGAGTACTTATAAAGGGGCTAGGATAACTCACTTGCGGTCAGAGAGTACATATAAAGGGGCTAGGATAATTCACTTGGGGTCAAGGAGTACATATAAAGGGGCTAAGGTAACTCACTTGGGGTCAAGGAGTACTACTATGGGACTAGGGTAACTCACTTGCCGTCAGAGAGTACATATAAAGGGGCTAGGATAACTCATTTGGGGTCAGGGAGTACTTATAAAGGGGCTAGGATAATTCACTTGCGGTCAGAGAGTACTAATAAAGGGGCTAGTGTAACTCACTTGCGGTCAGAGAGTACATATAAAGGGGCTAGGATAACTCACTTGGGGTCAGGGAGTACTTATAAAGGGGCTATGGTACCTCACTTGGGGTCTGGGAGTACATATAAAGGGGCTAGGATAACTCACTTGGGGTCAGGAGTACTTATAAAGGGGCTATGGTAACTCACTTGGGGTCAAGGAGTACTACTATGGGACTAGGGTAACTCACTTGGGATATTGGAGCACTTATATGGGGCTAGGGTAAATCAGTTGGGGATAGGGAGTACTTATATGGGACTAGGGTAACTTACTTGCGGTCAAAGAGTACATATAAAGGGGCTATGATAACTCACTTGGAGTCAGGGAGTACTTATATGGGACTAGGGTAACTCACTCAGGGTCAGGGAGTACTTATATAGGGGATAGGGTAACTCACTTGGTGTCAGGGAGTACTTCTATGTGACTATGGTAAATCACTTGGGTACTTGTAGCACTTATTTGGGACTAGGGTAAATCAGTTGGGGTCAGGGAGTACTTATATGGGACTAGGGTAACTCACTTGCGGTCAGAGAGTACATATAAAGGGACTAGGGTAACTCAATTGCTGTCAGAGAGTAGATATAAAGGGGCAAGGATAACTCACTTGGGGTCAGGGAGTACTTCTATGGGACTAGGGTAACTCACTTAGGGTCAGGGAGTACTTATAAAGGGGCTATGGTAACTCACTTGGAGTCAGGGAGTACTTATATGGGACTAGGGTAACTCACTCAGGGTCAGGGAGTACTTATATAGGGGATATGGTAACTCACTTGGTGTCAGGGAGTACTTCTATGTGACTATGGTAAATCACTTGGGTACTTGTAGCACTTATTTGGGACTAGGGTAAATCAGTTGGGGTCAGGGAGTACTTATATGGGACTAGGGTAACTCACTTGCGGTCAGAGAGTACATATAAAGGGACTAGGGTAACTCAATTGCTGTCAGAGAGTAGATATAAAGGGGCAAGGATAACTCACTTGGGGTCAGGGAGTATTTCTATGGGTCTAGGGTAACCTTCTTGTGGTCTGGGAGTACTTATATGGGACTAGGGTAACCCACTTAGGGTCAGGGAGTACTTATAAAGGGGCTAGGGTAACTCACATTGGGTCAGGGAATAGTTATATGGGACTAGGGTAACACACTTAGGGTCTGGGTTTACATATAAAGCGGCTAGGATAGCTCACTTGCGGTCAGAGAGTACATATAAAGGGGCTAGGATAACTCTCTTGGGGTCAGGGAGTACTTTTAAGGGACTAGGTTAACTCACTTGGGGTCTGGGAGTACATATAAAGCGGCTAGGATAACTCACTTGCGGTCAGAGAGTACATATAAAGGAGCTAGGGTAACTCACTTGCGGTCAGAGAGTACATATAAAGGGGCTAGGATAACTCACTTGGGGTCAGGGAGTACTTATAAAGGGGCTATGGTACCTCACTTGGGGTCAGGGAGTAGTTATAAGGGACTAAGGTAACTCAATTGGGGTCTGGGAGTACATATAAAGGGGCTAGGATAACTCACATGGGGTCAGGGAGTACTTATAAAGGGGCTATGGTAACTCACTGTGGGTCAAGGAGTTGTTTTGTGGGACTAGGGTAACTAACTTGGTGTCTGTAAATACTTATATGGGACCAGGGTAACTCACTTGGTGTCGGGGAGTACTTATAAGGGGCTAGGATAACGCACTTGGGGTCAGGGAGTACTTATAAAGGGGCTAGGGTAACTCACTTGGGGTCAGGGAGTACTTATCAGGGACTAGGGTAACTCACTTGGGGTCAGGGAGTACTTATAAAGGGGCTATGGTACCTCACTTGAGGTCAGGGAGTACTTATATGGGACTAGGGTAACTCACTTGCGGTCAGGGAGTACTTATAAAGGGGCTAGGGTAACTATCTTTGGGTCAAGGAGTACTTATATTAGACTAGGCTAACTCACTTGGTGTCTGGGAGTACTTATATGGGACCAGGGTAATTCACTTGGGGCCAGGGTGTACTTATAAAGGGGCTAGGGTAACTCACTTGGGGTCAAGGAGTACTACTATGGGACTAGGGTAACTCACTTGGGGTCAGGGAGTACTTATAAAGGGGCTAGGATAATTCACTTGCGGTCAGAGAGTACATATAAAGGGGCTAGGATAATTCACTTGGGGTCAGGGAGTACATATAAAGGGGCTAGGATAACTCACTTTCGGTCAGAGAGTACTACTATGGGACTAGGGTAACACACTTGGGGTCAGAGAGTACATATAAAGGGGATAGGGTAACTCACTTGGGGTCAAGGAGTACTACTATGGGACTAGGGTAACTCACTTGGGGTCTGGGTTTACATATAAAGCGGCTATGATAGCTCACTTGCGGTCAGAGAGTACATATAAAGGGGCTAGGATAACTCTCTTGGGGTGAGGGAGTACTTTTAAGGGACTAGGTTAACTCACTTGGGGTCTGGGAGTACATATAAAGCGGCTAGGATAACTCACTTGCGGTCAGAGAGTACATATAAAGGAGCTAGGGTAACTCACTTGCGGTCAGAGAGTACATATAAAGGGGCTAGGATAACTCACTTGGGGTCAGGGAGTACTTATAAAGGGGCTATGGTACCTCACTTGGTGTCAGGGAGTAGTTATAAGGGACTAAGGTAACTCACTTGGGGTCTGGGAGTACATATAAAGGGGCTAGGATAACTCACATGGGGTCAGGGAGTACTTATAAAGGGGCTATGGTAACTCACTGTGGGTCAAGGAGTTGTTTTGTGGGACTAGGGTAACTAACTTGGTGTCTGTAAATACTTATATGGGACCAGGGTAACTCACTTGGTGTCGGGGAGTACTTATAAGGGGCTAGGATAACGCACTTGGGGTCAGGGAGTACTTATAAAGGGGCTAGGGTAACTCACTTGGGGTCAGGGAGTACTTATCAGGGACTAGGGTAACTCACTTGGGGTCAGGGAGTACTTATAAAGGGGCTATGGTACCTCACTTGAGGTCAGGGAGTACTTATATGGGACTAGGGTAACTCACTTGCGGTCAGGGAGTACTTATAAAGGGGCTAGGGTAACTCACATGGGGTCAGGGAGTACTTATAAAGGGGCTATGATACCTCACTTGGGGTCAGGGAGTACTAATATGAAACTAGGGTAACACACTTGGGTCAGGGAATACTTATAAAGGGGCTCGGATAACTCACTTGCGGTCAAAGAGTATATATAAAGGGGCGAGGATAACTCACTTGGGGTCAGGGAGTACATATAAAGGGGCTAGGATAACTCACTTGCGGTCAGAGAGTACTTCTATGGGACTAGGGTAACTCACTTGCGGTCAGAGAGTACATATAAAGGAACTAGGATAACTCACTTGGGGTCAGGGAGTACTTATAAAGGGGCTATGGTACCTCACTTGGGGTCTGGGAGTACATATAAAGCGGCTAGGATGACTCACTTGCGGTCAGAGAGTACATATAAAGGGGCTAGGATAACTCACTTGGGGTCAGGGAGTACTTATAAAGGGGCTATGGTAACTCACTTGGGATCAAGGAGTACTACTTTGGGACTAGGGTAACTCACTTGCCGTCAGAGAGTACATATAAAGGGGCTAGGATAACTCACTTGCGGTTAGAGAGTACATATAAAGGGGCTAGGATAACTCACTTGGGGTCAGGGAGTACTTCTATGGGACTAGGGTAACTCACTTGCGGTCAGAGAGTACATATAAAGGAACTAGGATAACTCACTTGCGGTCAGAGAGTACATATAAAGGGGCTAGGGTAACTCACATGTGGTCAGGGAGTACTTATTTGGGACTAGGGTAACTCACTTGCCGCCAGAGAGTACATATAAAGGGGCTAGGGTAACTCACAAGGGGTCAGGGAGTACTTATAAAGGGGCTATGGTAACTCACTTGCGGTCAGAGAGTACATATAAAGGGGCTAGGATAACTCACTTGGGGGCAGGGAGTACTTATAAAGGGGCTATGGTAACTCACTTGGGGTCAGGAAGTACTTCTATGGAACTAGGGTAGCTCACTTGGGGTCTGGGAGTACATATAAAGCGGCTAGGGTAACTCACTTTGGGTCAAGGAGTACTTATATGGGACTAGGGTAACTCACTTGGGGTCTGGGAGTACATATAAAGGGGCTAGGATAACTCACTTGCGGTCAGAGAGTACATATAACGGGGCTAGGATAACTCACTTGGGGTCAGGGAGTACTTATAAAGGGGCTATGGTAACTCACTTAGGGTCAGGATGTACTTCTATGGGATTAGGTTAACTCACTTGGGGTCAGGGAGTACGTCTATGGGACTAGGGTAACTCACATGAGGTCAGAGAGTACATATAAAGGGGATAGGATAACTCACTTGCGGTCAGATAGTACATATAAAGGGGCTAGGATAACTCACTTGGGGTCAGGGAGTACTTATAAAGGGGCTAGGATAACTCAATTGCGGTCAGAGAGTACATATAAAGGGGCTAGGGTAACTCACTTGCGATCAGAGAGTACATATAAAGGGGCTTGGATAACTCACTTGGGGTCAGGGAGTACTTATAAAGGGCCTATGGTAACTCACTTGGGGCCAAGGAGTACTAATATGAAACTAGGGTAACCCACTTGGGGTCAGGGAGTACTTATAAAGGGGCTAGGATAACTCACTTTCGGTCAGAGAGTACATATAAAGGGGCTAGCATAATTCACTTGGGGTCAGGTAGTACTTATAAACGGGCTATGGTAACTCACTTGGGGTCAGGGAGTACTACTATGGGACTAGGTAACTCACTTGCGGTCAGAGAGTACATATAAAGGGGCTAGGATAACTCACTTGCGGTCAGAGAGTACATATAAAGGGGCTAGGATAACTCACTTGGGGTCAGGGAGTACGTCTATGGGACTAGGGTAACTCACATGAGGTCAGAGATTACATATAAAGGGGATAGGATAACTCACTTGCGGTTAGAGAGTACATATAAAGGGGCTAGGATAACTCACTTGGGGTCAGGAAGTACTTATAAAGGGCTATGGTAACTCACTTGGGGTCAAGGAGTACTACTATGGGACTAGGGTAACTCACTTGCCGTCAGAGAGTTCATATAAAGGGGCTAGGATAACTCATTTGGGGTCAGGGAGTACTTATAAAGGGGCTAGGATAACTCACTTGCGGTCAGAGAGTACATATTAAGGGGCTAGGATAACTCATTTGGGTCAGGTAGTACTTATACTGGGGCTATGGTAACTCACTTGGGGTCAGGGAGTACTACTATGGGACTAGGGTAACTCACTTGCGGTCAGAGAGTACATATAAAGGGGCTAGGATAACTCACTTGCGGTCAGAGAGTACATATAAAGGGGCTAGGATAACTCACTTGGGGTCAGGGAGTACGTCTATGGGACTAGGGTAACTCACATGAGGTCAGAGATTACATATAAAGGGGATAGGATAACTCACTTGCGGTTAGAGAGTACATATAAAGGGGCTAGGATAACTCACTTGGGGTCAGGGAGTACTTATAAAGGGGCTATGGTAACTCACTTGGGGTCAAGGAGTACTACTATGGGACTAGGGTAACTCACTTGCCGTCAGAGAGTTCATATAAAGGGGCTAGGATAACTCATTTGGGGTCAGGGAGTACTTATAAAGGGGCTAGGATAACTCACTTGCCGTCAGAGAGTACATATAAAGGGGCTAGGATAACTCATTTGGGTCAGGTAGTACTTATACTGGGGCTATGGTAACTCACTTGGGGTCAGGGAGTACTACTATGGGACTAGGGTAACTCACTTGCGGTCAGAGAGTACATATAAAGGGGCTAGGATAACTCACTTGGGGTCAGGGAGTACGTCTATGGGACTAGGGTAACTCACATGAGGTCAGAGATTACATATAAAGGGGATAGGATAACTCACTTGCGGTTAGAGAGTACATATAAAGGGGCTAGGATAACTCACTTGGGGTCAGGGAGTACTTATAAAGGGGCTATGGTAACTCACTTGGGGTCAAGGAGTACTACTATGGGACTAGGGTAACTCACTTGCCGTCAGAGAGTTCATATAAAGGGGCTAGGATAACTCATTTGGGGTCAGGGAGTACTTATAAAGGGGCTAGGATAACTCACTTGCGGTCAGAGAGTACATATTAAGGGGCTAGGATAACTCATTTGGGTCAGGTAGTACTTATACTGGGGCTATGGTAACTCACTTGGGGTCAGGGAGTACTACTATGGGACTAGGGTAACTCACTTGCGGTCAGAGAGTACATATAAAGGGGCTAGGATAACTCACTTGCGGTCAGAGAGTACATATAAAGGGGCTAGGATAACTCACTTGGGGTCAGGGAGTACGTCTATGGGACTAGGGTAACTCACATGAGGTCAGAGATTACATATAAAGGGGATAGGATAACTCACTTGCGGTTAGAGAGTACATATAAAGGGGCTAGGATAACTCACTTGGGGTCAGGGAGTACTTATAAAGGGGCTATGGTAACTCACTTGGGGTCAAGGAGTACTACTATGGGACTAGGGTAACTCACTTGCCGTCAGAGAGTTCATATAAAGGGGCTAGGATAACTCATTTGGGGTCAGGGAGTACTTATAAAGGGGCTAGGATAACTCACTTGCCGTCAGAGAGTACATATAAAGGGGCTAGGATAACTCATTTGGGGTCAGGTAGTACTTATAATGGGGCTATGGTGACTCACTTGGGGTCAGGGAGTACTACTATGGGACTAGGGTAACTCACTTGCGGTCAGAGAGTACATATAAAGGGGCTAGGATAACTCACTTGCGGTCAGAGAGTACATATACAGGGGCTAGGATAACTCACTTGGGGTCAGGGAGTACGTCTATGGGACTAGGGTAACTCACATGAGGTCAGAGAGTACATATAAAGGGGATAGTATAACTCACTTGCGGTCAGAGGGTACATATAAAGGGGCTAGGATAACTCACTTGGGGTCAGGGAGTACGTCTATGGGACTAGGGTAACTCACATGAGATCAGAGAGTACATATAAAGGGGATAGGATAACTCACTTGCGGTCAGATAGTACATATAAAGGGGCTAGGATAACTCACTTGGGGTCAGGGAGTACTTATAAAGGGGCTATGTTAACTCACTTGGGGTCAGGGAGTACTTATTTGGGACTAGGGTAACTCACTTGCCGTCAGAGAGTACATATAAAGGGGCTAGGGTAACTCACATGGGGTCAGGGAGTACTTATTTGGGACTAGGGTAACTCACTTGCCGCCAGAGAGTACATATAAAGGGGCTAGGGTAACTCACATGGGGTCAGGGAGTACTTATAAAGGGGCTATGGTAACTCACTTGCGGTCAGAGAGTACATATAAAGGGGCTAGGATAACTCACTTGGGGTCAGGGAGTACTTATAAAGGGGCTATGGTAACTCAGTTGGGGTCAGGAAGTACTTCTATGGAACTAGGGTAACTCACTTGGGGTCTGGGAGTACATATAAAGCGGCTAGGGTATCTCACTTTGGGTCAAGGAGTACTTATATGGGACTAGGGTAACTCACTTGGGGTCTGGGAGTACATATAAAGGGGCTAGGATAACTCACTTGCGGTCAGAGAGTACATATAACGGGGCTAGGATAACACACTTGGGGTCAGGGAGTACTTATAAAGGGGCTATGGTAACTCACTTGCGGTCAGAGAGTACATATAAAGGGGCTAGGATGACTCACTTGGGGTCAGGGAGTACTTATAAAGGGGCTATGGTAACTCACTTGGGGTCAGGAAGTACTTCTATGGAACTAGGGTAACTCACTTGGGGTCTGGGAGTACATATAAAGCGGCTAGGGTAACTCACTTTGGGTCAAGGAGTACTTATATGGGACTAGGGTAACTCACTTGGGGTCTGGGAGTACATATAAAGGGGCTAGGATAACTCACTTGCGGTCAGAGAGTACATATAACGGGGCTAGGATAATTCACTTGGGGTCAGGGAGTACTTATAAAGGGGCTATGGTAACTCACTTAGGGTCAGGAAGTACTTCTATGGGATTAGGGTAACTCACTTGGGGTCAGGGAGTACGTCTATGGGACTAGGGTAACTCACATGAGTTCAGAGAGTACATATAAAGGGGATGGGATAACTCACTTGCGGTCAGATACTACATATAAAGGGGCTAGGATAACTCACTTGGGGTCAGGGAGTACTTATAAAGGGGCTATGGTAACTCACTTGCGGTCAGAGAGTACATATAAAGGGGCTAGGATGACTCACTTGGGGTCAGGGAGTACTTATAAAGGGGCTATGGTAACTCTGTTGGGGTCAGGAAGTACTTCTATGGAACTAGGGTAACTCACTTGGGGTCTGGGAGTACATATAAAGCGGCTAGGGTAACTCACTTTGGGTCAAGGAGTACTTATATGGGACTAGGGTAACTCACTTGGGGTCTGGGAGTACATATAAAGGGGCTATGGTAACTCACTTGCGGTCAGAGAGTACATATAAAGGGGCTAGGATGACTCACTTGGGGTCAGGGAGTACTTATAAAGGGGCTACGGTAACTCACTTGGGGTCAGGAAGTACTTCTATGGAACTAGGGTAACTCACTTGGGGTCTGGGTGTACATATAAAGCGGCTAGGGTAACTCACTTTGGGTCAAGGAGTACTTATATGGGACTAGGGTAACTCACTTGGGGTCTGGGAGTACATATAAAGGGGCTAGGATAACACACTTGCGGTCAGAGAGTACATATAACGGGGCTAGGATAATTCACTTGGGGTCAGGGAGTACTTATAAAGGGGCTATGGTAACTCACTTAGGGTCAGGAAGTACTTCTATGGGATTAGGGTAACTCACTTGGGGTCAGGGAGTACGTCTATGGGACTAGGGTAACTCACATGAGTTCAGAGAGTACATATAAAGGGGATGGGATAACTCACTTGCGGTCAGATACTACATATAAAGGGGCTAGGATAACTCACTTGGGGTCAGGGAGTACTTATAAAGGGGCTATGGTAACTCACTTGCGGTCAGAGAGTACATATAAAGGGGCTAGGATAACTCACTTGGGGTCAGGGAGTACTTATAAAGGGGCTATGGTAACTCACTTGGGGTCAAGGAGTACTTATATGGGACTAGGGTAACTCACTTGGGGTCTGGGAGTACATATAAAGGGGCTAGGATAACTAACTTGGGGTCAGGGAGTACTTCTATGGGACTAGGGTAACTCACTTGCGGTCAGAGAGTACATATAAAGGAACTAGGATAACTCACTTGCGGTCAGGATGTATTTATATAAGGGGCTAGGGTAACTCACTTGGGGTCTGGGAATACATCTATGGGACTAGGGTAACTCACTTGCGGTCAGAGAGTACATTAAGGAACTAGGATAACTCACTTGCGGTCAGGAAGTACTTATATAAGGGGCTAGGGTAACTCACTTGGGGTCAGGGAGTACTTATAAAGGGGCTACGATAACTCACTTGCGGTCAGAGAGTACATATAAAGGGGCTAGGATAATTCACTTGGGGTCAGGGAGTACATATAAAGGGGCTATGGTAACTCACTTGGGGTCAAGGAGTACTACTATGGGACTAGGGTAACTCACTTGCCGTCAGAGAGTAAATATAAAGGGGCTAGGATAACTCATTTGGGGTCAGGGAGTACTTATAAAGGGTCTAGGATAACTCACTTGCGGTCAGAGAGTACATATAAAGGGGCTAGGATAACTCACTTGGGGTCAGAGAGTACTTTTTATGGACTATGTTAACTCATTTGGGTCAGGGAGTACTTATAAAGGGGCTAGGATAACTCACTTGCGGTCAGAGAGTACATATAAAGGGGCTAGGATAATTCACTTGGGGTCAGGGAGTACATATAAAGGGGCTATGGTAACTCACTTGGGGTCAAGGAGTACTACTATGGGACTAGGGTAACTCACTTGCCGTCAGAGAGTAAATATAAAGGGGCTAGGATAACTCATTTGGGGTCAGGGAGTACTTATAAAGGGGCTAGGATAACTCACTTGCGGTCAGAGAGTACATATAAAGGGGCTAGGATAACTCACTTGGGGTCAGGGAGTACTTTTTATGGACTATGTTAACTCACTTGGGTGAGGGAGTACTTATAAAGGGGCTAGGATAACTCACTTGCGGTCAGAGAGTACATATAAAGGGGCTAGGATAATTCACTTGGGGTCAGGGAGTACATATAAAGGGGCTATGGTAACTCACTTGGGGTCAGGGAATACATCTATTGGACTAGGGTAACATACTTGGGTCAGGGAGTACTTATAAAGGGGCTAGGATAACTCACTTGCGGTCAGAGAGTACATATAAAGGGGCTAGGATAATTCACTTGGGGTCAGGGAGTACATATAAAGGGGCTATGGTAACTCACTTGGGGTCAAGGAGTACTTATATGGGACTAGGGTAACTCACTTGGGGTCTGGGAGTACATATAAAGGGGCTAGGATAACTCACTTGGGGTCAGGGAGTACTTCTATGGGACTAGGGTAACTCACTTGCGGTCAGAGAGTACATATAAAGGAACTAGGATAACTCACTTGCGGTCAGGATGTATTTATATAAGGGGCTAGGATAATTCACTTGGGGTCAGGGAGTACATATAAAGGGGCTATGGTAACTCACTTGGGGTCAGGGAATACATCTATTGGACTAGGGTAACATACTTGGGTCAGGGAGTACTTATAAAGGGGCTAGGATAACTCACTTGCGGTCAGAGAGTACATATAAAGGGGCTAGGATAATTCACTTGGGGTCAGGGAGTACTTATAAAGGGGCTATGGTAACTCACTTGGGGTCAGGAAGTACTTCTATGGAACTAGGGTAACTCACTTGGGGTCTGGGAGTACATATAAAGCGGCTAGGGTAACTCACTTTGGGTCAAGGAGTACTTATATGGGACTAGGGTAACTCACTTGGGGTCTGGGAGTACATATAAAGGGGCTAGGATAACTCACTTGCGGTCAGAGAGTACATATAACGGGGCTAGGATAATTCACTTGGGGTCAGGGAGTACTTATAAAGGGGCTATGGTAACTCACTTAGGGTCAGGAAGTACTTCTATGGGATTAGGGTAACTCACTTGGGGTCAGGGAGTACGTCTATGGGACTAGGGTAACTCACATGAGTTCAGAGAGTACATATAAAGGGGATGGGATAACTCACTTGCGGTCAGATACTACATATAAAGGGGCTAGGATAACTCACTTGGGGTCAGGGAGTACTTATAAAGGGGCTATGGTAACTCACTTGCGGTCAGAGAGTACATATAAAGGGGCTAGGATAACTCACTTGGGGTCAGGGAGTACTTATAAAGGGGCTATGGTAACTCTGTTGGGGTCAGGAAGTACTTCTATGGAACTAGGGTAACTCACTTGGGGTCTGGGAGTACATATAAAGCGGCTAGGGTAACTCACTTTGGGTCAAGGAGTACTTATATGGGACTAGGGTAACTCACTTGGGGTCTGGGAGTACATATAAAGGGGCTATGGTAACTCACTTGCGGTCAGAGAGTACATATAAAGGGGCTAGGATGACTCACTTGGGGTCAGGGAGTACTTATAAAGGGGCTACGGTAACTCACTTGGGGTCAGGAAGTACTTCTATGGAACTAGGGTAACTCACTTGGGGTCTGGGAGTACATATAAAGCGGCTAGGGTAACTCACTTTGGGTCAAGGAGTACTTATATGGGACTAGGGTAACTCACTTGGGGTCTGGGAGTACATATAAAGGGGCTAGGATAACACACTTGCGGTCAGAGAGTACATATAACGGGGCTAGGATAATTCACTTGGGGTCAGGGAGTACTTATAAAGGGGCTATGGTAACTCACTTAGGGTCAGGAAGTACTTCTATGGGATTAGGGTAACTCACTTGGGGTCAGGGAGTACGTCTATGGGACTAGGGTAACTCACATGAGTTCAGAGAGTACATATAAAGGGGATGGGATAACTCACTTGCGGTCAGATACTACATATAAAGGGGCTAGGATAACTCACTTGGGGTCAGGGAGTACTTATAAAGGGGCTATGGTAACTCACTTGCGGTCAGAGAGTACATATAAAGGGGCTAGGATAACTCACTTGGGGTCAGGGAGTACTTATAAAGGGGCTATGGTAACTCACTTGGGGTCAAGGAGTACTTATATGGGACTAGGGTAACTCACTTGGGGTCTGGGAGTACATATAAAGGGGCTAGGATAACTAACTTGGGGTCAGGGAGTACTTCTATGGGACTAGGGTAACTCACTTGCGGTCAGAGAGTACATATAAAGGAACTAGGATAACTCACTTGCGGTCAGGATGTATTTATATAAGGGGCTAGGGTAACTCACTTGGGGTCTGGGAGTACTTATAAAGGGGCTACGATAACTCACTTGCGGTCAGAGAGTACATATAAAGGGGCTAGGATAATTCACTTGGGGTCAGGGAGTACATATAAAGGGGCTATGGTAACTCACTTGGGGTCAAGGAGTACTACTATGGGACTAGGGTAACTCACTTGCCGTCAGAGAGTAAATATAAAGGGGCTAGGATAACTCATTTGGGGTCAGGGAGTACTTATAAAGGGTCTAGGATAACTCACTTGCGGTCAGAGAGTACATATAAAGGGGCTAGGATAACTCACTTGGGGTCAGAGAGTACTTTTTATGGACTATGTTAACTCACTTGGGTCAGGGAGTACTTATAAAGGGGCTAGGATAACTCACTTGCGGTCAGAGAGTACATATAAAGGGGCTAGGATAATTCACTTGGGGTCAGGGAGTACATATAAAGGGGCTATGGTAACTCACTTGGGGTCAAGGAGTACTACTATGGGACTAGGGTAACTCACTTGCCGTCAGAGAGTAAATATAAAGGGGCTAGGATAACTCATTTGGGGTCAGGGAGTACTTATAAAGGGGCTAGGATAACTCACTTGCGGTCAGAGAGTACATATAAAGGGGCTAGGATAACTCACTTGGGGTCAGGGAGTACTTTTTATGGACTATGTTAACTCACTTGGGTGAGGGAGTACTTATAAAGGGGCTAGGATAACTCACTTGCGGTCAGAGAGTACATATAAAGGGGCTAGGATAATTCACTTGGGGTCAGGGAGTACATATAAAGGGGCTATGGTAACTCACTTGGGGTCAGGGAATACATCTATTGGACTAGGGTAACATACTTGGGTCAGGGAGTACTTATAAAGGGGCTAGGATAACTCACTTGCGGTCAGAGAGTACATATAAAGGGGCTAGGATAATTCACTTGGGGTCAGGGAGTACATATAAAGGGGCTATGGTAACTCACTTGGGGTCAAGGAGTACTTATATGGGACTAGGGTAACTCACTTGGGGTCTGGGAGTACATATAAAGGGGCTAGGATAACTCACTTGGGGTCAGGGAGTACTTCTATGGGACTAGGGTAACTCACTTGCGGTCAGAGAGTACATATAAAGGAACTAGGATAACTCACTTGCGGTCAGGATGTATTTATATAAGGGGCTAGGGTAACTCACTTGGGGTCTGGGAATACATCTATGGGACTAGGGTAACCACTTGCGGTCAGAGAGTACATTAAGGAACTAGGATAACTCACTTGCGGTCAGGAAGTACTTATATAAGGGGCTAGGGTAACTCACTTGGGGTCAGGGAATACATCTATGGGACTAGGGTAACACACTTGGGTCAGGGAGTACTTATAAAGGGGCTATGGTAACTCACTTGCGGTCAGAGAGTACATATAAAGGGGCTAGGATAACTCACTTGGGGTCAGGGAGTACTTATAAAGGGGCTAGGATAACTCACTTGCGGTCAGAGAGTACATATAAAGGGGCTAGGATAATTCACTTGGGGTCAGGGAGTACATATAAAGGGGCTATGGTAACTCACTTGGGGTCAAGGAGTACTACTATGGGACTAGGGTAACTCACTTGCCGTCAGAGAGTAAATATAAAGGGGCTAGGATAACTCATTTGGGGTCAGGGAGTACTTATAAAGGGGCTAGGATAACTCACTTGCGGTCATAGAGTACATATAAAGGGGCTAGGATAACTCACTTGGGGTCAGGGAGTACTTTTTATGGACTATGTTAACTCACTTGGGTCAGGGAGTACTTATAAAGGGGCTAGGATAACTCACTTGCGGTCAGAGAGTACATATAAAGGGGCTAGGATAATTCACTTGGGGTCAGGGAGTACATATAAAGGGGCTATGGTAACTCACTTGGGGTCAGGGAGTACTTATAAAGGGGCTATGGTAACTCACTTAGGGTCAGGAAGTACTTCTATGGGATTAGGGTAACTCACTTGGGGTCAGGGAGTACGTCTATGGGACTAGGGTAACTCACATGAGTTCAGAGAGTACATATAAAGGGGATGGGATAACTCACTTGCGGTCAGATACTACATATAAAGGGGCTAGGATAACTCACTTGGGGTCAGGGAGTACTTATAAAGGGGCTATCGTAACTCACTTGCGGTCAGAGAGTACATATAAAGGGGCTAGGATAACTCACTTGGGGTCAGGGAGTACTTATAAAGGGGCTATGGTAACTCAGTTGGGGTCAGGAAGTACTTCTATGGAACTAGGGTAACTCACTTGGGGTCTGGGAGTACATATAAAGCGGCTAGGGTAACTCACTTTGGGTCAAGGAGTACTTATATGGGACTAGGGTAACTCACTTGGGGTCTGGGAGTACATATAAAGGGGCTAGGATAACTCACTTGCGGTCAGAGAGTACATATAACGGGGCTAGGATAACTCACTTGGGGTCAGGGAGTACTTATAAAGGGGCTATGGTAACTTACTTGCGGTCAGAGAGTACATATAAAGGGGCTAGGATGACTCACTTGGGGTCAGGGAGTACTTATAAAGGGGCTATGGTAACTCACTTGGGGTCAGGAAGTACTTCTATGGAACTAGGGTAACTCACTTGGGGTCTGGGAGTACATATAAAGCGGCTAGGGTAACTCACTTTGGGTCAAGGAGTACTTATATGGGACTAGGGTAACTCACTTGGGGTCTGGGAGTACATATAAAGGGGCTAGGATAACTCACTTGCGGTCAGAGAGTACATATAACGGGGCTAGGATAATTCACTTGGGGTCAGGGAGTACTTATAAAGGGGCTATGGTAACTCACTTAGGGTCAGGAAGTACTTCTATGGGATTAGGGTAACTCACTTGGGGTCAGGGAGTACGTCTATGGGACTAGGGTAACTCACATGAGTTCAGAGAGTACATATAAAGGGGATGGGATAACTCACTTGCGGTCAGATACTACATATAAAGGGGCTAGGATAACTCACTTGGGGTCAGGGAGTACTTATAAAGGGGCTATGGTAACTCACTTGCGGTCAGAGAGTACATATAAAGGGGCTAGGATAACTCACTTGGGGTCAGGGAGTAATTATAAAGGGGCTATGGTAACTCACTTGGGGTCAAGGAGTACTTATATGGGACTAGGGTAACTCACTTGGGGTCTGGGAGTACATATAAAGGGGCTAGGATAACTCACTTGGGGTCAGGGAGTACTTCTATGGGACTAGGGTAACTCACTTGCGGTCAGAGAGTACATATAAAGGAACTAGGATAACTCACTTGCGGTCAGGATGTATTTATATAAGGGGCTAGGGTAACTCACTTGGGGTCTGGGAATACATCTATGGGACTAGGGTAACTCACTTGCGGTCAGAGAGTACATTAAGGAACTAGGATAACTCACTTGCGGTCAGGAAGTACTTATATAAGGGGCTAGGGTAACTCACTTGGGGTCAGGGAATACATCTATGGGACTAGGGTAACACACTTGGGTCAGGGAGTACTTATAAAGGGGCTATGGTAACTCACTTGCGGTCAGAGAGTACATATAAAGGGGCTAGGATAACTCACTTGGGGTCAGGGAGTACTTATAAAGGGGCTACGATAACTCACTTGCGGTCAGAGAGTACATATAAAGGGGCTAGGATAATTCACTTGGGGTCAGGGAGTACATATAAAGGGGCTATGGTAACTCACTTGGGGTCAAGGAGTACTACTATGGGACTAGGGTAACTCACTTGCCGTCAGAGAGTAAATATAAAGGGGCTAGGATAACTCATTTGGGGTCAGGGAGTACTTATAAAGGGTCTAGGATAACTCACTTGCGGTCAGAGAGTACATATAAAGGGGCTAGGATAACTCACTTGGGGTCAGAGAGTACTTTTTATGGACTATGTTAACTCACTTGTGTCAGGGAGTACTTATAAAGGGGCTAGGATAACTCACTTGCGGTCAGAGAGTACATATAAAGGGGCTAGGATAATTCACTTGGGGTCAGGGAGTACATATAAAGGGGCCATGGTAACTCACTTGGGGTCAAGGAGTCCTACTATGGGACTAGGGTAACTCACTTGCCGTCAGAGAGTAAATATAAAGGGGCTAGGATAACTCATTTGGGGTCAGGGAGTACTTATAAAGGGGCTAGGATAACTCACTTGCGGTCAGAGAGTACATATAAAGGGGCTAGGATAACTCACTTGGGGTCAGGGAGTACTTTTTATGGAATATGTTAACTCACTTGGGTCAGGGAGTACTTATAAAGGGGCTAGGATAACTCACTTGCGGTCAGAGAGTACATATAAAGGGGCTAGGATAATTCACTTGGGGTCAGGGAGTACATATAAAGGGGCTATGGTAACTCACTTGGGGTCAGGGAATACATCTATGGGACTAGGGTAACATACTTGGGTCAGGGAGTACTTATAAAGGGGCTAGGATAACTCACTTGCGGTCAGAGAGTACATATAAAGGGGCTAGGATAATTCACTTGGGGTCAGGGAGTACATATAAAGGGGCTATGGTAACTCACTTGGGGTCAAGGAGTACTACTATGGGACTAGGGTAACTCACTTGCCGTCAGAGAGTACATATAAAGGGGCTAGGATAACTCATTTGGGGTCAGGGAGTACTTATAAAGGGGCTAGGATAACTCACTTGCGGTCAGAGAGTACATATAAAGGGGCTAGTGTAACTCACTTGCGGTCAGAGAGTACATATAAAGGGGCTAGGATAACTCACTTGGGGTCAGGGATTACTTATAAAGGGGCTATGGTACCTCACTTGGGGTTTGGGAGTACATATAAAGGGGCTAGGATGACTCACTTGGGGTCAGGGAGTACTTATAAAGGGGCTATGGTAACTCACTTGGGGTCAAGGAGTACTACTATGGGACTAGGGTAACTCACTTGGGTTATTGGAGCACTTATATGGGGCTAGGGTAAATCAGTTGGGGATAGGGAGTACTTATTTGGGACTAGGGTAACTTACTTGCGGTCAAAGAGTACATATAAAGGGGCTATGATAACTCACTTGGGGTCAGGGAGTACTTATATACGGGCTAGGGTAACTCACTTAGGGTCAGGGAGTACTTCTATGGGACTAGTGTAACTGACTTAGGGTCAGGGAGTACTTATAAAGGGGCTATGGTAACTCACTTGGAGTCAGGGAGTACTTATATGGGACTAGGGTAACTCACTCAGGGTCAGGGAGTACTTATATAGGGGATAGGGTAACTCACTTGGTGTCAGGGAGTACTTCTATGTGACTATGGTAAATCACTTGGGTACTTGTAGCACTTATTTGGGACTAGGGTAAATCAGTTGGGGTCAGGGAGTACTTATATGGGACTAGGGTAACTCACTTGCGGTCAGAGAGTACATATAAAGGGACTAGGGTAACTCAATTGTTGTCAGAGAGTAGATATAAAGGGGCAAGGATAACTCACTTGGGGTCAGGGAGTATATCTATGGGTCTAGGGTAACCTTCTTGTGGTCTGGGAGTACTTATATGGGACTAGGGTAACCCACTTAGGGTCAGGGAGTACTTATAAAGGGGCTAGGGTAACTCACATTGGGTCAGGGAATAGTTATATGGGACTAGGTTAACTCACTTGGGGTTTGGGTTTACATATAAAGCGGCTAGGATAGCTCACTTGCGGTCAGAGAGTACATATAAAGGGGCTAGGATAACTCCTTTGGGGTCAGGGAGTACTTTTAAGGGACTAGGTTAATTCACTTGGGGTCTGGGAGTACATATAAAGCGGCTAGGATAACTCACTTGCGGTCAGAGAGTACATATAAAGGAGCTAGGGTAACTCACTTGCGGTCAGAGAGTACATATAAAGGGGCTAGGATAACTCACTTGGGGTCAGGGAGTACTTATAAAGGGGCTATGGTACCTCACTTGGGGTCAGGGAGTAGCTATAAGGGACTAAGGTAACTCACTTGGGGTCTGGGAGTACATATAAAGGGGCTAGGATAACTCACATGGGGTCAGGGAGTACTTATAAAGGGGCTATGGTAACTCACTGTGGGTCAAGGAGTTGTTTTGTGGGACTAGGGTAACTAACTTGGTGTCTGTAAATACTTATATGGGACCAGGGTAACTCACTTGGTGTCGGGGAGTACTTATAAGGGGCTAGGATAACGCACTTGGGGTCAGGGAGTACTTATAAAGGGGCTAGGGTAACTCACTTGGGGTCAGGGAGTACTTATCAGGGACTAGGGTAACTCACTTGGGGTCAGGGGGTACTTGTAAAGGGGCTATGGTACCTCACTTGAGGTCAGGGAGTACTTATATGGGACTAGGGTAACTCACTTGCGGTCAGGGAGTACTTATAAAGGGGCTAGGGTAACTCTCTTTGGGTCAAGGAGTACTTATATTAGACTAGGCTAACTCACTTGGTGTCTGGGAGTACTTATATGGGACCAGGGTAATTCACTTGGGGCCAGGGTGTACTTATAAAGGGGCTAGGGTAACTCACTTGGGGTCAGGGAGTACTACTATGGGACTAGGGTAACTCACTTGCGGTCAGAGAGTAGATATAAAGGGGCTAGGATAACTCACTTGCGGTCAGAGAGTACATATAAAGGGGCTAGGATAACTCACTTGGGGTCAGGGAGTACGTCTATGGGACTAGGGTAACTCACATGAGGTCAGAGATTACATATAAAGGGGATAGGATAACTCACTTGCGGTTAGAGAGTACATATAAAGGGGCTAGGATAACTCACTTGGGGTCAGGGAGTACTTATAAAGGGGCTATGGTAACTCACTTGGGGTCAAGGAGTACTACTATGGGACTAGGGTAACTCACTTGCCGTCAGAGAGTTCATATAAAGGGGCTAGGGTAACTCATTTGGGGTCAGGGAGTACTTATAAAGGGGCTAGGATAACTCACTTGCCGTCAGAGAGTACATATAAAGGGGCTAGGATAACTCATTTGGGGTCAGGTAGTACTTATAATGGGGCTATGGTAACTCACTTGGGGTCAGGGAGTACTACTATGGGACTAGGGTAACTCACTTGCGGTCAGAGAGTACATATAAAGGGGCTAGGATAACTCACTTGCGGTCAGAGAGTACATATAAAGGGGCTAGGATAACTCACTTGGGGTCAGGGAGTACGTCTATGGGACTAGGGTAACTCACATGAGGTCAGAGAGTACATATAAAGGGGATAGGATAACTCACTTGCGGTCAGAGGGTACATATAAAGGGGCTAGGATAACTCACTTGGGGTCAGGGAGTACGTCTATGGGACTAGGGTAACTCACATGAGATCAGAGAGTACATATAAAGGGGATAGGATAACTCACTTGCGGTCAGATAGTACATATAAAGGGGCTAGGATAACTCACTTGGGGTCAGGGAGTACTTATAAAGGGGCTATGGTAACTCACTTGGGGTCAGGGAGTACTTATTTGGGACTAGGGTAACTCACTTGCCGTCAGAGAGTACATATAAAGGGGCTAGGGTAACTCACATGGGGTCAGGGAGTACTTATTTGGGATTAGGGTAACTCACTTGCCGCCAGAGGGTACATATAAAGGGGCTAGGGTAACTCACATGTGGTCAGGGAGTACTTATAAAGGGGCTATGGTAACTCACTTGCGGTCAGAGAGTACATATAAAGGGGCTAGGATAACTCACTTGGGGTCAGGGAGTACTTATAAAGGGGCTATGGTAACTCACTTGGGGTCAGGAAGTACTTCTATGGAACTAGGGTAACTCACTTGGGGTCTGGGAGTACATATAAAGGGGCTAGGATAACTCACTTGCTGTCAGAGAGTACATATAACGGGGCTAGGATAATTCACTTGGGGTCAGGGAGTACTTATAAAGGGGCTATGGTAACTCACTTAGGGTCAGGAAGTACTTCTATGGGATTAGGGTAACTCACTTGGGGTCAGGGAGTACGTCTATGGGACTAGGGTAACTCACATGAGTTCAGAGAGTACATATAAAGGGGATGGGATAATTCACTTGGGGTCAGGGAGTACTTATAAAGGGGCTATGGTAACTCACTTAGGGTCAGGAAGTACTTCTATGGGATTAGGATAACTCACTTGGGGTCAGGGAGTACTTATAAAGGGGCTATGGTAACTCACTTGCGGTCAGAGAGTACATATAAAGGGGCTAGGATAACTCACTTGGGGTCAGGGAGTACTTATAAAGGGGCTATGGTAACTCAGTTGGGGTCAGGAAGTACTTCTATGGAACTAGGGTAACTCACTTGGGGTCTGGGAGTACATATAAAGCGGCTAGGGTAACTCACTTTGGGTCAAGGAGTACTTATATGGGACTAGGGTAACTCACTTGGGGTCTGGGAGTACATATAAAGGGGCTAGGATAACTCACTTGCGGTCAGAGAGTACATATAACGGGTCTAGGATAACTCACTTGGGGTCAGGGAGTACTTATAAAGTGGCTATGGTAACACACTTGCGGTCAGAGAGTACATATAAAGGGGCTAGGATGACTCACTTGGGGTCAGGGAGTACTTATAAAGGGGCTATGGTAACTCACTTAGGGTCAGGAAGTACTTCTATGGGATTAGGGTAACTCACTTGGGGTCAGTGAGTACGTCTATGGGACTAGGGTAACTCACATGAGTTCAGAGAGTACATATAAAGGGGATGGGATAACTCACTTGCGGTCAGATACTACATATAAAGGGGCTAGGATAACTCACTTGGGGTCAGGGAGTACTTATAAAGGGGCTATGGTAACTCACTTGCGGTCAGAGAGTACATATAAAGGGGCTAGGATAACTCACTTGGGGTCAGGGAGTACTTATAAAGGGGCTATGGTAACTCACTTGGGGTCAAGGAGTACTTATATGGGACTAGGGTAACTCACTTGGGGTCTGGGAGTACATATAAAGGGGCTAGGATAACTCACTTGCGGTCAGAGAGTATATATAAAGGGGCTAGGATAACTCACTTGGGGTCAGGGAGTACTTATAAAGGGGCTATGGTAACTCACTTGGGGTCAAGGAGTACTACTATGGGACTAGGGTAACTCACTTGCCGTCAGAGAGTACATATAAAGGGGCTAGGATAACTCACTTGCGGTCAGAGAGTACATATAAAGGGGCTAGGATAACTCACTTGGGGTCAGGGAGTACTTCTATGGGACTAGGGTAACTCACTTGCGGTCAGAGAGTACATATAACGGGGCTAGGATAATTCACTTGGGGTCAGGGAGTACTTATAAAGGGGCTATGGTAACTCACTTAGGGTCAGGAAATACTTCTATGGGATTAGGGTAACTCACTTGGGGTCAGGGAGTACGTCTATGGGACTAGGGTAACTCACATGAGTTCAGAGAGTACATATAAAGGGGATGGGATAACTCACTTGCGGTCAGATACTACATATAAAGGGGCTAGGATAACTCACTTGGGGTCAGGGAGTACTTATAAAGGGGCTATGGTAACTCACTTGCGGTCAGAGAGTACATATAAAGGGGCTAGGATAACTCACTTGGGGTCAGGGAGTACTTATAAAGGGGCTATGGTAACTCACTTGGGGTCAAGGAGTACTTATTTGGGACTAGGGTAACTCATTTGGGGTCTGGGAGTACATATAAAGGGGCTAGGATAACTCACTTGCGGTCAGAGAGTATATATAAAGGGGCTAGGATAACTCACTTGGGGTCAGGGAGTACTTATAAAGGGGCTATGGTAACTCACTTGGGGTCAAGGAGTACTACTATGGGACTAGGGTAACTCACTTGCCGTCAGAGAGTACATATAAAGGGCCTAGGATAACTCACTTGCGGTCAGAGAGTACATATAAAGGGGCTAGGATAACTCACTTGGGGTCAGGGAGTACTTCTATGGGACTAGGGTAACTCACTTGCGGTCAGAGAGTACATATAAAGGAACTAGGATAACTCACTTGCGGTCAGGATGTATTTATATAAGGGGCTAGGGTAACTCACTTGGGGTCAGGGAATACATCTATGGGACTAGGGTAACTCACTTGCGGTCAGAGAGTACATTAAGGAACTAGGATAACTCACTTGCGGTCAGGAAGTACTTATATAAGGGGCTAGGGTAACTCACTTGGGGTCAGGGAATACATCTATGGGACTAGGGTAACACACTTGGGTCAGGGAGTACTTATAAAGGGGCTATGGTAACTCACTTGCGGTCAGAGAGTACATATAAAGGGGCTAGGATAATTCACTTGGGGTCAGGGAGTACATATAAAGGGGCTATGGTAACTCACTTGGGGTCAAGGAGTACTTTTTATGGACTATGTTAACTCACTTGGGTCAGGGAGTACTTATAAAGGGGCTAGGATAACTCACTTGCGGTCAGAGAGTACATATAAAGGGGCTAGGATAATTCACTTGGGGTCAGGGAGTACATATAAAGGGGCTATGGTAACTCACTTGGGGCCAAGGAGTACTACTATGGGACTAGGGTAACTCACTTGCCGTCAGAGAGTAAATATAAAGGGGCTAGGATAACTCATTTGGGGTCAGGGAGTACTTATAAAGGGGCTAGGATAACTCACTTGCGGTCAGAGAGTACATATAAAGGGGCTAGGATAACTCACTTGGGGTCAGGGAGTACTTTTTATGGACTATGTTAACTCACTTGGGTCAGGGAGTACTTATAAAGGGGCTAGGATAACTCACTTGCGGTCAGAGAGTACATATAAAGGGGCTAGGATAATTCACTTGGGGTCAGGGAGTACATATAAAGGGGCTATGGTAACTCACTTGGGGTCAGGGAATACATCTATGGGACTAGGGTATAATACTTGGGTCAGGGAGTACTTATAAAGGGTCTAGGATAACTCACTTGCGGTCAGAGAGTACATATAAAGGGGCTAGGATAATTCACTTGGGGTCAGGGAGTACATATAAAGGGGCTATGGTAACTCACTTGGGGTCAAGGAGTACTACTATGGGACTAGGGTAACTCACTTGCCGTCAGAGAGTACATATAAAGGGGCTAGGATAACTCATTTGGGGTCAGGGAGTACTTATAAAGGGGCTAGGATAACTCACTTGCGGTCAGAGAGTACATATAAAGGGGCTAGTGTAACTCACTTGCGGTCAGAGAGTACATATAAAGGGGCTAGGATAACTCACTTGGGGTCAGGGAGTACTTATAAAGGGGCTATGGTAACTCACTTGCGGTCAGAGAGTACATATAAAGGGGCTAGGATAATTCACTTGGGGTCAGGGAGTACATATAAAGGGGCTATGGTAACTCACTTGGGGTCAAGGAGTACTTTTTATGGACTATGTTAACTCACTTGGGTCAGGGAGTACTTATAAAGGGGCTAGGATAACTCACTTGCGGTCAGAGAGTACATATAAAGGGGCTAGGATAATTCACTTGGGGTCAGGGAGTACATATAAAGGGGCTATGGTAACTCACTTGGGGCCAAGGAGTACTACTATGGGACTAGGGTAACTCACTTGCCGTCAGAGAGTAAATATAAAGGGGCTAGGATAACTCATTTGGGGTCAGGGAGTACTTATAAAGGGGCTAGGATAACTCACTTGCGGTCAGAGAGTACATATAAAGGGGCTAGGATAACTCACTTGCGGTCAGAGAGTACATATAAAGGGGCTAGGATAATTCACTTGGGGTCAGGGAGTACATATAAAGGGGCTATGGTAACTCACTTGGGGTCAGGGAATACATCTATGGGACTAGGGTATAATACTTGGGTCAGGGAGTACTTATAAAGGGTCTAGGATAACTCACTTGCGGTCAGAGAGTACATATAAAGGGGCTAGGATAATTCACTTGGGGTCAGGGAGTACATATAAAGGGGCTATGGTAACTCACTTGGGGTCAAGGAGTACTACTATGGGACTAGGGTAACTCACTTGCCGTCAGAGAGTACATATAAAGGGGCTAGGATAACTCATTTGGGGTCAGGGAGTACTTATAAAGGGGCTAGGATAACTCACTTGCGGTCAGAGAGTACATATAAAGGGGCTAGTGTAACTCACTTGCGGTCAGAGAGTACATATAAAGGGGCTAGGATAACTCACTTGGGGTCAGGGAGTACTTATAAAGGGGCTATGGTACCTCACTTGGGGTTTGGGAGTACATATAAAGGGGCTAGGATAACTCACTTGGGGTCAGGGAGTACTTATAAAGGGGCTATGGTAACTCACTTGGGGTCAAGGAGTACTACTATGGGACTAGGGTAACTCACTTGGGTTATTGGAGCACTTATATGGGGCTAGGGTAAATCAGTTGGGGATAGGGAGTACATATAAAGGGGCTAGGATAACTCACTTGCTGTCAGAGAGTACATATAACGGGGCTAGGATAATTCACTTGGGGTCAGGGAGTACTTATAAAGGGGCTATGGTAACTCACTTAGGGTCAGGAAGTACTTCTATGGGATTAGGGTAACTCACTTGGGGTCAGGGAGTACGTCTATGGGACTAGGGTAACTCACATGAGTTCAGAGAGTACATATAAAGGGGATGGGATAATTCACTTGGGGTCAGGGAGTACTTATAAAGGGGCTATGGTAACTCACTTAGGGTCAGGAAGTACTTCTATGGGATTAGGATAACTCACTTGGGGTCAGGGAGTACTTATAAAGGGGCTATGGTAACTCACTTGCGGTCAGAGAGTACATATAAAGGGGCTAGGATAACTCACTTGGGGTCAGGGAGTACTTATAAAGGGGCTATGGTAACTCAGTTGGGGTCAGGAAGTACTTCTATGGAACTAGGGTAACTCACTTGGGGTCTGGGAGTACATATAAAGCGGCTAGGGTAACTCACTTTGGGTCAAGGAGTACTTATATGGGACTAGGGTAACTCACTTGGGGTCTGGGAGTACATATAAAGGGGCTAGGATAACTCACTTGCGGTCAGAGAGTACATATAACGGGTCTAGGATAACTCACTTGGGGTCAGGGAGTACTTATAAAGTGGCTATGGTAACACACTTGCGGTCAGAGAGTACATATAAAGGGGCTAGGATGACTCACTTGGGGTCAGGGAGTACTTATAAAGGGGCTATGGTAACTCACTTAGGGTCAGGAAGTACTTCTATGGGATTAGGGTAACTCACTTGGGGTCAGTGAGTACGTCTATGGGACTAGGGTAACTCACATGAGTTCAGAGAGTACATATAAAGGGGATGGGATAACTCACTTGCGGTCAGATACTACATATAAAGGGGCTAGGATAACTCACTTGGGGTCAGGGAGTACTTATAAAGGGGCTATGGTAACTCACTTGCGGTCAGAGAGTACATATAAAGGGGCTAGGATAACTCACTTGGGGTCAGGGAGTACTTATAAAGGGGCTATGGTAACTCACTTGGGGTCAAGGAGTACTTATATGGGACTAGGGTAACTCACTTGGGGTCTGGGAGTACATATAAAGGGGCTAGGATAACTCACTTGCGGTCAGAGAGTATATATAAAGGGGCTAGGATAACTCACTTGGGGTCAGGGAGTACTTATAAAGGGGCTATGGTAACTCACTTGGGGTCAAGGAGTACTACTATGGGACTAGGGTAACTCACTTGCCGTCAGAGAGTACATATAAAGGGGCTAGGATAACTCACTTGCGGTCAGAGAGTACATATAAAGGGGCTAGGATAACTCACTTGGGGTCAGGGAGTACTTCTATGGGACTAGGGTAACTCACTTGCGGTCAGAGAGTACATATAACGGGGCTAGGATAATTCACTTGGGGTCAGGGAGTACTTATAAAGGGGCTATGGTAACTCACTTAGGGTCAGGAAATACTTCTATGGGATTAGGGTAACTCACTTGGGGTCAGGGAGTACGTCTATGGGACTAGGGTAACTCACATGAGTTCAGAGAGTACATATAAAGGGGATGGGATAACTCACTTGCGGTCAGATACTACATATAAAGGGGCTAGGATAACTCACTTGGGGTCAGGGAGTACTTATAAAGGGGCTATGGTAACTCACTTGCGGTCAGAGAGTACATATAAAGGGGCTAGGATAACTCACTTGGGGTCAGGGAGTACTTATAAAGGGGCTATGGTAACTCACTTGGGGTCAAGGAGTACTTATTTGGGACTAGGGTACCTCACTTGGGGTCTGGGAGTACATATAAAGGGGCTAGGATAACTCACTTGGGGTCAGGGAGTATTTATAAAGGGGCTATGGTAACTCACTTGGGGTCAAGGAGTACTACTATGGGACTAGGGTAACTCACTTGGGTTATTGGAGCACTTATATGGGGCTAGGGTAAATCAGTTGGGGAGAGGGAGTACTTATATGGGACTAGGGTAACTTACTTGCGGTCAAAGAGTACATATAAAGGGGCTATGATAACTCACTTGGGGTCAGGGAGTACTTATATACGGGCTAGGGTAACTCACTTAGGGTCAGGGAGTACTTATATGGGACTAGGGTAACTCACTCAGGGTCAGGGAGTACTTATATAAGGGATAGGGTAACTCACTTGGTGTCAGGGAGTACTTCTATGTGACTATGGTAAATCACTTGGGTACTTGTAGCACTTATTTGGGACTAGGGTAAATCAGTTGGGGTCAGGGAGTACTTATATGGGACTAGGGTAACTCACTTGCGGTCAGAGAGTACATATAAAGGGACTAGGGTAACTCAATTGCTGTCAGAGAGTAGATATAAAGGGGCAAGGATAACTCACTTGGGGTCAGGGAGTATTTCTATGGGTCTAGGGTAACCTTCTTGTGGTCTGGGAGTACTTATATGGGACTAGGGTAACCCACTTATGGTCAGGGAGTACTTATAAAGGGGCTAGGGTAACTCACATTGGGTCAGGGAATAGTTATATGGGACTAGGGTAACTCACTTGGGGTTTGGGTTTACATATAAAGCGGCTAGGATAGCTCACTTGCGGTCAGAGAGTACATATAAAGGGGCTAGGATAACTCACTTGGGGTCAGGGAGTACTTATAAAGGGGCTATGGTACCTCACTTGGGTTCAGGGAGTAGTTATAAGGGACTAAGGTAACTCACTTGGGGTCTGGGAGTACATATAAAGGGGCTAGGATAACTCACATGGGGTCAGGGAGTACTTATAAAGGGGCTATGGTAACTCACTGTGGGTCAAGGAGTTGTTTTGTGGGACTAGGGTAACTAACTTGGTGTCTGTAAATACTTATATGGGACCAGGGTAACTCACTTGGTGTCGGGGAGTACTTATAAGGGGCTAGGATAACGCACTTGCGGTCAGAGAGTACATATAAAGGGACTAGGTTAACTCACTTGGGGTCTGGGAGTACATATAAAGCGGCTAGGATAACTCACTTGCGGTCAGAGAGTACATATAAAGGAGCTAGGGTAACTCACTTGCGGTCAGAGAGTACATATAAAGGGGCTAGGATAACTCACTTGGGGTCAGGGAGTACTTATAAAGGGGCTATGGTACCTCACTTGGGTTCAGGGAGTAGTTATAAGGGATTAAGGTAACTCACTTGGGGTCTGGGAGTACATATAAAGGGGCTAGGATAACTCACATGGGGTCAGGGAGTACTTATAAAAGGGCTATGGTAACTCACTGTGGGTCAAGGAGTTGTTTTGTGGGACTAGGGTAACTAACTTGGTGTCTGTAAATACTTATATGGGACCAGGGTAACTCACTTGGTGTCGGGGAGTACTTATAAGGGGCTAGGATAACGCACTTGGGGTCAGGGAGTACTTATAAAGGGGCTAGGGTAACTCACTTGGGGTCAGGGAGTACTTATCAGGGACTAGGGTAACTCACTTGGGGTCAGGGAGTACTTGTAAAGGGGCTATGGTACCTCACTTGAGGTCAGGGAGTACTTATATGGGACTAGGGTAACTCACTTGCGGTCAGGGAGTACTTATAAAGGGGCTAGGGTAACTCTCTTTGGGTCAAGGAGTACTTATATTAGACTAGGCTAACTCACTTGGTGTCTGGGAGTACTTATATGGGACCAGGGTAATTCACTTGGGGCCAGGGTGTACTTATAAAGGGGCTAGGGTAACTCACTTGGGGTCAGGGAGTACTACTATGGGACTAGGGTAACTCACTTGCGGTCAGAGAGTACATATAAAGGGGCTAGGATAACTCACTTGCGGTCAGAGAGTACATATAAAGGGGCTAGGATAACTCACTTGGGGTCAGGGAGTACTTATAAAGGGGCTATGGTAACTCACTTGGGGTCAAGGAGTACTACTATGGGACTAGGGTAACTCACTTGCCGTCAGAGAGTTCATATAAAGGGGCTAGGATAACTCATTTGGGGTCAGGGAGTACTTATAAAGGGGCTAGGATAACTCACTTGCCGTCAGAGAGTACATATAAAGGGGCTAGGATAACTCATTTGGGGTCAGGTAGTACTTATAATGGGGCTATGGTAACTCACTTGGGGTCAGGGAGTACTACTATGGGACTAGGGTAACTCACTTGCGGTCAGAGAGTACATATAAAGGGGCTAGGATAACTCACTTGCGGTCAGAGAGTACATATAAAGGGGCTAGGATAACTCACTTGGGGTCAGGGAGTACGTCTATGGGACTAGGGTAACTCACATGAGGACAGAGAGTACATATAAAGGGGATAGGATAACTCACTTGCGGTCAGAGGGTAGATATAAAGGGGCAAGGATAACTCACTTGGGGTCAGGGAGTATTTCTATGGGTCTAGGGTAACCTTCTTGTGGTCTGGGAGTACTTATATTGGACTAGGGTAACCCACTTATGGTCAGGGAGTACTTATAAAGGGGCTAGGGTAACTCACATTGGGTCAGGGAATAGTTATATGGGACTAGGGTAACTCACTTGGGGTTTGGGTTTACATATAAAGCGGCTAGGATAGCTCACTTGCGGTCAGAGAGTACATATAAAGGGGCTAGGATAACCCACTTGGGGTCAGGGAGTACTTATAAAGGGGCTATGGTACCTCACTTGGGTTCAGGGAGTAGTTATAAGGGACTAAGGTAACTCACTTGGGGTCTGGGAGTACATATAAAGGGGCTAGGATAACTCACATGGGGTCAGGGAGTACTTATAAAGGGGCTATGGTAACTCACTGTGGGTCAAGGAGTTGTTTTGTGGGACTAGGGTAACTAACTTGGTGTCTGTAAATACTTATATGGGACCAGGGTAACTCACTTGGTGTCGGGGAGTACTTATAAGGGGCTAGGATAACGCACTTGGGGTCAGGGAGTACTTATAAAGGGGCTAGGGTAACTCACTTGGGGTCAGGGAGTACTTATCAGGGACTAGGGTAACTCACTTGGGGTCAGGGAGTACTTGTAAAGGGGCTATGGTACCTCACTTAAGGTCAGGGAGTACTTATATGGGACTAGGGTAACTCACTTGCGGTCAGGGAGTACTTATAAAGGGGCTAGGGTAACTCTCTTTGGGTCAAGGAGTACTTATATTAGACTAGGCTAACTCACTTGGTGTCTGGGAGTACTTATATGGGACCAGGGTAATTCACTTGGGGCCAGGGTGTACTTATAAAGGGGCTAGGGTAACTCACTTGGGGTCAGGGAGTACTACTATGGGACTAGGGTAACTCACTTGCGGTCAGAGAGTACATATAAAGGGGCTAGGATAACTCACTTGCGGTCAGAGAGTATATATAAAGGGGCTAGGATAACTCACTTGGGGTCAGGGAGTACTTATAAAGGGGCTATGGTAACTCACTTGGGGTCAAGGAGTACTACTATGGGACTAGGGTAACTCACTTGCCGTCAGAGAGTTCATATAAAGGGGCTAGGATAACTCATTTGGGGTCAGGGAGTACTTATAAAGGGGCTAGGATAACTCACTTGCCGTCAGAGAGTACATATAAAGGGGCTAGGATAACTCATTTGGGGTCAGGTAGTACTTATAATGGGGCTATGGTAACTCACTTGGGGTCAGGGAGTACTACTATGGGACTAGGGTAACTCACTTGCGGTCAGAGAGTACATATAAAGGGGCTAGGATAACTCACTTGCGGTCAGAGAGTACATATAAAGGGGCTAGGATAACTCACTTGGGGTCAGGGAGTACGTCTATGGGACTAGGGTAACTCACATGAGGACAGAGAGTACATATAAAGGGGATAGGATAACTCACTTGCGGTCAGAGGGTACATATAAAGGGGCTAGGATAACTCACTTGGGGTCAGGGAGTACGTCTATGGGACTAGGGTAACTCACATGAGATCAGAGAGTACATATAAAGGGGATAGGATAACTCACTTGCGGTCAGATAGTACATATAAAGGGGCTAGGATAACTCACTTGGGGTCAGGGAGTACTTATAAAGGGGCTATGGTAACTCACTTGGGGTCAGGGAGTACTTATTTGGGACTAGGGTAACTCACTTGCCGTAAGAGAGTACATATAAAGGGGCTAGGGTAACTCACATGGGGTCAGGGAGTACTTATTTGGGATTAGGGTAACTCACTTGCCGCCAGAGAGTACATATAAAGGGGCTAGGGTAACTCACATGTGGTCAGGGAGTACTTATAAAGGGGCTATGGTAACTCACTTGCGGTCAGAGAGTACATATAAAGGGGCTAGGATAACTCACTTGGGGTCAGGGAGTACTTATAAAGGGGCTATGGTAACTCACTTGGGGTCAGGAAGTACTTCTATGGAACTAGGGTAACTCACTTGGGGTCTGGGAGTACATATAAAGCGGCTAGGGTAACTCACTTGGGGTCAGGAAGTACTTCTATGGAACTAGGGTAACTCATTTGGGGTCTGGGAGTACATATAAAGCGGCTAGGATAACTCACTTTGGGTCAAGGAGTACTTATATGGGACTAGGGTAACTCACTTGGGGTCTGGGAGTACATATAAAGGGGCTAGGATAACTCACTTGCGGTCAGAGAGTACATATAACGGGGCTAGGATAATTCACTTGGGGTCAGGGAGTACTTATAAAGGGACTATGGTAACTCACTTAGGGTCAGGAAGTACTTCTATGGGATTAGGGTAACTCACTTGGGGTCAGGGAGTACGTCTATGGGACTAGGGTAACTCACATGAGTTCAGAGAGTACATATAAAGGGGATGGGATAACTCACTTGCGGTCAGAGAGTATATATAAAGGGGCTAGGATAACTCACTTGGGGTCAGGGAGTACTTATAAAGGGGCTATGGTAACTCACTTGGGGTCAAGGAGTACTACTATGGGACTAGGCTAACTCACTTGCCGTCAGAGAGTACATATAAAGGGGCTAGGATAACTCACTTGCGGTCAGAGAGTACATATAAAGGGGCTAGGATAACTCACTTGGGGTCAGGGAGTACTTCTATGGGACTAGGGTAACTCACTTGCGGTCAGAGAGTACATATGAAGGAACTAGGATAACTCACTTGCGGTCAGGATGTATTTATATAAGGGGCTAGGGTAACTCACTTGGGGTCAGGGAATACATCTATGGGACTAGGGTAACTCACTTGCGGTCAGAGAGTACATTAAGGAACTAGGATAACTCACTTGCGGTCAGGAAGTACTTATATAAGGGTCTAGGGTAACTCACTTGGGGTCAGGGAATACATCTATGGGACTTGGGTAACACACTTGGGTCAGGGAGTACTTATAAAGGGGCTATGGTAACTCACTTGCGGTCAGAGAGTACATATAAAGGGGCTAGGATAATTCACTTGCGGTCAGAGAGTACATATAAAGGGGCTAGGATAATTCACTTGGGGTCAGGGAGTACATATAAAGGGGCTATGGTAACTCACTTGGGGTCAGGGAATACATCTATGGGACTAGGGTAACACACTTGGGTCAGGGAGTACTTATAAAGGGGCTAGGATAACTCACTTGCGGTCAGAGAGTACATATAAAGGGGCTAGGATAATTCACTTGGGGTCAGGGAGTACATATAAAGGGGCTATGGTAACTCACTTGGGGTCAAGGAGTACTACTATGGGACTAGGGTAACTCACTTGCCGTCAGAGAGTACATATAAAGGGGCTAGGATAACTCATTTGGGGTCAGGGAGTACTTATAAAGGGGCTAGGATAACTCACTTGCGGTCAGAGAGTACATATAAAGGGGCTAGTGTAACTCACTTGCGGTCAGAGAGTACATATAAAGGGGCTAGGATAACTCACTTGGGGTCAGGGAGTACTTATAAAGGGGCTATGGTACCTCACTTGGGGTCTGGGAGTACATATAAAGGGGCTAGGATAACTCACTTGGGGTCAGGGAGTATTTATAAAGGGGCTATGGTAACTCACTTGGGGTCAAGGAGTACTACTATGGGACTAGGGTAACTCACTTGGGTTATTGGAGCACTTATATGGGGCTAGGGTAAATCAGTTGGGGAGAGGGAGTACTTATAAAGGGGCTATGGTAACTCACTTGGGGTCAGGAAGTACTTCTATGGAACTAGGGTAACTCACTTGGGGTCTGGGAGTACATATAAAGCGGCTAGGGTAACTCACTTTGGGTCAAGGAGTACTTATATGGGACTAGGGTAACTCACTTGGGGTCTGGGAGTACATATAAAGGGGCTAGGATAACTCACTTGCGGTCAGAGAGTACATATAACGGGGCTAGGATAACTCACTTGGGGTCAGGGAGTACTTATAAAGGGGCTATGGTAACTCACTTGCGGTCAGAGAGTACATATAAAGGGGCTAGGATGACTCACTTGGGGTCAGGGAGTACTTATAAAGGGGCTATGGTAACTCACTTGGGGTCAGGAAGTACTTCTATGGAACTAGGGTAACTCACTTGGGGTCTGGGAGTACATATAAAGCGGCTAGGGTAACTCACTTTGGGTCAAGGAGTACTTATATGGGACTAGGGTAACTCACTTGGGGTCTGGGAGTACATATAAAGGGGCTAGGATAACTCACTTGCGGTCAGAGAGTACATATAACGGGGCTAGGATAATTCACTTGGGGTCAGGGAGTACTTATAAAGGGACTATGGTAACTCACTTAGGGTCAGGAAGTACTTCTATGGGATTAGGGTAACTCACTTGGGGTCAGGGAGTACGTCTATGGGACTAGGGTAACTCACATGAGTTCAGAGAGTACATATAAAGGGGATGGGATAACTCACTTGCGGTCAGAGAGTATATATAAAGGGGCTAGGATAACTCACTTGGGGTCAGGGAGTACTTATAAAGGGGCTATGGTAACTCACTTGGGGTCAAGGAGTACTACTATGGGACTAGGCAAACTCACTTGCCGTCAGAGAGTACATATAAAGGGGCTAGGATAACTCACTTGCGGTCAGAGAGTACATATAAAGGGGCTAGGATAACTCACTTGGGGTCAGGGAGTACTTCTATGGGACTAGGGTAACTCACTTGCGGTCAGAGAGTACATATAAAGGAACTAGGATAACTCACTTGCGGTCAGGATGTATTTATATAAGGGGCTAGGGTAACTCACTTGGGGTCAGGGAATACATCTATGGGACTAGGGTAACTCACTTGCGGTCAGAGAGTACATTAAGGAACTAGGATAACTCACTTGCGGTCAGGAAGTACTTATATAAGGGTCTAGGGTAACTCACTTGGGGTCAGGGAATACATCTATGGGACTTGGGTAACACACTTGGGTCAGGGAGTACTTATAAAGGGGCTATAGTAACTCACTTGCGGTCAGAGAGTACATATAAAGGGGCTAGGATAACTCACATGGGGTCAGGGAGTACTTATAAAGGGGCTACGATAACTCACTTGCGGTCAGAGAGTACATATAAAGGGGCTAGGATAATTCACTTGGGGTCAGGGAGTACATATAAAGGGGCTATGGTAACTCACTTGGGGTCGAGGAGTACTACTATGGGACTAGGGTAACTCACTTGCCGTCAGAGAGTACATATAAAGGGGCTAGGATAACTCATTTGGGGTCAGGGAGTACTTATAAAGGGGCTAGGATAACTCACTTGCGGTCAGAGAGTACATATAAAGGGGCTAGTGTAACTCACTTGCGGTCAGAGAGTACATATAAAGGGGCTAGGATAACTCACTTGGGGTCAGGGAGTACTTATAAAGGGGCTATGGTACCTCACTTGGGGTCTGGGAGTACATATAAAGGGGCTAGGATAACTCACTTGGGGTCAGGGAGTATTTATAAAGGGGCTATGGTAACTCACTTGGGGTCAAGGAGTACTACTATGGGACTAGGGTAACTCACTTGGGTTATTGGAGCACTTATATGGGGCTAGGGTAAATCAGTTGGGGAGAGAGAGTACTTATATGGGACTAGGGTAACTTACTTGCGGTCAAAGAGTACATATAAAGGGGCTATGATAACTCACTTGGGGTCAGGGAGTACTTATATACGGGCTAGGGTAACTCACTTAGGGTCAGGGAGTACTTCTATGGGACTAGGGTAACTCACTTAGGGTCAGGGAGTACTTATAAAGGGGCTATGGTAACTCACTTGGAGTCAGGGAGTACTTATATGGGACTAGGGTAACTCACTCAGGGTCAGGGAGTACTTATATAGGGGATAGGGTAACTCACTTGGTGTCAGGGAGTACTTCTATGTGACTATGGTAAATCACTTGGGTACTTGTAGCACTTATTTGGGACTAGGGTAAATCAGTTGGGGTCAGGGAGTACTTATATGGGACTAGGGTAACTCACTTGCGGTCAGAGAGTACATATAAAGGGACTAGGGTAACTCAATTGCTGTCAGAGAGTAGATATAAAGGGGCAAGGATAACTCACTTGGGGTCAGGGAGTATTTCTATGGGTCTAGGGTAACCTTCTTGTGGTCTGGGATTACTTATATGGGACTAGGGTAACCCACTTAGGGTCAGGGAGTACTTATAAAGGGGCTAGGGTAACTCACATTGGGTCAGGGAATAGTTATATGGGACTAGGGTAACTCACTTGGGGTTTGGGTTTACATATAAAGCGGCTAGGATAGCTCACTTGCGGTCAGAGAGTACATATAAAGGGGCTAGGATAATTCTCTTGGGGTCAGGGAGTACTTTTAAGGGACTAGGTTAACTCACTTGGGGTCTGGGAGTACATATAAAGCGGCTAGGATAACTCACATGGGGTCAGGGAGTACTTATAAAGGGGCTATGGTAACTCACTGTGGGTCAAGGAGTTGTTTTGTGGGACTAGGGTAACTAACTTGGTGTCTGTAAATACTTATATGGGACCAGGGTAACTCACTTGGTGTCGGGGAGTACTTATAAGGGGCTAGGATAACGCACTTGGGGTCAGGGAGTACTTATAAAGGGGCTAGGGTAACTCACTTGGGGTCAGGGAGTACTTATCAGGGACTAGGGTAACTCACTTGGGGTCAGGGAGTACTTATAAAGGGGCTATGGTACCTCACTTGAGGTCAGGGAGTACTTATATGGGACTAGGGTAACTCACTTGCGGTCAGGGAGTACTTATAAAGGGGCTAGGGTAACTCTCTTTGGGTCAAGGAGTACTTATATTAGACTAGGCTAACTCACTTGGTGTCTGGGAGTACTTATATGGGACCAGGGTAATTCACTTGGGGCCAGGGTGTACTTATAAAGGGGCTAGGGTAACTCACTTGGGGTCAGGGAGTACTACTATGGGACTAGGGTAACTCACTTGCGGTCAGAGAGTACATATAAAGGGGCTAGGATAACTCACTTGCGGTCAGAGAGTACATATAAAGGGGCTAGGATAACTCACTTGGGATCAGGGAGTACGTCTATGGGACTAGGGTAACTCACATGAGGTGAGAGAGTACATATAAAGGGGCTAGGGTAACTCACATGGGGTCAGGGAGTACTTATTTGGGATTAGGGTAACTCACTTGCCGCCAGAGAGTACATATAAAGGGGCTAGGGTAACTCACATGGGGTCAGGGAGTACTTATAAAGGGGCTAGGATAACTCACTTGCGGTCAGAGAGTACATATAAAGGGGCTAGGATAACTCACTTGGGGTCAGGGAGTACGTCTATGGGACTAGGGTAACTCACATGAGGTCAGAGAGTACATATAAAGGGGATAGGATAACTCACTTGCGGTCAGAGGGTACATATAAAGGGGCTAGGATAACTCACTTGGGGTCAGGGAGTACGTCTATTGGGCTAGGGTAACTCACATGAGATCAGAGAGTACATATAAAGGGGATAGGATAACTCACTTGCGGTCAGATAGTACATATAAAGGGGCTAGGATAACTCACTTGGGGTCAGGGAGTACTTATAAAGGGGCTATGGTAACTCACTTGGGGTCAGGGAGTACTTATTTGGGACTAGGGTAACTCACTTGCCGTCAGAGAGTACATATAAAGGGGCTAGGGTAACTCACATGGGGTCAGGGAGTACTTATTTGGGATTAGGGTAACTCACTTGCCGCCAGAGAGTACATATAAAGGGGCTAGGGTAACTCACATGGGGTCAGGGAGTACTTATAAAGGGGCTATGGTAACTCACTTGCGGTCAGAGAGTACATATAAAGGGGCTAGGATAACTCACTTGGGGTCAGGGAGTACTTATAAAGGGGCTATGGTAACTCACTTGGGGTCAGGAAGTACTTCTATGGAACTAGGGTAACTCACTTGGGGTCTGGGAGTACATATAAAGCGGCTAGGGTAACTCACTTTGGGTCAAGGAGTACTTATATGGGACTAGGGTAACTCACTTGGGGTCTGGGAGTACATATAAAGGGGCTAGGATAACTCACTTGCGGTCAGAGAGTACATATAACGGGGCTAGGATAACTCACTTGGGGTCAGGGAGTACTTATATGGGACTAGGGTAACTCACTTGGGGTCTGGGAGTACATATAAAGGGGCTAGGATAACTCACTTGCGGTCAGAGAGTACATATAACGGGGCTAGGATAATTCACTTGGGGTCAGGGAGTACTTATAAAGGGGCTATGGTAACTCACTTAGGGTCAGGAAGTACTTCTATGGGATTAGGGTAACTCACTTGGGGTCAGGGAGTACGTCTATGGGACTAGGGTAACTCTCATGAGTTCAGAGAGTACATATAAAGGGGATGGGATAACTCACTTGCGGTCAGATACTACATATAAAGGGGCTAGGATAACTCACTTGGGGTCAGGGAGTACTTATAAAGGGGCTATGGTAACTCACTTGCGGTCAGAGAGTACATATAAAGGGGCTAGGATAACTCACTTGGGGTCAGGGAGTACTTATAAAGGGGCTATGGTAACTCACTTGGGGTCAAGGAGTACTTATATGGGACTAGGGTAACTCACTTGGGGTCTGGGAGTACATATAAAGGGGCTAGGATAACTCACTTGCGGTCAGAGAGTATATATAAAGGGGCTAGGATAACTCACTTGGGGTCAGGGAGTACTTATAAAGGGGCTATGGTAACTCACTTGGGGTCAAGGAGTACTACTATGGGACTAGGGTAACTCACTTGCCGTCAGAGAGTACATATAAAGGGGCTAGGATAACTCACTTGCGGTCAGAGAGTACATATAAAGGGGCTAGGATAACTCACTTGGGGTCAGGGAGTACTTCTATGGGACTAGGGTAACTCACTTGCGGTCAGAGAGTACATATAAAGGAACTAGGATAACTCACTTGCGGTCAGGATGTATTTATATAAGGGGCTAGGGTAACTCACTTGGGGTCAGGGAATACATCTATGGGACTAGGGTAACTCACTTGCGGTCAGAGAGTACATTAAGGAACTAGGATAACTCACTTGCGGTCAGGAAGTACTTATATAAGGGGCTAGGGAAACTCACTTGGGGTCAGGGAATACATCTATGGGACTAGGGTAACACACTTGGGTCAGGGAGTACTTATAAAGGGGCTATGGTAACTCACTTGCGGTCAGAGAGTACATATAAAGGGGCTAGGATAACTCACTTGGGGTCAGGGAGTACTTATAAAGGGGCTACGATAACTCACTTGCGGTCAGAGAGTACATATAAAGGGGCTAGGATAATTCACTTGTGGTCAGGGAGTACATATAAAGGGGCTATGGTAACTCACTTGGGGTCAAGGAGTACTACTATGGGACTAGGGTAACTCACTTGCCGTCAGAGAGTAAATATAAAGGGGCTAGGATAACTCATTTGGGGTCAGGGAGTACTTATAAAGGGGCTAGGATAACTCACTTGCGGTCAGAGAGTACATATAAAGGGGCTAGGATAACTCACTTGGCGTCAGGGAGTACTTTTTATGGACTATGTTAACTCATTTGGGTCAGGGAGTACTTATAAAGGGGCTAGGATAACTCACTTGCGGTCAGAGAGTACATATAAAGGGGCTAGGATAATTCACTTGGGGTCAGGGAGTACATATAAAGGGGCTATGGTAACTCACTTGGGGTCAGGGAATACATCTATGGGACTATGGTAACTCACTTGGAGTCAGGGAGTACTTATATGGGACTAGGGTAACTCACTCAGGGTCAGGGAGTACTTATATAGGGGATAGGGTAACTCACTTGGTGTCAGGGAGTACTTCTATGTGACTATGGTAAATCACTTGGGTACTTGTAGCACTTATTTGGGACTAGGGTAAATCAGTTGGGGTCAGGGAGTACTTATATGGGACTAGGGTAACTCACTTGCGGTCAGAGAGTACATATAAAGGGACTAGGGTAACTCAATTGCTGTCAGAGAGTAGATATAAAGGGGCAAGGATAACTCACTTGGGGTCAGGGAGTATTTCTATGGGTCTAGGGTAACCTTCTTGTGGTCTGGGAGTACTTATATGGGACTAGGGTAACCCACTTAGGGTCAGGGAGTACTTATAAAGGGGCTAGGGTAACTCACATTGGGTCAGGGAATAGTTATATGGGACTAGGGTAACTCACTTGGGGTTTGGGTTTACATATAAAGCGGCTAGGATAGCTCACTTGCGGTCAGAGAGTACATATAAAGGGGCTAGGATAACTCTCTTGGGGTCAGGGAGTACTTTTAAGGGACTAGGTTAACTCACTTGGGGTCTGGGAGTACATATAAAGCGGCTAGGATAACTCACTTGCGGTCAGAGAGTACATATAAAGGGGATAGGATAACTCACTTGCGGTCAGATAGTACATATAAAGGGGCTAGGATAACTCACTTGGGGTCAGGGAGTACTTATAAAGGGGCTATGGTAACTCACTTGGGGTCAGGGAGTACTTATTTGGGACTAGGGTAACTCACTTGCCGTCAGAGAGTACATATAATGGGGCTAGGGTAACTCACATGGGGTCAGGGAGTACTTATAAAGGGGCTATGGTAACTCACTTGCGGTCAGAGAGTACATATAAAGGGGCTAGGATAACTCACTTGGGGTCAGGGAGTACTTATAAAGGGGCTATGGTAACTCACTTGGGGTCAGGAAGTACTTCTATGGAACTAGGGTAACTCACTTGGGGTCTGGGAGTACATATAAAGCGGCTAGGGTAACTCGCTTTGGGTCAAGGAGTACTTATATGGGACTAGGGTAACTCACTTGGGGTCTGGGAGTACATATAAAGGGGCTAGGATAACTCACTTGCGGTCAGAGAGTACATATAACGGGGCTAGGATAACTCACTTGGGGTCAGGGAGTACTTATAAAGGGGCTAAGGTAACTCACTTGCGGTCAGAGAGTACATATAAAGGGGCTAGGATGACTCACTTGGGGTCAGGGAGTACTTATAAAGGGGCTATGGTAACTCACTTGGGGTCAGGAAGTACTTCTATGGAACTAGGGTAACTCACTTGGGGTCTGGGAGTACATATAAAGCGGCTAGGGTAACTCACTTTGGGTCAAGGAGTACTTATATGGGACTAGGGTAACTCACTTGGGGTCTGGGAGTACATATAAAGGGGCTAGGATAACTCACTTGCGGTCAGAGAGTACATATAACGGGGCTAGGATAATTCACTTGGGGTCAGGGAGTACTTATAAAGGGGCTATGGTAACTCACTTAGGGTCAGGAAGTACTTCTATGGGATTAGGGTAACTCACTTGGGGTCAGGGAGTACGTCTATGGGACTAGGGTAACTCACATGAGATCAGAGAGTACATATAAAGGGGATGGGATAACTCACTTGCGGTCAGATACTACATATAAAGGGGCTAGGATAACTCACTTGGGGTCAGGGAGTACTTATAAAGGGGCTATGGTAACTCACTTGCGGTCAGAGAGTACATATAAAGGGGCTAGGATAACTCACTTGGGGTCAGGGAGTACTTATAAAGGGGCTATGGTAACTCACTTGGGGTCAAGGAGTACTTATATGGGACTAGGGTAACTCACTTGGGGTCTGGGAGTACATATAAAGGGGCTAGGATAACTCACTTGCGGTCAGAGAGTATATATAAAGGGGCTAGGATAACTCACTTGGGGTCAGGGAGTACTTATAAAGGAGCTATGGTAACTCACTTGGGGTCAAGGAGTACTACTATGGGACTAGGGTAACTCACTTGCCGTCAGAGAGTACATATAAAGGGGCTAGGATAACTCACTTGCGGTCAGAGAGTACATATAAAGGGGCTAGGATAACTCACTTGGGGTCAGGGAGTACTTCTATGGGACTAGGGTAACTCACTTGCGGTCAGAGAGTACATTAAGGAACTAGGATAACTCACTTGCGGTCAGGAAGTACTTATATAAGGGGCTAGGGAAACTCACTTGGGGTCAGGGAATACATCTATGGGACTAGGGTAACACACTTGGGTCAGGGAGTACTTATAAAGGGGCTATGGTAACTCACTTGCGGTCAGAGAGTACATATAAAGGGGCTAGGATAACTCACTTGGGGTCAGGGAGTACTTATAAAGGGGCTACGATAACTCACTTGCGGTCAGAGAGTACATATAAAGGGGCTAGGATAATTCACTTGGGGTCAGGGAGTACATATAAAGGGGCTATGGTAACTCACTTGGGGTCAAGGAGTACTACTATGGGACTAGGGTAACTCACTTGCCGTCAGAGAGTAAATATAAAGGGGCTAGGATAACTCATTTGGGGTCAGGGAGTACTTATAAAGGGGCTAGGAATACTCACTTGCGGTCAGAGAGTACATATAAAGGGGCTAGGATAACTCACTTGGGGTCAGGGAGTACTTTTTATGGACTATGTTAACTCATTTGGGTCAGGGAGTACTTATAAAGGGGCTAGGATAACTCACTTGCGGTCAGAGAGTACATATAAAGGGGCTAGGATAATTCACTTGGGGTCAGGGAGTACATATAAAGGGGCTATGGTAACTCACTTGGCGTCAGGGAATACATCTATGGGACTATGGTAACTCACTTGGAGTCAGGGAGTACTTATATGGGACTAGGGTAACTCACTCAGGGTCAGGGAGTACTTATATAGGGGATAGGGTAACTCACTTGGTGTCAGGGAGTACTTCTATGTGACTATAGTAAATCACTTGGGTACTTGTAGCACTTATTTGGGACTAGGGTAAATCAGTTGGGGTCAGGGAGTACTTATATGGGACTAGGGTAACTCACTTGCGGTCAGAGAGTACATATAAAGGGACTAGGGTAACTCAATTGCTGTCAGAGAGTAGATATAAAGGGGCAAGGATAACTCACTTGGGGTCAGGGAGTATTTCTATGGGTCTAGGGTAACCTTCTTGTGGTCTGGGAGTACTTATATGGGACTAGGGTAACCCACTTAGGGTCAGGGAGTACTTATAAAGGGGCTAGGGTAACTCACATTGGGTCAGGGAATAGTTATATGGGACTAGGGTAACTCACTTGGGGTTTGGATTTACATATAATGCGGCTAGGATAGCTCACTTGCGGTCAGAGAGTACATATAAAGGGGCTAGGATAACTCTCTTGGGGTCAGGGAGTACTTTTAAGGGACTAGGTTAACTCACTTGGGGTCTGGGAGTACATATAAATGGCTAGGATAACTCACTTGCGGTCAGAGAGTACATATAAAGGAGCTAGGGTAACTCACTTGCGGTCAGAGAGTACATATAAAGGGGCTAGGATAACTCACTTGGGGTCAGGGAGTACTTATAAAGGGGCTATGGTACCTCACTTGGGGTCAGGGAGTAGTTATAAGGGACTAAGGTAACTCACTTGGGGTCTGGGAGTACATATAAAGGGGCTAGGATAACTCACATGGGGTCAGGGAGTACTTATAAAGGGGCTATTGTAACTCACTGTGGGTCAAGGAGTTGTTTTGTGGGACTAGGGTAACTAACTTGGTGTCTGTAAATACTTATATGGGACCAGGGTAACTCACTTGGTGTCGGGGAGTACTTATATGGGGCTAGGATAACGCACTTGGGGTCAGGCAGTACTTATAAAGGGGCTAGGGTAACTCACTTGGGGTCAGGGAGTACTTATCAGGGACTAGGGTAACTCACTTGGGGTCAGGGAGTACTTATAAAGGGGCTATGGTACCTCACTTGAGGTCAGGGAGTACTTATATGGGACTAGGGTAACTCACTTGCGGTCAGGGAGTACTTATAAAGGGGCTAGGGTAACTCTCTTTGGGTCAAGGAGTACTTATATTAGACTAGGCTAACTCACTTGGTGTCTGGGATTACTTGTATGGGACCAGAGTAATTCACTTGGGGCCAGGGTGTACTTATAAAGGGGCTAGGGTAACTCACTTGGGGTCAGGGAGTACTACTATGGGACTAGGGTAACTCACTTGCGGTCAGAGAGTACATATAAAGGGGCTAGGATAACTCACTTGCGGTCAGAGAGTACATATAAAGGGGCTATGGTAACTCACTTGGGGTCAGGGAGTACTACTATGGGACTAGGGTAACTCACTTGCGGTCAGAGAGTACATATAATGGGGCTAGGATAACTCACTTGCGGTCAGATAGTACATATAAAGGGGCTAGGATAACTAACTTGGGGTCAGGGAGTACTTATAAAGGGGCTATGGTAACTCACTTGGGGGCAAGGAGTACTACTATGGGACTAGGGTAACTCACTTGCCGTCAGAGAATACATATAATGGGGCTAGGATAACTCATTTGGGGTCAGGGAGTACTTATAAAGGGGCTAGGATAACTCACTTGCGGTCAGAGAGTACATATAAAGGGGCTAGGATAACTCACTTGGGGTCAGGAAGTACTTATAAAGGGGCTATGGTAACTCACTTGGGGCCAGGGAGTACTAATATGAAACTAGGGTAACACACTTGTGTCAGGGAGTACTTATAAAGGGGCTAGGATAACTCATTTGGGGTCAGGGAGTACTTATAAAGGGGCTAGGATAACTCACTTGCCGTCAGAGAGTACATATAAAGGGGCTAGGATAACTCATTTGGGGTCAGGTAGTACTTATAAAGGGGCTATGGTAACTCACTTGGGGTCAGGGAGTACTACTATGGGACTAGGGTAACTCACTTGCGGTCAGAGAGTACATATAGTGGGGCTAGGATAACTCACTTGCGGTCAGATAGTACATATAAAGGGGCTAGGATAACTAACTTGGGGTCAGGGAGTACTTATAAAGGGGCTATGGTAACTCACTTGGGGTCAGGGAGTACTTATTTGGGACTAGGGTAACTCACTTGCCGCCAGAGAGTACATATAAAGGGGTTAGGGTAACTCACATGGGGTCAGGGAGTACTTATAAAGGGGCTATGGTAACTCACTTGCGGTCAGAGAGTACATATAAAGGGGCTAGGATAACTTACTTGGGGTCAGGGAGTACTTATAAAGGGGCTATGGTAACTCACTTGGGGTCAGGGAGTACTTATTTGGGACTAGGGTAACTCACTTGCCACCAGAGAGTACATATAAAGGGGATAGGATAACTCATTTGGGGTCAGGTAGTACTTATAAAGGGGCTATGGTAACTCACTTGGGGTCAGGGAGTACTACTATGGGACTAGGGTAACTCACTTGCGGTCAGAGAGTACATATAAAGGGGCTAGGATAACTCATTTGCGGTCAGAGAGTACATATAAAGGGGCTAGGATAACTCACTTGGGGTCAGGGAGTACGTCTATGGGACTAGGGTAACTCACATGAGGTCAGAGAGTACATATAAAGGGGATAGGATAACTCACTTGCGGTCAGAGAGTACATATAAAGGGGCTAGGATAACTCACTTGGGGTCAGGGAGTACTTATAAAGGGGCTATGGTAACTCACTTGGGGTCAGGGAGTACTTATTTGGGACTAGGGTAACTCACTTGCCGCCAGAGAGTACATATAAAGGGGCTAGGATAACTCACTTGCGGTCAGAGAGTACATATAAAGGGGCTAGGATAACTCACTTGGGGTCAGGGAGTACGTCTATGGGAGTAGGGTAACTCACATGAGGTCAGAGAGTACATATAAAGGGGATAGGATAACTCACTTGCGGTCAGAGAGTACATATAAAGGGGCTAGGATAACTCACTTGGGGTCAGGGAGTACTTCTATGGGACTAGGGTAACTCACTTGCGGTCAGAGAGTACATATAAAGGAACTAGGATAACTCACTTGCGGTCAGGAAGTACTTATATAAGGGGCTAGGGTAACTCACTTGGGGTCAGGGAGTACTTCTATGGGACTAGGGTAACTCTCTTGGGGTCAAGGAGTACTTATAAGGGTCTAGGGTAACTCACTTGGGGTCTGGGAGTACATATAAAGCGGCTAGGATAACTCACTTGCTGTCAGAGAGTATATATAAAGGGGCTAGGATAACTCACTTGCGGTCAGAGAGTACATATAAAGGGGCTAGGATAACTCACTTGGGGTCAGGGAGTACGTCTATGGGACTAGGGTAACTCACATGAGGTCAGAGAGTACATATAAAGGGGATAGGATAACTCACTTGCGGTCAGAGAGTACATATAAAGGGGCTAGGATAACTCACTTGGGGTCAGGGAGTACTTATAAAGGGGCTATGGTAACTCACTTGGGGTCAGGGAGTACTTATTTGGGACTAGGGTAACTCACTTGCCGCCAGAGAGTACATATAAAGGGGCTAGGATAACTCACTTGCGGTCAGAGAGTACATATAAAGGGGCTAGGATAACTCACTTGGGGTCAGGGAGTACGTCTATGGGACTAGGGTAACTCACATGAGGTCAGAGAGTACATATAAAGGGGATAGGATAACTCACTTGCGGTCAGAGAGTACATATAAAGGGGCTAGGATAACTCACTTGGGGTCAGGGAGTACTTCTATGGGACTAGGGTAACTCACTTGCGGTCAGAGAGTACATATAAAGGAACTAGGATAACTCACTTGCGGTCAGGAAGTACTTATATAAGGGGCTAGGGTAACTCACTTGGGGTCAGGGAGTACTTCTATGGGACTAGGGTAACTCTCTTGGGGTCAAGGAGTACTTATAAGGGTCTAGGGTAACTCACTTGGGGTCTGGGAGTACATATAAAGCGGCTAGGATAACTCACTTGCGGTCAGAGAGTATATATAAAGGGGCTAATATAACTCACTTGGGGTCAGGAAGTACTTATAAAGGGGCTAATATAACTCACTTGGGGTCAGGAAGTACTTATAAAGGGGTTATGGTAACTCAATTGGGGCCAGGGAGTACTAATATGAAACTAGGGTAACACACTTGTGTCAGGGAGTACTTATTAAGGGGCTAGGATAACTCACTTGCGGTCAGAGAGTACATATAAAGGGGCTAGGATAATTCATTTGGGGTCAGGGAGTACATATGAAGGGGCTATGGTAACTCACTAGGGGCAAGGAGTACTACTATGGGACTAGGGTAACTCACTTGCCGTCAGAGAATACATATAATGGGGCTAGGATAACTCATTTGGGGTCAGGGAGTACTTATAAAGGGGCTAGGATAACTCACTTGCGGTCAGAGAGTACATATAAAGGGGCTAGGATAACTCACTTGGGGTCAGGAAGTACTTATAAAGGGGCTATGGTAACTCACTTGGGGCCAGGGAGTACTAATATGAAACTAGGGTAACACACTTGTGTCAGGGAGTACTTATAAAGGGGCTAGGATAACTCATTTGGGGTCAGGGAGTACTTATAAAGGGGCTAGGATAACTCACTTGCCGTCAGAGAGTACATATAAAGGGGCTAGGATAACTCATTTGGGGTCAGGTAGTACTTATAAAGGGGCTATGGTAACTCACTTGGGGTCAGGGAGTACTACTATGGGACTAGGGTAACTCACTTGCGGTCAGAGAGTACATATAGTGGGGCTAGGATAACTCACTTGCGGTCAGATAGTACATATAAAGGGGCTAGGATAACTAACTTGGAGTCAGGGAGTACTTATAAAGGGGCTATGGTAACTCACTTGGGGTCAGGGAGTACTTATTTGGGACTAGGGTAACTCACTTGCCGCCAGAGAGTACATATAAAGGGGTTAGGGTAACTCACATGGGGTCAGGGAGTACTTATAAAGGGGCTATGGTAACTCACTTGCGGTCAGAGAGTACATATAAAGGGGCTAGGATAACTTACTTGGGGTCAGGGAGTACTTATAAAGGGGCTATGGTAACTCACTTGGGGTCAGGGAGTACTTATTTGGGACTAGGGTAACTCACTTGCCACCAGAGAGTACATATAAAGGGGATAGGATAACTCATTTGGGGTCAGGTAGTACTTATAAAGGGGCTATGGTAACTCACTTGGGGTCAGGGAGTACTACTATGGGACTAGGGTAACTCACTTGCGGTCAGAGAGTACATATAAAGGGGCTAGGATAACTCATTTGCGGTCAGAGAGTACATATAAAGGGGCTAGGATAACTCACTTGGGGTCAGGGAGTACGTCTATGGGACTAGGGTAACTCACATGAGGTCAGAGAGTACATATAAAGGGGATAGGATAACTCACTTGCGGTCAGAGAGTACATATAAAGGGGCTAGGATAACTCACTTGGGGTCAGGGAGTACTTATAAAGGGGCTATGGTAACTCACTTGGGGTCAGGGAGTACTTATTTGGGACTAGGGTAACTCACTTGCCGCCAGAGAGTACATATAAAGGGGCTAGGATAACTCACTTGCGGTCAGAGAGTACATATAAAGGGGCTAGGATAACTCACTTGGGGTCAGGGAGTACGTCTATGGGACTAGGGTAACTCACATGAGGTCAGAGAGTACATATAAAGGGGATAGGATAACTCACTTGCGGTCAGAGAGTACATATAAAGGGGCTAGGATAACTCACTTGGGGTCAGGGAGTACTTCTATGGGACTAGGGTAACTCACTTGCGGTCAGAGAGTACATATAAAGGAACTAGGATAACTCACTTGCGGTCAGGAAGTACTTATATAAGGGGCTAGGGTAACTCACTTGGGGTCAGGGAGTACTTCTATGGGACTAGGGTAACTCTCTTGGGGTCAAGGAGTACTTATAAGGGTCTAGGGTAACTCACTTGGGGTCTGGGAGTACATATAAAGCGGCTAGGATAACTCACTTGCGGTCAGAGAGTATATATAAAGGGGCTAATATAACTCACTTGGGGTCAGGAAGTACTTATAAAGGGGCTAATATAACTCACTTGGGGTCAGGAAGTACTTATAAAGGGGTTATGGTAACTCAATTGGGGCCAGGGAGTACTAATATGAAACTAGGGTAACACACTTGTGTCAGGGAGTACTTATAAAGGGGCTAGGATAACTCACTTGCGGTCAGAGAGTACATATAAAGGGGCTAGGATAATTCATTTGGGGTCAGGGAGTACATATGAAGGGGCTATGGTAACTCACTTGGGGGCAAGGAGTACTACTATGGGACTAGGGTAACTCACTTGCCGTCAGAGAATACATATAATGGGGCTAGGATAACTCATTTGGGGTCAGGGAGTACTTATAAAGGGGCTAGGATAACTCACTTGCGGTCAGAGAGTACATATAAAGGGGCTAGGATAACTCACTTGGGGTCAGGAAGTACTTATAAAGGGGCTATGGTAACTCACTTGGGGCCAGGGAGTACTAATATGAAACTAGGGTAACACACTTGTGTCAGGGAGTACTTATAAAGGGGCTAGGATAACTCATTTGGGGTCAGGGAGTACTTATAAAGGGGCTAGGATAACTCACTTGCCGTCAGAGAGTACATATAAAGGGGCTAGGATAACTCATTTGGGGTCAGGTAGTACTTATAAAGGGGCTATGGTAACTCACTTGGGGTCAGGGAGTACTACTATGGGACTAGGGTAACTCACTTGCGGTCAGAGAGTACATATAATGGGGCTAGGATAACTCACTTGCGGTCAGATAGTACATATAAAGGGGCTAGGATAACTAACTTGGGGCCAGGGAGTACTTATAAAGGGGCTATGGTAACTCACTTGGGGTCAGGGAGTACTTATTTGGGACTAGGGTAACTCACTTGCCGCCAGAGAGTACATATAAAGGGGTTAGGGTAACTCACATGGGGTCAGGGAGTACTTATAAAGGGGCTATGGTAACTCACTTGCGGTCAGAGAGTACATATAAAGGGGCTAGGATAACTTACTTGGGGTCAGGGAGTACTTATAAAGGGGCTATGGTAACTCACTTGCGGTCAGAGAGTACATATAAAGGGGCCAGGATAACTTACTTGGGGTCAGGGAGTACTTATAAAGGGGCTAATATAACTCACTTGGGGTCAGGAAGTACTTATAAAGGGGCTATGGTAACTCAATTGGGGCCAGGGAGTACTAATATGAAACTAGGGTAACACACTTGTGTCAGGGAGTACTTATAAAGGGGCTAGGATAACTCACTTGCGGTCAGAGAGTACATATAAAGGGGCTAGGATAATTCACTTGGGGTCAGGGAGTACATATGAAGGGGCTATGGTAACTCACTTGGGGCCAGGGAGTACTAATATGAAACTAGGGTAACACACTTGTGTCAGGGAGTACTTATAAAGGGGCTAGGATAACTCATTTGGGGTCAGGGAGTACTTATAAAGGGGCTAGGATAACTCACTTGCCGTCAGAGAGTACATATAAAGGGGCTAGGATAACTCATTTGGGGTCAGGTAGTACTTATAAAGGGGCTATTGTAACTCACTTGGGGTCAGGGAGTACTACTATGGGACTAGGGTAACTCACTTGGGGTCAGGGAGTACTTATAAAGGGGCTATGGTAACTCACTTGGGGGCAAGGAGTACTACTATGGGACTAGGGTAACTCACTTGCCGTCAGAGAATACATATAATGGGGCTAGGATAACTCATTTGGGGTCAGGGAGTACTTATAAAGGGGCTAGGATAACTCACTTGCGGTCAGAGAGTACATATAAAGGGGCTAGGATAACTCACTTGGGGTCAGGAAGTACTTATAAAGGGGCTATGGTAACTCACTTGGGGCCAGGGAGTACTAATATGAAACTAGGGTAACACACTTGTGTCAGGGAGTACTTATAAAGGGGCTAGGATAACTCATTTGGGGTCAGGGAGTACTTATAAAGGGGCTAGGATAACTCACTTGCCGTCAGAGAGTACATATAAAGGGGCTAGGATAACTCATTTGGGGTCAGGTAGTACTTATAAAAGGGCTATTGTAACTCACTTGGGGTCAGGGAGTACTACTATGGGACTAGGGTAACTCACTTGGGGTCAGGGAGTACTTATAAAGGGGCTATGGTAACTCACTTGGGGGCAAGGAGTACTACTATGGGACTAGGGTAACTCACTTGCCGTCAGAGAATACATATAATGGGGCTAGGATAACTCATTTGGGGTCAGGGAGTACTTATAAAGGGGCTAGGATAACTCACTTGCGGTCAGAGAGTACATATAAAGGGGCTAGGATAACTCACTTGGGGTCAGGAAGTACTTATAAAGGGGCTATGGTAACTCACTTGGGGCCAGGGAGTACTAATATGAAACTAGGGTAACACACTTGTGTCAGGGAGTACTTATAAAGGGGCTAGGATAACTCATTTGGGGTCAGGGAGTACTTATAAAGGGGCTAGGATAACTCACTTGCCGTCAGAGAGTACATATAAAGGGGCTAGGATAACTCATTTGGGGTCAGGTAGTACTTATAAAGGGGCTATGGTAACTCACTTGGGGTCAGGGAGTACTACTATGGGACTAGGGTAACTCACTTGCGGTCAGAGAGTACATATAGTGGGGCTAGGATAACTCACTTGCGGTCAGATAGTACATATAAAGGGGCTAGGATAACTAACTTGGGGTCAGGGAGTACTTATAAAGGGGCTATGGTAACTCACTTGGGGTCAGGGAGTACTTATTTGGGACTAGGGTAACTCACTTGCCGCCAGAGAGTACATATAAAGGGGTTAGGGTAACTCACATGGGATCAGGGAGTACTTATAAAGGGGCTATGGTAACTCACTTGGGGTCAGGGAGTACTTATTTGGGACTAGGGTAACTCACTTGCCACCAGAGAGTACATATAAAGGGGATAGGATAACTCATTTGGGGTCAGGTAGTACTTATAAAGGGGCTATGGTAACTCACTTGGGGTCAGGGAGTACTACTATGGGACTAGGGTAACTCACTTGCGGTCAGAGAGTACATATAAAGGGGCTAGGATAACTCACTTGCGGTCAGAGAGTACATATAAAGGGGCTAGGATAACTCACTTGGGGTCAGGGAGTACGTCTATGGGACTAGGGTAACTCACATGAGGTCAGAGAGTACATATAAAGGGGATAGGATAACTCACTTGCGGTCAGAGAGTACATATAAAGGGGCTAGGATAACTCACTTGGGGTCAGGGAGTACTTATAAAGGGGCTATGGTAACTCACTTGGGGTCAGGGAGTACTTATTTGGGACTAGGGTAACTCACTTGCCGCCAGAGAGTACATATAAAGGGGCTAGGATAACTCACTTGCGGTCAGAGAGTACATATAAAGGGGCTAGGATAACTCACTTGGGGTCAGGGAGTACGTCTATGGGACTAGGGTAACTCACATGAGGTCAGAGAGTACATATAAAGGGGATAGGATAACTCACTTGCGGTCAGAGAGTACATATAAAGGGGCTAGGATAACTCACTTGGGGTCAGGGAGTACTTATAAAGGGGCTATGGTAACACACTTGGGGTCAGGGAGTACTTATTTGGGACTAGGGTAACTCACTTGCCGCTAGAGAGTACATATAAAGGGGCTAGGGTAACTCACATGGGGTCAGGGAGTACTTATTTGGGACTAGGGTAACTCACTTGCCGCCAGAGAGTACATATAAAGGGGCTAGGGTAACTCACATTGGGTGAGGGAATAGTTATATGGGACTAGGGTAACTCACTTGGGGTCTGGGTTTACATATAAAGCGGCTAGGATAGCTCACTTGCGGTCAGAGAGTACATATAAAGGGGCTAGGATAACTCTCTTGGGGTCAGGGAGTACTTTTAAGGGACTAGGTTAACTCACTTGGGGTCTGGGAGTACATATAAAGCGGCTAGGATAACTCACTTGCGGTCAGAGAGTACATATAGTGGGGCTAGGATAACTCACTTGCGGTCAGATAGTACATATAAAGGGGCTAGGATAACTAACTTGGGGTCAGGGAGTACTTATAAAGGGGCTATGGTAACTCACTTGGGGTCAGGGAGTACTTATTTGGGACTAGGGTAACTCACTTGCCGCCAGAGAGTACATATAAAGGGGTTAGGGTAACTCACATGGGGTCAGGGAGTACTTATAAAGAGGCTATGGTAACTCACTTGCGGTCAGAGTGTACATATAAAGGGGCTAGGATAACTTACTTGGGGTCAGGGAGTACTTATAAAGGGGCTATGGTAACTCACTTGGGGTCAGGGAGTACTTATTTGGGACTAGGGTAACTCACTTGCCACCAGAGAGTACATATAAAGGGGATAGGATAACTCATTTGGGGTCAGGTAGTACTTATAAAGGGGCTATGGTAACTCACTTGGGGTCAGGGAGTACTACTATGGGACTAGGGTAACTCACTTGCGGTCAGAGAGTACATATAAAGGGGCTAGGATAACTCACTTGCGGTCAGAGAGTACATATAAAGGGGCTAGGATAACTCACTTGGGGTCAGGGAGTACGTCTATGGGACTAGGGTAACTCACATGAGGTCAGAGAGTACATATAAAGGGGATAGGATAACTCACTTGCGGTCAGAGAGTACATATAAAGGGGCTAGGATAACTCACTTGGGGTCAGGGAGTACTTATAAAGGGGCTATGGTAACTCACTTGGGGTCAGGGAGTACTTATTTGGGACTAGGGTAACTCACTTGCCGCCAGAGAGTACATATAAAGGGGCTAGGATAACTCACTTGCGGTCAGAGAGTACATATAAAGGGGCTAGGATAACTCACTTGGGGTCAGGGAGTACGTCTATGGGACTAGGGTAACTCACATGAGGTCAGAGAGTACATATAAAGGGGATAGGATAACTCACTTGCGGTCAGAGAGTACATATAAAGGGGCTAGGATAACTCACTTGGGGTCAGGGAGTACTTATAAAGGGGCTATGGTAACACACTTGGGGTCAGGGAGTACTTATTTGGGACTAGGGTAACTCACTTGCCGCTAGAGAGTACATATAAAGGGGCTAGGGTAACTCACATGGGGTCAGGGAGTACTTATTTGGGACTAGGGTAACTCACTTGCCGCCAGAGAGTACATATAAAGGGGCTAGGGTAACTCACATTGGGTGAGGGAATAGTTATATGGGACTAGGGTAACTCACTTGGGGTCTGGGTTTACATATAAAGCGGCTAGGATAGCTCACTTGCGGTCAGAGAGTACATATAAAGGGGCTAGGATAACTCTCTTGGGGTCAGGGAGTACTTTTAAGGGACTAGGTTAACTCACTTGGGGTCTGGGAGTACATATAAAGCGGCTAGGATAACTCACTTGCGGTCAGAGAGTACATATAAAGGAGCTAGGGTAACTCACTTGCGGTCAGAGAGTACATATAAAGGGGCTAGGATAACTCACTTGGGGTCAGGGAGTACTTATAAAGGGGCTATGGTACCTCACTTGGGGTCAGGGAGTAGATATAAGGGACTAAGGTAACTCACTTGGGGTCTGGGAGTACATATAAAGGGGCTAGGATAACTCACATGGGGTCAGGGAGTACTTATAAAGGGGCTATGGTAACTCACTGTGGGTCAAGGAGTTGTTTTGTGGGACTAGGGTAACTAACTTGGTGTCTGTAAATACTTATATGGGACCAGGGTAACTCACTTGGTGTCGGGGAGTACTTATAAGGGGCTAGGATAACGCACTTGGGGTCAGGGAGTACTTATAAAGGGGCTAGGGTAACTCACTTGGGGTCAGGGAGTACTTATCAGGGACTAGGGTAACTCACTTGGGGTCAGGGAGTACTTATAAAGGGGCTAGGGTAACTCTCTTTGGGTCAAGGAGTACTTATAATAGACTAGGCTAACTCACTTGGTGTCTGGGAGTACTTATATGGGACCAGGGTAATTCACTTGGGGCCAGGGTGTACTTATAAGGGGGCTAGGGTAACTCACTTGGGGTCAAGGAGTACTACTATGGGACTAGGGTAACTCACTTGGGGTCAGGGAGTACTTATAAAGGGGCTAGGATAATTCACTTGCGGTCAGAGAGTACATATAAAGGGGCTAGGATAATTCACTTGGGGTCAGGGAGTACATATAAAGGGGCTAGGATAACTCACTTTCGGTCAGAGAGTACTACTATGGGACTAGGGTAACACACTTGGGGTCAGAGAGTACATATAAAGGGGCTAGGGTAACTCACTTGGGGTCAAGGAGTACTACTATGGGACTAGGGTAACTCACTTGGGGTCAGGGAGTACTTATAAAGGGGCTAGAATAACTCACTTGCGGTCAGAGAGTACATATAAAGGGGCTAGGGTAACTCACTTGCGGTCAGAGAGTACATATAAAGGGGCTAAGATAACTCACATGGGGTCAGGGAGTACTTATAAAGGGGCTATGATACCTCACTTGGGGTCAGGGAGTACTAATATGAAACTAGGGTAACACACTTGGGTCAGGGAATACTTATAAAGGGGCTCGGATAACTCACTTGCAGTCAAAGAGTATATATAAAGGGGCGAGGATAACTCACTTGGGGTCAGGGAGTACATATAAAGGGGCTAGGATAACTCACTTGCGGTCAGAGAGTACTTCTATGGGACTAGGGTAACTCACTTGCGGTCAGAGAGTACATATAAAGGAACTAGGATAACTCACTTGGGGTCAGGGAGTACTTATAAAGGGGCTATGGTACCTCACTTGGGGTCTGGGAGTACATATAAAGCGGCTAGGATAACTCACTTGCGGTCAGAGAGTACATATAAAGGGGCTAGGATAACTCACTTGGGGTCAGGGAGTACTTATAAAGGGGCTATGGTAACTCACTTGGGGTCAAGGAGTACTACTTTGGGACTAGGGTAACTCACTTGCCGTCAGAGAGTACATATAAAGGGGCTAGGATAACTCACTTGCGGTTAGAGAGTACATATAAAGGGGCTAGGATAACTCACTTGGGGTCAGGGAGTACTTCTATGGGACTAGGGTAACTCACTTGCGGTCAGAGAGTACATATAAAGGAACTAGGATAACTCACTTGCGGTCAGGAAGTACTTATATAAGGGGCTAGGGTAACTCACTTGGGGTCAGGGAGTACTTCTATGGGACTAGGGTAACTCTCTTGGGGTCAAGGAGTACTTATAAGGGACTAGGGTAACTCACTTGGGGTCTGGGAGTACATATAAAGCGGCTAGGATAACTCACTTGCGGTCAGAGAGTATATATAAATGGGCTAATATAACTCACTTGGGGTCAGGAAGTACTTATAAAGGGGCTAATATAACTCACTTGGGGTCAGGAAGTACTTATAAAGGGGTTATGGTAACTCAATTGGGGCCAGGGAGTACTAATATGAAACTAGGGTAACACACTTGTGTCAGGGAGTACTTATAAAGGGGCTAGGATAACTCACTTGCGGTCAGAGAGTACATATAAAGGGGCTAGGATAATTCATTTGGGGTCAGGGAGTACATATGAAGGGGCTATGGTAACTCACTTGGGGGCAAGGAGTACTACTATGGGACTAGGGTAACTCACTTGCCGTCAGAGAATACATATAATGGGGCTAGGATAACTCATTTGGGGTCAGGGAGTACTTATAAAGGGGCTAGGATAACTCACTTGCGGTCAGAGAGTACATATAAAGGGGCTAAGATAACTCACTTGGGGTCAGGAAGTACTTATAAAGGGGCTATGGTAACTCACTTGGGGCCAGGGAGTACTAATATGAAACTAGGGTAACACACTTGTGTCAGGGAGTACTTATAAAGGGGCTAGGATAACTCATTTGGGGTCAGGGAGTACTTATAAAGGGGCTAGGATAACTCACTTGCCGTCAGAGAGTACATATAAAGGGGCTAGGATAACTCATTTGGGGTCAGGTAGTACTTATAAAGGGGCTATGGTAACTCACTTGGAGTCAGGGAGTACTACTATGGGACTAGGGTAACTCACTTGCGGTCAGAGAGTACATATAATGGGGCTAGGATAACTCACTTGCGGTCAGATAGTACATATAAAGGGGCTAGGATAACTAACTTGGGGTCAGGGAGTACTTATAAAGGGGCTATGGTAACTCACTTGGGGGCAAGGTGTACTACTATGGGACTAGGGTAACTCACTTGCCGTCAGAGAATACATATAATGGGGCTAGGATAACTCATTTGGGGTCAGGGAGTACTTATAAAGGGGCTAGGATAACTCACTTGCGGTCAGAGAGTACATATAAAGGGGCTAGGATAACTCACTTGGGGTCAGGAAGTACTTATAAAGGGGCTATGGTAACTCACTTGGGGCCAGGGAGTACTAATATGAAACTAGGGTAACACACTTGTGTCAGGGAGTACTTATAAAGGGGCTAGGATAACTCATTTGGGGTCAGGGAGTACTTATAAAGGGGCTAGGATAACTCACTTGCCGTCAGAGAGTACATATAAAGGGGCTAGGATAACTCATTTGGGGTCAGGTAGTACTTATAAAGGGGCTATGGTAACTCACTTGGGGTCAGGGAGTACTACTATGGGACTAGGGTAACTCACTTGCGGTCAGAGAGTACATATAGTGGGGCTAGGATAACTCACTTGCGGTCAGATAGTACATATAAAGGGGCTAGGATAACTAACTTGGGGTCAGGGAGTACTTATAAAGGGGCTATGGTAACTCACTTGGGGTCAGGGAGTACTTATTTGGGACTAGGGTAACTCACTTGCCGCCAGAGAGTACATATAAAGGGGTTAGGGTAACTCACATGGGGTCAGGGAGTACTTATAAAGGGGCTATGGTAACTCACTTGCGGTCAGAGAGTACATATAAAGGGGCTAGGATAACTTACTTGGGGTCAGGGAGTACTTATAAAGGGGCTATGGTAACTCACTTGGGGTCAGGGAGTACTTATTTGGGACTAGGGTAACTCACTTGCCACCAGAGAGTACATATAAAGGGGATAGGATAACTCATTTGGGGTCAGGTAGTACTTATAAAGGGGCTATGGTAACTCACTTGGGGTCAGGGAGTACTACTATGGGACTAGGGTAACTCACTTGCGGTCAGAGAGTACATATAAAGGGGCTAGGATAACTCACTTGCGGTCAGAGAGTACATATAAAGGGGCTAGGATAACTCACTTGGGGTCAGGTAGTACGTCTATGGGACTAGGGTAACTCACATGTGGTCAGAGAGTACATATAAAGGGGATAGGATAACTCACTTGCGGTCAGAGAGTACATATAAAGGGGCTAGGATAACTCACTTGGGGTCAGGGAGTACTTATAAAGGGGCTATGGTAACTCACTTGCGGTCAGGGAGTACTTATTTGGGACTAGGGTAACTCACTTGCCACCAGAGAGTACATATAAAGGGGATAGGATAACTCATTTGGGGTCAGGTAGTACTTATAAAGGGGCTATGGTAACTCACTTGGGGTCAGGGAGTACTACTATGGGAGTAGGGTAACTCACTTGCGGTCAGAGAGTACATATAATGGGGCTAGGATAACTCATTTGGGGTCAGGGAGTACTTATAAAGGGGCTAGGATAACTCACTTGCCGTCAGAGAGTACATATAAAGGGGCTAGGATAACTCATTTGGGGTCAGGTAGTACTTATAAAGGGGCTATGGTAACTCACTTGGGGTCAGGGAGTACTACTATGGGACTAGGGTAACTCACTTGCGGTCAGAGAGTACATATAATGGGGCTAGGATAACTCACTTGCGGTCAGATAGTACATATAAAGGGGCTAGGATAACTAACTTGGGGTCAGGGAGTACTTATAAAGGGGCTATGGTAACTCACTTGGGGTCAGGGAGTACTTATTTGGGACTAGGGTAACTCACTTGCCGCCAGAGAGTACATATAAAGGGGTTAGGGTAACTCACATGGGGTCAGGGAGTACTTATAAAGGGGCTATGGTAACTCACTTGCGGTCAGAGAGTACATATAAAGGGGCTAGGATAAATTACTTGGGGTCAGGGAGTACTTATAAAGGGGGCTATGGTAACTCACTTGCGGTCAGAGAGTACATATAAAGGGGCTAGGATAACTTACTTGGGGTCAGGGAGTACATATGAAGGGGCTATGGTAACTCACTTGGGGGCAAGGAGTACTACTATGGGACTAGGGTAACTCACTTGCCGTCAGAGAATACATATAATGGGGCTAGGATAACTCATTTGGGGTCAGGGAGTACTTATAAAGGGGCTAGGATAACTCACTTGCGGTCAGAGAGTACATATAAAGGGGCTAATATAACTCACTTGGGGTCAAGAAGTACTTATAAAGGGGCTATGGTAACTCAATTGGGGCCAGGGAGTACTAATATGAAACTAGGGTAACACACTTGTGTCAGGGAGTACTTATAAAGGGGCTAGGATAACTCACTTGCGGTCAGAGAGTACATATAAAGGGGCTAGGATAATTCACTTGGGGTCAGGGAGTACATATGAAGGGGCTATGGTAACTCACTTGGGGGCAAGGAGTACTACTATGGGACTAGGGTAACTCACTTGCCGTCAGAGAATACATATAATGGGGCTAGGATAACTCATTTGGGGTCAGGGAGTACTTATAAAGGGGCTAGGATAACTCACTTGCGGTCAGAGAGTACATATAAAGGGGCTAGGATAACTCACTTGGGGTCAGGAAGTACTTATAAAGGGGCTATGGTAACTCACTTGGGGCCAGGGAGTACTAATATGAAACTAGGGTAACACACTTGTGTCAGGGAGTACTTATAAAGGGGCTAGGATAACTCATTTGGGGTCAGGGAGTACTTATAAAGGGGCTAGGATAACTCACTTGCCGTCAGAGAGTACATATAAAGGGGCTAGGATAACTCATTTGGGGTCAGGTAGTACTTATAAAGGGGCTATGGTAACTCACTTGGAGTCAGGGAGTACTACTATGGGACTAGGGTAACTCACTTGCGGTCAGAGAGTACATATAATGGGGCTAGGATAACTCACTTGCGGTCAGATAGTACATATAAAGGGGCTAGGATAACTAACTTGGGGTCAGGGAGTACTTATAAAGGGGCTATGGTAACTCACTTGGGGGCAAGGAGTACTACTATGGGACTAGGGTAACTCACTTGCCGTCAGAGAATACATATAATGGGGCTAGGATAACTCATTTGGGGTCAGGGAGTACTTATAAAGGGGCTAGGATAACTCACTTGCGGTCAGAGAGTACATATAAAGGGGCTAGGATAACTCACTTGGGGTCAGGAAGTACTTATAAAGGGGCTATGGTAACTCACTTGGGGCCAGGGAGTACTACTATGGGAGTAGGGTAACTCACTTGCGGTCAGAGAGTACATATAATGGGGCTAGGATAACTCATTTGGGGTCAGGGAGTACTTATAAAGGGGCTAGGATAACTCACTTGCCGTCAGAGAGTACATATAAAGGGGCTAGGATAACTCATTTGGGGTCAGGTAGTACTTATAAAGGGGCTATGGTAACTCACTTGGGGTCAGGGAGTACTACTATGGGACTAGGGTAACTCACTTGCGGTCAGAGAGTACATATAATGGGGCTAGGATAACTCACATGCGGTCAGATAGTACATATAAAGGGGCTAGGATAACTAACTTGGGGTCAGGGAGTACTTATAAAGGGGCTATGGTAACTCACTTGGGGTCAGGGAGTACTTATTTGGGACTAGGGTAACTCACTTGCCGCCAGAGAGTACATATAAAGGGGTTAGGGTAACTCACATGGGGTCAGGGAGTACTTATAAAGGGGCTATGGTAACTCACTTGCGGTCAGAGAGTACATATAAAGGGGCTAGGATAAATTACTTGGGGTCAGGGAGTACTTATAAAGGGGGCTATGGTAACTCACTTGCGGTCAGAGAGTACATATAAAGGGGCTAGGATAACTTACTTGGGGTCAGGGAGTACATATGAAGGGGCTATGGTAACTCACTTGGGGGCAAGGAGTACTACTATGGGACTAGGGTAACTCACTTGCCGTCAGAGAATACATATAATGGGGCTAGGATAACTCATTTGGGGTCAGGGAGTACTTATAAAGGGGCTAGGATAACTCACTTGCGGTCAGAGAGTACATATAAAGGGGCTAATATAACTCACTTGGGGTCAAGAAGTAGTTATAAAGGGGCTATGGTAACTCAATTGGGGCCAGGGAGTACTAATATGAAACTAGGGTAACACACTTGTGTCAGGGAGTACTTATAAAGGGGCTAGGATAACTCACTTGCGGTCAGAGAGTACATATAAAGGGGCTAGGATAATTCACTTGGGGTCAGGGAGTACATATGAAGGGGCTATGGTAACTCACTTGGGGGCAAGGAGTACTACTATGGGACTAGGGTAACTCACTTGCCGTCAGAGAATACATATAATGGGGCTAGGATAACTCATTTGGGGTCAGGGAGTACTTATAAAGGGGCTAGGATAACTCACTTGCGGTCAGAGAGTACATATAAAGGGGCTAGGATAACTCATTTGGGGTCAGGGAGTACTTATAAAGGGGCTAGGATAACTCACTTGCGGTCAGAGAGTACATATAAAGGGGCTAATATAACTCACTTGGGGTCAAGAAGTACTTATAAAGGGGCTATGGTAACTCACTTGGGGTCAGGGAGTACTACTATGGGACTAGGGTAACTCACTTGCGGTCAGAGAGTACATATAATGGGGCTAGGATAACTCACTTGCGGTCAGATAGTACATATAAAGGGGCTAGGATAACTAACTTGGGGTCAGGGAGTACTTATAAAGGGGCTATGGTAACTCACTTGGGGTCAGGGAGTACTTATTTGGGACTAGGGTAACTCACTTGCCGCCAGAGAGTACATATAAAGGGGTTAGGGTAACTCACATGGGGTCAGGGAGTACTTATAAAGGGGCTATGGTAACTCACTTGCGGTCAGAGAGTACATATAAAGGGGCTAGGATAAATTACTTGGGGTCAGGGAGTACTTATAAAGGGGGCTATGGTAACTCACTTGCGGTCAGAGAGTACATATAAAGGGGCTAGGATAACTTACTTGGGGTCAGGGAGTACATATGAAGGGGCTATGGTAACTCACTTGGGGGCAAGGAGTACTACTATGGGACTAGGGTAACTCACTTGCCGTCAGAGAATACATATAATGGGGCTAGGATAACTCATTTGGGGTCAGGGAGTACTTATAAAGGGGCTAGGATAACTCACTTGCGGTCAGAGAGTACATATAAAGGGGCTAATATAACTCACTTGGGGTCAAGAAGTACTTATAAAGGGGCTATGGTAACTCAATTGGGGCCAGGGAGTACTAATATGAAACTAGGGTAACACACTTGTGTCAGGGAGTACTTATAAAGGGGCTAGGATAACTCACTTGCGGTCAGAGAGTACATATAAAGGGGCTAGGATAATTCACTTGGGGTCAGGGAGTACATATGAAGGGGCTATGGTAACTCACTTGGGGGCAAGGAGTACTACTATGGGACTAGGGTAACTCACTTGCCGTCAGAGAATACATATAATGGGGCTAGGATAACTCATTTGGGGTCAGGGAGTACTTATAAAGGGGCTAGGATAACTCACTTGCGGTCAGAGAGTACATATAAAGGGGCTAGGATAACTCACTTGGGGTCAGGAAGTACTTATAAAGGGGCTATGGTAACTCACTTGGGGCCAGGGAGTACTAATATGAAACTAGGGTAACACACTTGTGTCAGGGAGTACTTATAAAGGGGCTAGGATAACTCATTTGGGGTCAGGGAGTACTTATAAAGGGGCTAGGATAACTCACTTGCCGTCAGAGAGTACATATAAAGGGGCTAGGATAACTCATTTGGGGTCAGGTAGTACTTATAAAGGGGCTATGGTAACTCACTTGGAGTCAGGGAGTACTACTATGGGACTAGGGTAACTCACTTGCGGTCAGAGAGTACATATAATGGGGCTAGGATAACTCACTTGCGGTCAGATAGTACATATAAAGGGGCTAGGATAACTAACTTGGGGTCAGGGAGTACTTATAAAGGGGCTATGGTAACTCACTTGGGGGCAAGGAGTACTACTATGGGACTAGGGTAACTCACTTGCCGTCAGAGAATACATATAATGGGGCTAGGATAACTCATTTGGGGTCAGGGAGTACTTATAAAGGGGCTAGGATAACTCACTTGCGGTCAGAGAGTACATATAAAGGGGCTAGGATAACTCACTTGGGGTCAGGAAGTACTTATAAAGGGGCTATGGTAACTCACTTGGGGCCAGGGAGTACTAATATGAAACTAGGGTAACACACTTGTGTCAGGGAGTACTTATAAAGGGGCTAGGATAACTCATTTGGGGTCAGGGAGTACTTATAAAGGGGCTAGGATAACTCACTTGCCGTCAGAGAGTACATATAAAGGGGCTAGGATAACTCATTTGGGGTCAGGTAGTACTTATAAAGGGGCTATGGTAACTCACTTGGGGTCAGGGAGTACTACTATGGGACTAGGGTAACTCACTTGCGGTCAGAGAGTACATATAGTGGGGCTAGGATAACTCACTTGCGGTCAGATAGTACATATAAAGGGGCTAGGATAACTAACTTGGGGTCAGGGAGTACTTATAAAGGGGCTATGGTAACTCACTTGGGGTCAGGGAGTACTTATTTGGGACTAGGGTAACTCACTTGCCGCCAGAGAGTACATATAAAGGGGTTAGGGTAACTCACATGGGGTCAGGGAGTACTTATAAAGGGGCTATGGTAACTCACTTGCGGTCAGAGAGTACATATAAAGGGGCTAGGATAACTTACTTGGGGTCAGGGAGTACTTATAAAGGGGCTATGGTAACTCACTTGGGGTCAGGGAGTACTTATTTGGGACTAGGGTAACTCACTTGCCACCAGAGAGTACATATAAAGGGGATAGGATAACTCATTTGGGGTCAGGTAGTACTTATAAAGGGGCTATGGTAACTCACTTGGGGTCAGGGAGTACTACTATGGGACTAGGGTAACTCACTTGCGGTCAGAGAGTACATATAAAGGGGCTAGGATAACTCACTTGCGGTCAGAGAGTACATATAAAGGGGCTAGGATAACTCACTTGGGGTCAGGTAGTACGACTATGGGACTAGGGTAACTCACATGTGGTCAGAGAGTACATATAAAGGGGATAGGATAACTCACTTGCGGTCAGAGAGTACATATAAAGGGGCTAGGATAACTCACTTGGTGTCAGGGAGTACTTATAAAGGGGCTATGGTAACTCACTTGGGGTCAGGGAGTACTTATTTGGGACTAGGGTAACTCACTTGCCGCCAGAGAGTACATATAAAGGGGCTAGGATAACTCACTTGCGGTCAGAGAGTACATATAAAGGGGCTAGGATAACTCACTTGGGGTCAGGGAGTACGTCTATGGGACTAGGGTAACTCACATGAGGTCAGAGAGTACATATAAAGGGGATAGGATAACTCACTTGCGGTCAGAGAGTACATATAAAGGGGCTAGGATAACTTTCTTGGGGTCAGGGAGTACTTCTATGGGACTAGGGTAACTCACTTGCGGTCAGAGAGTACATATAAAGGAACTAGGATAACTCACTTGCGGTCAGGAAGTACTTATATAAGGGGCTAGGGTAACTCACTTGGGGTCAGGGAGTACTTCTATGGGACTAGGGTAACTCTCTTGGGGTCAAGGAGTACTTATAAGGGACTAGGGTAACTCACTTGGGGTCTGGGAGTACATATAAAGCGGCTAGGATAACTCACTTGCGGTCAGAGAGTATATATAAAGGATCTAATATAACTCACTTGGGGTCAGGAAGTACTTATAAAGGGGCTAATATAACTCACTTGGGGTCAGGAAGTACTTATAAAGGGGTTATGGTAACTCAATTGGGGCCAGGGAGTACTAATATGAAACTAGGGTAACACACTTGTGTCAGGGAGTACTTATAAAGGGGCTAGGATAACTCACTTGCGGTCAGAGAGTACATATAAAGGGGCTAGGATAATTCATTTGGGGTCAGGGAGTACATATGAAGGGGCTATGGTAACTCACTTGGGGGCAAGGAGTACTACTATGGGACTAGGGTAACTCACTTGCCGTCAGAGAATACATATAATGGGGCTAGGATAACTCATTTGGGGTCAGGGAGTACTTATAAAGGGGCTAGGATAACTCACTTGCGGTCAGAGAGTACATATAAAGGGGCTAGGATAACTCACTTGGGGTCAGGAAGTACTTATAAAGGGGCTATGGTAACTCACTTGGGGCCAGGGAGTACTAATATGAAACTAGGGTAACACACTTGTGTCAGGGAGTACTTATAAAGGGGCTAGGATAACTCATTTGGGGTAAGGGAGTACTTATAAAGGGGCTAGGATAACTCACTTGCCGTCAGAGAGTACATATAAAGGGGCTAGGATAACTCATTTGGGGTCAGGTAGTACTTATAAAGGGGCTATGGTAACTCACTTGGGGTCAGGGAGTACTACTATGGGACTAGGGTAACTCACTTGCGGTCAGAGAGTACATATAATGGGGCTAGGATAACTCACTTGCGGTCAGATAGTACATATAAAGGGGCTAGGATAACTAACTTGGGGTCAGGGAGTACTTATAAAGGGGCTATGGTAACTCACTTGGGGTCAGGGAGTACTTATTTGGGACTAGGGTAACTCACTTGCCGCCAGAGAGTACATATAAAGGGGTTAGGGTAACTCACATGGGGTCAGGGAGTACTTATAAAGGGGCTATGGTAACTCACTTGCGGTCAGAGAGTACATATAAAGGGGCTAGGATAACTTACTTGGGGTCAGGGAGTACTTATAAAGGGGCTATGGTAACTCACTTGCGGTCAGAGAGTACATATAAAGGGGCTAGGATAACTTACTTGGGGTCAGGGAGTACTTATAAAGGGGCTAATATAACTCACTTGGTGTCAGGAAGTACTTATAAAGGGGCTATGGTAACTCAATTGGGGCCAGGGAGTACTAATATGAAACTAGGGTAACACACTTGTGTCAGGGAGTACTTATAAAGGGGCTAGGATAACTCACTTGCGGTCAGAGAGTACATATAAAGGGGCTAGGATAATTCACTTGGGGTCAGGGAGTACATATGAAGGGGCTATGGTAACTCACTTGGGGGCAAGGAGTACTACTATGGGACTAGGGTAACTCACTTGCCGTCAGAGAATACATATAATGGGGCTAGGATAACTCATTTGGGGTCAGGGAGTACTTATAAAGGGGCTAGGATAACTCACTTGCGGTCAGAGAGTACATATAAAGGGGCTAGGATAACTCACTTGGGGTCAGGAAGTACTTATAAAGGGGCTATGGTAACTCACTTGGGGCCAGGGAGTACTAATATGAAACTAGGGTAACACACTTGTGTCAGGGGGTACTTATAAAGGGGCTAGGATAACTCATTTGGGGTCAGGGAGTACTTATAAAGGGGCTAGGATAACTCACTTGCCGTCAGAGAGTACATATAAAGGGGCTAGGATAACTCATTTGGGGTCAGGTAGTACTTATAAAGGGGCTATTGTAACTCACTTGGGGTCAGGGAGTACTACTATGGGACTAGGGTAACTCACTTGGGGTCAGGGAGTACTTATAAAGGGGCTATGGTAACTCACTTGGGGGCAAGGAGTACTACTATAAGACTAGGGTAACTCACTTGCCGTCAGAGAATACATATAATGGGGCTAGGATAACTCATTTGGGGTCAGGGAGTACTTATAAAGGGGCTAGGATAACTCACTTGCGGTCAGAGAGTACATATAAAGGGGCTAGGATAACTCACTTGGGGTCAGGAAGTACTTATAAAGGGGCTATGGTAACTCACTTGGGGCCAGGGAGTACTAATATGAAACTAGGGTAACACACTTGTGTCAGGGAGTACTTATAAAGGGGCTAGGATAACTCATTTGGGGTCAGGGAGTACTTATAAAGGGGCTAGGATAACTCACTTGCCGTCAGAGAGTACATATAAAGGGGCTAGGATAACTCATTTGGGGTCAGGTAGTACTTATAAAGGGGCTATGGTAACTCACTTGGGGTCAGGGAGTACTACTATGGGACTAGGGTAACTCACTTGCGGTCAGAGAGTACATATAGTGGGGCTGGGATAACTCACTTGCGGTCAGATAGTACATATAAAGGGGCTAGGATAACTAACTTGGGGTCAGGGAGTACTTATAAAGGGGCTATGGTAACTCACTTGGGGTCAGGGAGTACTTATTTGGGACTAGGGTAACTCACTTGCCGCCAGAGAGTACATATAAAGGGGTTAGGGTAACTCACATGGGGTCAGGGAGTACTTATAAAGGGGCTATGGTAACTCACTTGCGGTCAGAGAGTACATATAAAGGGGCTAGGATAACTTACTTGGGGTCAGGGAGTACTTATAAAGGGGCTATGGTAACTCACTTGGGGTCAGGGAGTACTTATTTGGGACTAGGGTAACTCACTTGCCACCAGAGAGTACATATAAAGGGGATAGGATAACTCATTTGGGGTCAGGTAGTACTTATAAAGGGGCTATGGTAACTCACTTGGGGTCAGGGAGTACTACTATGGGACTAGGGTAACTCACTTGCGGTCAGAGAGTACATATAAAGGGGCTAGGATAACTCACTTGCGGTCAGAGAGTACATATAAAGGGGCTAGGATAACTCACTTGGGGTCAGGGAGTACTTATAAAGGGGCTATGGTAACTCACTTGGGGTCAGGGAGTACTTATTTGGGACTAGGGTAACTCACTTGCCGCTAGAGAGTACATATAAAGGGGCTAGGGTAACTCACATGGGGTCAGGGAGTACTTATTTGGGACTAGGGTAACTCACTTGCCGCCAGAGAGTACATATAAAGGGGCTAGGGTAACTCACATTGGGTGAGGGAATAGTTATATGGGACTAGGGTAACTCACTTGGGGTCTGGGTTTACATATAAAGCGGCTAGGATAGCTCACTTGCGGTCAGAGAGTACATATAAAGGGGCTAGGATAACTCTCTTGGGGTCAGGGAGTACTTTTAAGGGACTAGGTTAACTCACTTCGGGTCTGGGAGTACATATAAAGCGGCTAGGATAACTCACTTGCGGTCAGAGAGTACATATAAAGGAGCTAGGGTAACTCACTTGCGGTCAGAGAGTACATATAAAGGGGCTAGGATAACTCACTTGGGGTCAGGGAGTACTTATAAAGGGGCTATGGTACCTCACTTGGGGTCAGGGAGTAGATATAAGGGACTAAGGTAACTCACTTGGGGTCTGGGAGTACATATAAAGGGGCTAGGATAACTCACATGGGGTCAGGGAGTACTTATAAAGGGGCTATGGTAACTCACTGTGGGTCAAGGAGTTGTTTTGTGGGACTAGGGTAACTAACTTGGTGTCTGTAAATACTTATATGGGACCAGGGTAACTCACTTGGTATCGGGGAGTACTTATAAGGGGCTAGGATAACGCACTTGGGGTCAGGGAGTACTTATAAAGGGGCTAGGGTAACTCACTTGGGGTCAGGGAGTACTTATCAGGGACTAGGGTAACTCACTTGGGGTCAGGGAGTACTTATAAAGGGGCTATGGTACCTCACTTGAGGTCAGGTAGTATTTATATGGGACTAGGGTAACTCACTTGCGGTCAGGGAGTACTTATAAAGGGGCTAGGGTAACTCTCTTTGGGTCAAGGAGTACTTATAATAGACTAGGCTAACTCACTTGGTGTCTGGGAGTACTTATATGGGACCAGGGTAATTCACTTGGGGCCAGGGTGTACTTATAAAGGGGCTAGGGTAACTCACTTGGGGTCAAGGAGTACTACTATGGGACTAGGGTAACTCACTTGGGGTCAGGGAGTACTTATAAAGGGGCTAGGATAATTCACTTGCGGTCAGAGAGTACATATAAAGGGGCTAGGATAATTCACTTGGGGTCAGGGAGTACATATAAAGGGGCTAGGATAACTCACTTTCGGTCAGAGAGTACTACTATGGGACTAGGGTAACACACTTGGGGTCAGAGAGTACATATAAAGGGGCTAGGGTAACTCACTTGGGGTCAAGGAGTACTACTATGGGACTAGGGTAACTCACTTGGGGTCAGGGAGTACTTATAAAGGGGCTAGAATAACTCACTTGCGGTCAGAGAGTACATATAAAGGGGCTAGGGTAACTCACTTGCGGTCAGAGAGTACATATAAAGGGGCTAAGATAACTCACATGGGGTCAGGGAGTACTTATAAAGGGGCTATGATACCTCACTTGGGGTCAGGGAGTACTAATATGAAACTAGGGTAACACACTTGGGTCAGGGAATACTTATAAAGGGGCTCGGATAACTCACTTGCAGTCAAAGAGTATATATAAAGGGGCGAGGATAACTCACTTGGGGTCAGGGAGTACATATAAAGGGGCTAGGATAACTCACTTGCGGTCAGAGAGTACTTCTATGGGACTAGGGTAACTCACTTGCGGTCATAGAGTACATATAAAGGAACTAGGATAACTCACTTGGGGTCAGGGAGTACTTATAAAGGGGCTATGGTACCTCACTTGGGGTCTGGGAGTACATATAAAGCGGCTAGGATAACTCACTTGCGGTCAGAGAGTACATATAAAGGGGCTAGGATAACTCACTTGGGGTCAGGGAGTACTTATAAAGGGGCTATGGTAACTCACTTGGGGTCAAGGAGTACTACTTTGGGACTAGGGTAACTCACTTGCCGTCAGAGAGTACATATAAAGGGGCTAGGATAACTCACTTGCGGTTAGAGAGTACATATAAAGGGGCTAGGATAACTCACTTGGGGTCAGGGAGTACTTCTATTGGACTAGGGTAACTCACTTGCGGTCAGAGAGTACATATAAAGGAACTAGGATAACTCTCTTGCGGTCAGGAAGTACTTATATAAGGGGCTAGGGTAACTCACTTGGGGTCAGGGAGTACTTCTATGGGACTAGGGTAACTCTCTTGGGGTCAAGGAGTACTTATAAGGGACTAGGGTAACTCACTTGGGATCTGGGAGTACATATAAAGCGGCTAGGATAACTCACTTGCGGTCAGAGAGTATATATAAAGGGGCTAATATAACTCACTTGGGGTCAGGAAGTACTTATAAAGGGGCTAATATAACTCACTTGGGGTCAGGAAGTACTTATAAAGGGGTTATGGTAACTCACTTGGGGCCAGGGAGTACTAATATGAAACTAGGGTAACACACTTGTGTCAGGGAGTACTTATAAAGGGGCTAGGATAACTCATTTGGGGTCAGGGAGTACTTATAAAGGGGCTAGGATAACTCACTTGCCGTCAGAGAGTACATATAAAGGGGCTAGGATAACTCATTTGGGGTCAGGTAGTACTTATAAAGGGGCTATGGTAACTCACTTGGGGTCAGGGAGTACTACTATGGGACTAGGGTAACTCACTTGCGGTCAGAGAGTACATATAATGGGGCTAGGATAACTCACTTGCGGTCAGATAGTACATATAAAGGGTCTAGGATAACTAACTTGGGGTCAGGGAGTACTTATAAAGGGGCTATGGTAACTCACTTGGGGTCAGGGAGTACTTATTTGGGACTAGGGTAACTCACTTGCCGCCAGAGAGTACATATAAAGGGGTTAGGGTAACTCACATGGGGTCAGGGAGTACTTATAAAGGGGCTATGGTAACTCACTTGCGGTCAGAGAGTACATATAAAGGGGCTAGGATAACTTACTTGGGGTCAGGGAGTACTTATAAAGGGGCTATGGTAACTCACTTGCGGTCAGAGAGTACATATAAAGGGGCTAGGATAACTTACTTGGGGTCAGGGAGTACTTATAAAGGGGCTAATATAACTCACTTGGGGTCAGGAAGTACTTATAAAGGGGCTATGGTAACTCAATTGGGGCCAGGGAGTACTAATATGAAACTAGGGTAACACACTTGTGTCAGGGAGTACTTATAAAGGGGCTAGGATAACTCACTTGCGGTCAGAGAGTACATATAAAGGGGCTAGGATAATTCACTTGGGGTCAGGGAGTACATATGAAGGGGCTATGGTAACTCACTTGGGGGCAAGGAGTACTACTATGGGACTAGGGTAACTCACTTGCCGTCAGAGAATACATATAATGGGGCTAGGATAACTCATTTGGGGTCAGGGAGTACTTATAAAGGGGCTAGGATAACTCACTTGCGGTCAGAGAGTACATATAAAGGGGCTAGGATAACTCACTTGGGGTCAGGAAGTACTTATAAAGGGGCTATGGTAACTCACTTGGGGCCAGGGAGTACTAATATGAAACTAGGGTAACACACTTGTGTCAGGGAGTACTTATAAAGGGGCTAGGATAACTCATTTGGGGTCAGGGAGTACTTATAAAGGGGCTAGGATAACTCACTTGCCGTCAGAGAGTACATATAAAGGGGCTAGGATAACTCATTTGGGGTCAGGTAGTACTTATAAAGGGGCTATTGTAACTCACTTGGGGTCAGGGAGTACTACTATGGGACTAGGGTAACTCACTTGGGGTCAGGGAGTACTTATAAAGGGGCTATGGTAACTCACTTGGGGGCAAGGAGTACTACTATAAGACTAGGGTAACTCACTTGCCGTCAGAGAATACATATAATGGGGCTAGGATAACTCATTTGGGGTCAGGGAGTACTTATAAAGGGGCTAGGATAACTCACTTGCGGTCAGAGAGTACATATAAAGGGGCTAGGATAACTCACTTGGGGTCAGGAAGTACTTATAAAGGGGCTATGGTAACTCACTTGGGGCCAGGGAGTACTAATATGAAACTAGGGTAACACACTTGTGTCAGGGAGTACTTATAAAGGGGCTAGGATAACTCATTTGGGGTCAGGGAGTACTTATAAAGGGGCTAGGATAACTCACTTGCCGTCAGAGAGTACATATAAAGGGGCTAGGATAACTCATTTGGGGTCAGGTAGTACTTATAAAGGGGCTATGGTAACTCACTTGGGGTCAGGGAGTACTACTATGGGACTAGGGTAACTCACTTGCGGTCAGAGAGTACATATAGTGGGGCTGGGATAACTCACTTGCGGTCAGATAGTACATATAAAGGGGCTAGGATAACTAACTTGGGGTCAGGGAGTACTTATAAAGGGGCTATGGTAACTCACTTGGGGTCAGGGAGTACTTATTTGGGACTAGGGTAACTCACTTGCCGCCAGAGAGTACATATAAAGGGGTTAGGGTAACTCACATGGGGTCAGGGAGTACTTATAAAGGGGCTATGGTAACTCACTTGCGGTCAGAGAGTACATATAAAGGGGCTAGGATAACTTACTTGGGGTCAGGGAGTACTTATAAAGGGGCTATGGTAACTCACTTGGGGTCAGGGAGTACTTATTTGGGACTAGGGTAACTCACTTGCCACCAGAGAGTACATATAAAGGGGATAGGATAACTCATTTGGGGTCAGGTAGTACTTATAAAGGGGCTATGGTAACTCACTTGGGGTCAGGGAGTACTACTATGGGACTAGGGTAACTCACTTGCGGTCAGAGAGTACATATAATGGGGCTAGGATAACTCACTTGCGGTCAGATAGTACATATAAAGGGGCTAGGATAACTAACTTGGGGTCAGGGAGTACTTATAAAGGGGCTATGGTAACTCACTTGGGGGCAAGGAGTACTACTATGGGACTAGGGTAACTCACTTGCCGTCAGAGAATACATATAATGGGGCTAGGATAACTCATTTTGGGTCAGGGAGTACTTATAAAGGGGCTAGGATAACTCACTTGCGGTCAGAGAGTACATATAAAGGGGCAAGGATAACTCACTTGGGGTCAGGAAGTACTTATAAAGGGGCTATGGTAACTCACTTGGGGCCAGGGAGTACTAATATGAAACTAGGGTAACACACTTGTGTCAGGGAGTACTTATAAAGGGGCTAGGATAACTCACTTGCGGTCAGAGAGTACATATAAAGGGGCTAGGATAATTCACTTGGGGTCAGGGAGTACATATGAAGGGGCTATGGTAACTCACTTGGGGGCAAGGAGTACTACTATGGGACTAGGGTAACTCACTTGCCGTCAGAGAATACATATAATGGGGCTAGGATAACTCATTTGGGGTCAGGGAGTACTTATAAAGGGGCTAGGATAACTCACTTGCGGTCAGAGAGTACATATAAAGGGGCTAGGATAACTCACTTGGGGTCAGGAAGTACTTATAAAGGGGCTATGGTAACTCACTTGGGGCCAGGGAGTACTAATATGAAACTAGGGTAACACACTTGTGTCAGGGAGTACTTATAAAGGGGCTAGGATAACTCATTTGGGGTCAGGGAGTACTTATAAAGGGGCTAGGATAACTAACTTGGGGTCAGGGAGTACTTATAAAGGGGCTATGGTAACTCACTTGGGGGCAAGGAGTACTACTATGGGACTAGGGTAACTCACTTGCCGTCAGAGAATACATATAATGGGGCTAGGATAACTCATTTGGGGTCAGGGAGTACTTATAAAGGGGCTAGGATAACTCACTTGCGGTCAGAGAGTACATATAAAGGGGCTAGGATAACTCACTTGGGGTCAGGAAGTACTTATAAAGGGGCTATGGTAACTCACTTGGGGCCAGGGAGTACTAATATGAAACTAGGGTAACACACTTGTGTCAGGGAGTACTTATAAAGGGGCTAGGATAACTCATTTGGGGTCAGGGAGTACTTATAAAGGGGCTAGGATAACTCACTTGCCGTCAGAGAGTACATATAAAGGGGCTAGGATAACTCATTTGGGGTCAGGTAGTACTTATAAAGGGGCTATGGTAACTCACTTGGGGTCAGGGAGTACTACTATGGGACTAGGGTAACTCACTTGCGGTCAGAGAGTACATATAGTGGGGCTAGGATAACTCACTTGCGGTCAGATAGTACATATAAAGGGGCTAGGATAACTAACTTGGGGTCAGGGAGTACTTATAAAGGGGCTATGGTAACTCACTTGGGGTCAGGGAGTACTTATTTGGGACTAGGGTAACTCACTTGCCGCCAGAGAGTACATATAAAGGGGTTAGGGTAACTCACATGGGGTCAGGGAGTACTTATAAAGGGGCTATGGTAACTCACTTGCGGTCAGAGAGTACATATAAAGGGGCTAGGATAACTTACTTGGGGTCAGGGAGTACTTATAAAGGGGCTATGGTAACTCACTTGGGGTCAGGGAGTACTTATTTGGGACTAGGGTAACTCACTTGCCACCAGAGAGTACATATAAAGGGGATAGGATAACTCATTTGGGGTCAGGGAGTACTTATAAAGGGGCTAGGATAACTAACTTGGGGTCAGGGAGTACTTATAAAGGGGCTATGGTAACTCACTTGGGGGCAAGGAGTACTACTATGGGACTAGGGTAACTCACTTGCCGTCAGAGAATACATATAATGGGGCTAGGATAACTCATTTGGGGTCAGGGAGTACTTATAAAGGGGCTAGGATAACTCACTTGCGGTCAGAGAGTACATATAAAGGGGCTAGGATAACTCACTTGGGGTCAGGAAGTACTTATAAAGGGGCTATGGTAACTCACTTGGGGCCAGGGAGTACTAATATGAAACTAGGGTAACACACTTGTGTCAGGGAGTACTTATAAAGGGGCTAGGATAACTCATTTGGGGTCAGGGAGTACTTATAAAGGGGCTAGGATAACTCACTTGCCGTCAGAGAGTACATATAAAGGGGCTAGGATAACTCATTTGGGGTCAGGTAGTACTTATAAAGGGGCTATGGTAACTCACTTGGGGTCAGGGAGTACTACTATGGGACTAGGGTAACTCACTTGCGGTCAGAGAGTACATATAGTGGGGCTAGGATAACTCACTTGCGGTCAGATAGTACATATAAAGGGGCTAGGATAACTAACTTGGGGTCAGGGAGTACTTATAAAGGGGCTATGGTAACTCACTTGGGGTCAGGGAGTACTTATTTGGGACTAGGGTAACTCACTTACCGCCAGAGAGTACATATAAAGGGGTTAGGGTAACTCACATGGGGTCAGGGAGTACTTATAAAGGGGCTATGGTAACTCACTTGCGGTCAGAGAGTACATATAAAGGGGCTAGGATAACTTACTTGGGGTCAGGGAGTACTTATAAAGGGGCTATGGTAACTCACTTGGGGTCAGGGAGTACTTATTTGGGACTAGGGTAACTCACTTGCCACCAGAGAGTACATATAAAGGGGATAGGATAACTCATTTGGGGTCAGGTAGTACTTATAAAGGGGCTATGGTAACTCACTTGGGGTCAGGGAGTACTACTATGGGACTAGGGTAACTCACTTGCGGTCAGAGAGTACATATAAAGGGGCTAGGATAACTCACTTGCGGTCAGAGAGTACATATAAAGGGGCTAGGATAACTCACTTGGGGTCAGGTAGTACGTCTATGGGACTAGGGTAACTCACATGTGGTCAGAGAGTACATATAAAGGGGATAGGATAACTCACTTGCGGTCAGAGAGTACATATAAAGGGGCTAGGATAACTCACTTGGGGTCAGGGAGTACTTATAAAGGGGCTATGGTAACTCACTTGGGGTCAGGGAGTACTTATTTGGGACTAGGGTAACTCACTTGCCGCCAGAGAGTACATATAAAGGGGCTAGGATAACTCACTTGCGGTCAGAGAGTACATATAAAGGGGCTAGGATAACTCACTTGGGGTCAGGGAGTACGTCTATGGGACTAGGGTAACTCACATGAGGTCAGAGAGTACATATAAAGGGGATAGGATAACTCACTTGCGGTCAGAGAGTACATATAAAGGGGCTAGGATAACTCACTTGGGGTCAGGGAGTACTTCTATGGGACTAGGGTAACTCACTTGCGGTCAGAGAGTACATATAAAGGAACTAGGATAACTCACTTGCGGTCAGGAAGTACTTATATAAGGGGCTAGGGTAACTCACTTGGGGTCAGGGAGTACTTCTATGGGACTAGGGTAACTCTTTTGGGGTCAAGGAGTACTTATAAGGGACTAGGGTAACTCACTTGGGGTCTGGGAGTACATATAAAGCGGCTAGGATAACTCACTTGCGGTCAGAGAGTATATATAAAGGGGCTAATATAACTCACTTGGGGTCAGGAAGTACTTATAAAGGGGCTAATATAACTCACTTGGGGTCAGGAAGTACTTATAAAGGGGTTATGGTAACTCAATTGGGGCCAGGGAGTACTAATATGAAACTAGGGTAACACACTTGTGTCAGGGAGTACTTATAAAGGGGCTAGGATAACTCACTTGCGGTCAGAGAGTACATATAAAGGGGCTAGGATAATTCATTTGGGGTCAGGGAGTACATATGAAGGGGCTATGGTAACTCACTTGGGGGCAAGGAGTACTACTATGGGACTAGGGTAACTCACTTGCCGTCAGAGAATACATATAATGGGGCTAGGATAACTCATTTGGGGTCAGGGAGTACTTATAAAGGGGCTAGGATAACTCACTTGCGGTCAGAGAGTACATATAAAGGGGCTAGGATAACTCACTTGGGGTCAGGAAGTACTTATAAAGGGGCTATGGTAACTCACTTGGGGCCAGGGAGTACTAATATGAAACTAGGGTAACACACTTGTGTCAGGGAGTACTTATAAAGGGGCTAGGATAACTCATTTGGGGTCAGGGAGTACTTATAAAGGGGCTAGGATAACTCACTTGCCGTCAGAGAGTACATATAAAGGGGCTAGGATAACTCATTTGGGGTCAGGTAGTACTTATAAAGGGGCTATGGTAACTCACTTGGGGTCAGGGAGTACTACTATGGGACTAGGGTAACTCACTTGCGGTCAGAGAGTACATATAATGGGGCTAGGATAACTCACTTGCGGTCAGATAGTACATATAAAGGGGCTAGGATAACTAACTTGGGGTCAGGGAGTACTTATAAAGGGGCTATGGTAACTCACTTGGGGTCAGGGAGTACTTATTTGGGACTAGGGTAACTCACTTGCCGCCAGAGAGTACATATAAAGGGGTTAGGGTAACTCACATGGGGTCAGGGAGTACTTATAAAGGGGCTATGGTAACTCACTTGCGGTCAGAGAGTACATATAAAGGGGCTAGGATAACTTACTTGGGGTCAGGGAGTACTTATAAAGGGGCTATGGTAACTCACTTGCGGTCAGAGAGTACATATAAAGGGGCTAGGATAACTTACTTGGGGTCAGGGAGTACTTATAAAGGGGCTAATATAACTCACTTGGGGTCAGGAAGTACTTATAAAGGGGCTATGGTAACTCAATTGGGGCCAGGGAGTACTAATATGAAACTAGGGTAACACACTTGTGTCAGGGAGTACTTATAAAGGGGCTAGGATAACTCACTTGCGGTCAGAGAGTACATATAAAGGGGCTAGGATAATTCACTTGGGGTCAGGGAGTACATATGAAGGGGCTATGGTAACTCACTTGGGGGCAAGGAGTACTACTATGGGACTAGGGTAACTCACTTGCCGTCAGAGAATACATATAATGGGGCTAGGATAACTCATTTGGGGTCAGGGAGTACTTATAAAGGGGCTAGGATAACTCACTTGCGGTCAGAGAGTACATATAAAGGGGCTAGGATAACTCACTTGGGGTCAGGAAGTACTTATAAAGGGGCTATGGTAACTCACTTGGGGCCAGGGAGTACTAATATGAAACTAGGGTAACACACTTGTGTCAGGGAGTACTTATAAAGGGGCTAGGATAACTCATTTGGGGTCAGGGAGTACTTATAAAGGGGCTAGGATAACTCACTTGCCGTCAGAGAGTACATATAAAGGGGCTAGGATAACTCATTTGGGGTCAGGTAGTACTTATAAAGGGGCTATTGTAACTCACTTGGGGTCAGGGAGTACTACTATGGGACTAGGGTAACTCACTTGGGGTCAGGGAGTACTTATAAAGGGGCTATGGTAACTCACTTGGGGGCAAGGAGTACTACTATAAGACTAGGGTAACTCACTTGCCGTCAGAGAATACATATAATGGGGCTAGGATAACTCATTTGGGGTCAGGGAGTACTTATAAAGGGGCTAGGATAACTCACTTGCGGTCAGAGAGTACATATAAAGGGGCTAGGATAACTCACTTGGGGTCAGGAAGTACTTATAAAGGGGCTATGGTAACTCACTTGGGGCCAGGGAGTACTAATATGAAACTAGGGTAACACACTTGTGTCAGGGAGTACTTATAAAGGGGCTAGGATAACTCATTTGGGGTCAGGGAGTACTTATAAAGGGGCTAGGATAACTCACTTGCCGTCAGAGAGTACATATAAAGGGGCTAGGATAACTCATTTGGGGTCAGGTAGTACTTATAAAGGGGCTATGGTAACTCACTTGGGGTCAGGGAGTACTACTATGGGACTAGGGTAACTCACTTGCGGTCAGAGAGTACATATAGTGGGGCTAGGATAACTCACTTGCGGTCAGATAGTACATATAAAGGGGCTAGGATAACTAACTTGGGGTCAGGGAGTACTTATAAAGGGGCTATGGTAACTCACTTGGGGTCAGGGAGTACTTATTTGGGACTAGGGTAACTCACTTGCCACCAGAGAGTACATATAAAGGGGATAGGATAACTCATTTGGGGTCAGGTAGTACTTATAAAGGGGCTATGGTAACTCACTTGCGGTCAGAGAGTACATATAAAGGGGCTAGGATAACTTACTTGGGGTCAGGGAGTACTTATAAAGGGGCTATGGTAACTCACTTGGGGTCAGGGAGTACTTATTTGGGACTAGGGTAACTCACTTGCCACCAGAGAGTACATATAAAGGGGATAGGATAACTCATTTGGGGTCAGGTAGTACTTATAAAGGGGCTATGGTAACTCACTTGGGGTCAGGGAGTACTACTATGGGACTAGGGTAACTCACTTGCGGTCAGAGAGTACATATAAAGGGGCTAGGATAACTCACTTGGGGTCAGGTAGTACGTCTATGGGACTAGGGTAACTCACATGTGGTCAGAGAGTACATATAAAGGGGATAGGATAACTCACTTGCGGTCAGAGAGTACATATAAAGGGGCTAGGATAACTCACTTGGGGTCAGGGAGTACTTATAAAGGGGCTATGGTAACTCACTTGGGGTCAGGGAGTACTTATTTGGGACTAGGGTAACTCACTTGCCACCAGAGAGTACATATAAAGGGGATAGGATAACTCATTTGGGGTCAGGTAGTACTTATAAAGGGGCTATGGTAACTCACTTGGGGTCAGGGAGTACTACTATGGGAGTAGGGTAACTCACTTGCGGTCAGAGAGTACATATAATGGGGCTAGGATAACTCATTTGGGGTCAGGGAGTACTTATAAAGGGGCTAGGATAACTCACTTGCCGTCAGAGAGTACATATAAAGGGGCTAGGATAACTCATTTGGGGTCAGGTAGTACTTATAAAGGGGCTATGGTAACTCACTTGGGGTCAGGGAGTACTACTATGGGACTAGGGTAACTCACTTGCGGTCAGAGAGTACATATAATGGGGCTAGGATAACTCACTTGCGGTCAGATAGTACATATAAAGGGGCTAGGATAACTAACTTGGGGTCAGGGAGTACTTATAAAGGGGCTATGGTAACTCACTTGGGGTCAGGGAGTACTTATTTGGGACTAGGGTAACTCACTTGCCGCCAGAGAGTACATATAAAGGGGTTAGGGTAACTCACATGGGGTCAGGGAGTACTTATAAAGGGGCTATGGTAACTCACTTGCGGTCAGAGAGTACATATAAAGGGGCTAGGATAAATTACTTGGGGTCAGGGAGTACTTATAAAGGGGCTATGGTAACTCACTTGCGGTCAGAGAGTACATATAAAGGGGCTAGGATAACTTACTTGGGGTCAGGGAGTACTTATAAAGGGGCTAATATAACTCACTTGGGGTCAAGAAGTACTTATAAAGGGGCTATGGTAACTCAATTGGGGCCAGGGAGTACTAATATGAAACTAGGGTAACACACTTGTGTCAGGGAGTACTTATAAAGGGGCTAGGATAACTCACTTGCGGTCAGAGAGTACATATAAAGGGGCTAGGATAATTCACTTGGGGTCAGGGAGTACATATGAAGGGGCTATGGTAACTCACTTGGGGGCAAGGAGTACTACTATGGGACTAGGGTAACTCACTTGCCGTCAGAGAATACATATAATGGGGCTAGAATAACTCATTTGGGGTCAGGGAGTACTTATAAAGGGGCTAGGATAACTCACTTGCGGTCAGAGAGTACATATAAAGGGGCTAGGATAACTCACTTGGGGTCAGGAAGTACTTATAAAGGGGCTATGGTAACTCACTTGGGGCCAGGGAGTACTAATATGAAACTAGGGTAACACACTTGTGTCAGGGAGTACTTATAAAGGGGCTAGGATAACTCATTTGGGGTCAGGGAGTACTTATAAAGGGGCTAGGATAACTCACTTGCCGTCAGAGAGTACATATAAAGGGGCTAGGATAACTCATTTGGGGTCAGGTAGTACTTATAAAGGGGCTATGGTAACTCACTTGGAGTCAGGGAGTACTACTATGGGACTAGGGTAACTCACTTGCGGTCAGAGAGTACATATAATGGGGCTAGGATAACTCACTTGCGGTCAGATAGTACATATAAAGGGGCTAGGATAACTAACTTGGGGTCAGGGAGTACTTATAAAGGGGCTATGGTAACTCACTTGGGGGCAAGGAGTACTACTATGGGACTAGGGTAACTCACTTGCCGTCAGAGAATACATATAATGGGGCTAGGATAACTCATTTGGGGTCAGGGAGTACTTATAAAGGGGCTAGGATAACTCACTTGCGGTCAGAGAGTACATATAAAGGGGCTAGGATAACTCACTTGGGGTCAGGAAGTACTTATAAAGGGGCTATGGTAACTCACTTGGGGCCAGGGAGTACTAATATGAAACTAGGGTAACACACTTGTGTCAGGGAGTACTTATAAAGGGGCTAGGATAACTCATTTGGGGTCAGGGAGTACTTATAAAGGGGCTAGGATAACTCACTTGCCGTCAGAGAGTACATATAAAGGGGCTAGGATAACTCATTTGGGGTCAGGTAGTACTTATAAAGGGGCTATTGTAACTCACTTGGGGTCAGGGAGTACTACTATGGGACTAGGGTAACTCACTTGGGGTCAGGGAGTACTTATAAAGGGGCTATGGTAACTCACTTGGGGGCAAGGAGTACTACTATAAGACTAGGGTAACTCACTTGCCGTCAGAGAATACATATAATGGGGCTAGGATAACTCATTTGGGGTCAGGGAGTACTTATAAAGGGGCTAGGATAACTCACTTGCGGTCAGATAGTACATATAAAGGGGCTAGGATAACTAACTTGGGGTCAGGGAGTACTTATAAAGGGGCTATGGTAACTCACTTGGGGTCAGGGAGTACTTATTTGGGACTAGGGTAACTCACTTGCCGCCAGAGAGTACATATAAAGGGGTTAGGGTAACTCACATGGGGTCAGGGAGTACTTATAAAGGGGCTATGGTAACTCACTTGCGGTCAGAGAGTACATATAAAGGGGCTAGGATAACTTACTTGGGGTCAGGGAGTACTTATAAAGGGGCTATGGTAACTCACTTGCGGTCAGAGAGTACATATAAAGGGGCTAGGATAACTTACTTGGGGTCAGGGAGTACTTATAAAGGGGCTAATATAACTCACTTGGGGTCAGGAAGTACTTATAAAGGGGCTATGGTAACTCAATTGGGGCCAGGGAGTACTAATATGAAACTAGGGTAACACACTTGTGTCAGGGAGTACTTATAAAGGGGCTAGGATAACTCACTTCTCGTCAGAGAGTACATATAAAGGGGCTAGGATAATTCACTTGGGGTCAGGGAGTACATATGAAGGGGCTATGGTAACTCACTTGGGGGCAAGGAGTATTACTATGGGACTAGGGTAACTCACTTGCCGTCAGAGAATACATATAATGGGGCTAGGATAACTCATTTGGGGTCAGGGAGTACTTATAAAGGGGCTAGGATAACTCACTTGCGGTCAGAGAGTACATATAAAGGGGCTAGGATAACTCACTTGGGGTCAGGAAGTACTTATAAAGGGGCTATGGTAACTCACTTGGGGCCAGGGAGTACTAATATGAAACTAGGGTAACACACTTGTGTCAGGGAGTACTTATAAAGGGGCTAGGATAACTCATTTGGGGTCAGGGAGTACTTATAAAGGGGCTAGGATAACTCACTTGCCGTCAGAGAGTACATATAAAGGGGCTAGGATAACTCATTTGGGGTCAGGTAGTACTTATAAAGGGGCTATTGTAACTCACTTGGGGTCAGGGAGTACTACTATGGGACTAGGGTAACTCACTTGGGGTCAGGGAGTACTTATAAAGGGGCTATGGTAACTCACTTGGGGGCAAGGAGTACTACTATAAGACTAGGGTAACTCACTTGCCGTCAGAGAATACATATAATAGGGCTAGGATAACTCATTTGGGGTCAGGGAGTACTTATAAAGGGGCTAGGATAACTCACTTGCGGTCAGAGAGTACATATAAAGGGGCTAGGATAACTCACTTGGGGTCAGGAAGTACTTATAAAGGGGCTATGGTAACTCACTTGGGGCCAGGGAGTACTAATATGAAACTAGGGTAACACACTTGTGTCAGGGAGTACTTATAAAGGGGCTAGGATAACTCATTTGGGGTCAGGGAGTACTTATAAAGGGGCTAGGATAACTCACTTGCCGTCAGAGAGTACATATAAAGGGGCTAGGATAACTCATTTGGGGTCAGGTAGTACTTATAAAGGGGCTATGGTAACTCACTTGGGGTCAGGGAGTACTACTATGGGACTAGGGTAACTCACTTGCGGTCAGAGAGTACATATAGTGGGGCTAGGATAACTCACTTGCGGTCAGATAGTACATATAAAGGGGCTAGGATAACTAACTTGGGGTCAGGGAGTACTTATAAAGGGGCTATGGTAACTCACTTGGGGTCAGGGAGTACTTATTTGGGACTAGGGTAACTCACTTGCCACCAGAGAGTACATATAAAGGGGATAGGATAACTCATTTGGGGTCAGGTAGTACTTATAAAGGGGCTATGGTAACTCACTTGCGGTCAGAGAGTACATATAAAGGGGCTAGGATAACTTACTTGGGGTCAGGGAGTACTTATAAAGGGGCTATGGTAACTCACTTGGGGTCAGGGAGTACTTATTTGGGACTAGGGTAACTCACTTGCCACCAGAGAGTACATATAAAGGGGATAGGATAACTCATTTGGGGTCAGGTAGTACTTATAAAGGGGCTATGGTAACTCACTTGGGGTCAGGGAGTACTACTATGGGACTAGGGTAACTCACTTGCGGTCAGAGAGTACATATAAAGGGGCTAGGATAACTCACTTGCGGTCAGAGAGTACATATAAAGGGGCTAGGATAACTCACTTGGGGTCAGGTAGTACGTCTATGGGACTAGGGTAACTCACATGTGGTCAGAGAGTACATATAAAGGGGATAGGATAACTCACTTGCGTTCAGAGAGTACATATAAAGGGGCTAGGATAACTCACTTGGGGTCAGGGAGTACTTATAAAGGGGCTATGGTAACTCACTTGGGGTCAGGGAGTACTTATTTGGGACTAGGGTAACTCACTTGCCACCAGAGAGTACATATAAAGGGGATAGGATAACTCATTTGGGGTCAGGTAGTACTTATAAAGGGGCTATGGTAACTCACTTGGGGTCAGGGAGTACTACTATGGGAGTAGGGTAACTCACTTGCGGTCAGAGAGTACATATAATGGGGCTAGGATAACTCATTTGGGGTCAGGGAGTACTTATAAAGGGGCTAGGATAACTCACTTGCCGTCAGAGAGTACATATAAAGGGGCTAGGATAACTCATTTGGGGTCAGGTAGTACTTATAAAGGGGCTATGGTAACTCACTTGGGGTCAGGGAGTACTACTATGGGACTAGGGTAACTCACTTGCGGTCAGAGAGTACATATAATGGGGCTAGGATAACTCACTTGCGGTCAGATAGTACATATAAAGGGGCTAGGATAACTAACTTGGGGTCAGGGAGTACTTATAAAGGGGCTATGGTAACTCACTTGGGGTCAGGGAGTACTTATTTGGGACTAGGGTAACTCACTTGCCGCCAGAGAGTACATATAAAGGGGTTAGGGTAACTCACATGGGGTCAGGGAGTACTTATAAAGGGGCTATGGTAACTCACTTGCGGTCAGAGAGTACATATAAAGGGGCTAGGATAAATTACTTGGGGTCAGGGAGTACTTATAAAGGGGGCTATGGTAACTCACTTGCGGTCAGAGAGTACATATAAAGGGGCTAGGATAACTTACTTGGGGTCAGGGAGTACTTATAAAGGGGCTAATATAACTCACTTGGGGTCAAGAAGTACTTATAAAGGGGCTATGGTAACTCAATTGGGGCCAGGGAGTACTAATATGAAACTAGGGTAACACACTTGTGTCAGGGAGTACTTATAAAGGGGCTAGGATAACTCACTTGCGGTCAGAGAGTACATATAAAGGGGGTAGGATAATTCACTTGGGGTCAGGGAGTACATATGAAGGGGCTATGGTAACTCACTTGGGGGCAAGGAGTACTACTATGGGACTAGGGTAACTCACTTGCCGTCAGAGAATACATATAATGGGGCTAGGATAACTCATTTGGGGTCAGGGAGTACTTATAAAGGGGCTAGGATAACTCACTTGCGGTCAGAGAGTACATATAAAGGGGCTAGGATAACTCACTTGGGGTCAGGAAGTACTTATAAAGGGGCTATGGTAACTCACTTGGGGCCAGGGAGTACTAATATGAAACTAGGGTAACACACTTGTGTCAGGGAGTACTTATAAAGGGGCTAGGATAACTCATTTGGGGTCAGGGAGTACTTATAAAGGGGCTAGGATAACTCACTTGCCGTCAGAGAGTACATATAAAGGGGCTAGGATAACTCATTTGGGGTCAGGTAGTACTTATAAAGGGGCTATGGTAACTCACTTGGAGTCAGGGAGTACTACTATGGGACTAGGGTAACTCACTTGCGGTCAGAGAGTACATATAATGGGGCTAGGATAACTCACTTGCGGTCAGATAGTACATATAAAGGGGCTAGGATAACTAACTTGGGGTCAGGGAGTACTTATAAAGGGGCTATGGTAACTCACTTGGGGGCAAGGAGTACTACTATGGGACTAGGGTAACTCACTTGCCGTCAGAGAATACATATAATGGGGCTAGGATAACTCATTTGGGGTCAGGGAGTACTTATAAAGGGGCTAGGATAACTCACTTGCGGTCAGAGAGTACATATAAAGGGGCTAGGATAACTCACTTGGGGTCAGGAAGTACTTATAAAGGGGCTATGGTAACTCACTTGGGGCCAGGGAGTACTAATATGAAACTAGGGTAACACACTTGTGTCAGGGAGTACTTATAAAGGGGCTAGGATAACTCATTTGGGGTCAGGGAGTACTTATAAAGGGGCTAGGATAACTCACTTGCCGTCAGAGAGTACATATAAAGGGGCTAGGATAACTCATTTGGGGTCAGGTAGTACTTATAAAGGGGCTATGGTAACTCACTTGGGGTCAGGGAGTACTACTATGGGACTAGGGTAACTCACTTGCGGTCAGAGAGTACATATAGTGGGGCTAGGATAACTCACTTGCGGTCAGATAGTACATATAAAGGGGCTAGGATAACTAACTTGGGGTCAGGGAGTACTTATAAAGGGGCTATGGTAACTCACTTGGGGTCAGGGAGTACTTATTTGGGACTAGGGTAACTCACTTGCCGCCAGAGAGTACATATAAAGGGGTTAGGGTAACTCACATGGGGTCAGGGAGTACTTATAAAGGGGCTATGGTAACTCACTTGCGGTCAGAGAGTACATATAAAGGGGCTAGGATAACTTACTTGGGGTCAGGGAGTACTTATAAAGGGGCTATGGTAACTCACTTGGGGTCAGGGAGTACTTATTTGGGACTAGGGTAACTCACTTGCCACCAGAGAGTACATATAAAGGGGATAGGATAACTCATTTGGGGTCAGGTAGTACTTATAAAGGGGCTATGGTAACTCACTTGGGGTCAGGGAGAACTACTATGGGACTAGGGTAACTCACTTGCGGTCAGAGAGTACATATAAAGGGGCTAGGATAACTCACTTGCGGTCAGAGAGTACATATAAAGGGGCTAGGATAACTCACTTGGGGTCAGGTAGTACGTCTATGGGACTAGGGTAACTCACATGTGGTCAGAGAGTACATATAAAGGGGATAGGATAATTCACTTGCGGTCAGAGAGTACATATAAAGGGGCTAGGATAACTCACTTGGGGTCAGGGAGTACTTATAAAGGGGCTATGGTAACTCACTTGGGGTCAGGGAGTACTTATTTGGGACTAGGGTAACTCACTTGCCGCCAGAGAGTACATATAAAGGGGCTAGGATAACTCACTTGCGGTCAGAGAGTACATATAAAGGGGCTAGGATAACTCACTTGGGGTCAGGGAGTACGTCTATGGGACTAGGGTAACTCACATGAGGTCAGAGAGTACATATAAAGGGGATAGGACAACTCACTTGCGGTCAGAGAGTACATATAAAGGGGCTAGGATAACTTTCTTGGGGTCAGGGAGTACTTCTATGGGACTAGGGTAACTCACTTGCGGTCAGAGAGTACATATAAAGGAACTAGGATAACTCACTTGCGGTCAGGAAGTACTTATATAAGGGGCTAGGGTAACTCACTTGGGGTCAGGGAGTACTTCTATGGGACTAGGGTAACTCTCTTGGGGTCAAGGAGTACTTATAAGGGTCTAGGGTAACTCACTTGGGGTCTGGGAGTACATATAAAGCGGCTAGGATAACTCACTTGCGGTCAGAGAGTATATATATAGGATCTAATATAACTCACTTGGGGTCAGGAAGTACTTATAAAGGGGCTAATATAACTCACTTGGGGTCAGGAAGTACTTATAAAGGGGTTATGGTAACTCAATTGGGGCCAGGGAGTACTAATATGAAACTAGGGTAACACACTTGTGTCAGGGAGTACTTATAAAGGGGCTAGGATAACTCACTTGCGGTCAGAGAGTACATATAAAGGGGCTAGGATAATTCACTTGGGGTCAGGGAGTACATATGAAGGGGCTATGGTAACTCACTTGGGGGCAAGGAGTACTACTATGGGACTAGGGTAACTCACTTGCCGTCAGAGAATACATATAATGGGGCTAGGATAACTCATTTGGGGTCAGGGAGTACTTATAAAGGGGCTAGGATAACTCACTTGCGGTCAGAGAGTACATATAAAGGGGCTAGGATAACTCACTTGGGGTCAGGAAGTACTTATAAAGGGGCTATGGTAACTCACTTGGGGCCAGGGAGTACTAATATGAAACTAGGGTAACACACTTGGGTCAGGGAATACTTATAAAGGGGCTCGGATAACTCACTTGCAGTCAAAGAGTATATATAAAGGGGCGAGGATAACTCACTTGGGGTCAGGGAGTACATATAAAGGGGCTAGGATAACTCACTTGCGGTCAGAGAGTACTTCTATGGGACTAGGGTAACTCACTTGCGGTCATAGAGTACATATAAAGGAACTAGGATAACTCACTTGGGGTCAGGGAGTACCTATAAAGGGGCTATGGTACCTCACTTGGGGTCTGGGAGTACATATAAAGCGGCTAGGATAACTCACTTGCGGTCAGAGAGTACATATAAAGGGGCTAGGATAACTCACTTGGGGTCAGGGAGTACTTATAAAGGGGCTATGGTAACTCACTTGGGGTCAAGGAGTACTACTTTGGGACTAGGGTAACTCACTTGCCGTCAGAGAGTACATATAAAGGGGCAAGGATAACTCACTTGCGGTTAGAGAGTACATATAAAGGGGCTAGGATAACTTACTTGGGGTCAGGGAGTACTTCTATGGGACTAGGGTAACTCACTTGCGGTCAGAGAGTACATATAAAGGAACTAGGATAACTCACTTGCGGTCAGGAAGTACTTATATAAGGGGCTAGGGTAACTCACTTGGGGTCAGGGAGTACTTCTATGGGACTAGGGTAACTCTCTTGGGGTCAAGGAGTACTTATAAGGGACTAGGGTAACTCACTTGGGATCTGGGAGTACATATAAAGCGGCTAGGATAACTCACTTGCGGTCAGAGAGTATATATAAAGGGGCTAATATAACTCACTTGGGGTCAGGAAGTACTTATAAAGGGGCTAATATAACTCACTTGGGGTCAGGAAGTACTTATAAAGGGGTTATGGTAACTCACTTGGGGTCAGGAAGTACTTATAAAGGGGTTATGGTAACTCACTTGGGGCCAGGGAGTACTAATATGAAACTAGGGTAACACACTTGTGTCAGGGAGTACTTATAAAGGGGCTAGGATAACTCATTTGGGGTCAGGGAGTACTTATAAAGGGGCTAGGATAACTCACTTGCCGTCAGAGAGTACATATAAAGGGGCTAGGATAACTCATTTGGGGTCAGGTAGTACTTATAAAGGGGCTATGGTAACTCACTTGGGGTCAGGGAGTACTACTATGGGACTAGGGTAACTCACTTGCGGTCAGAGAGTACATATAATGGGGCTAGGATAACTCACTTGCGGTCAGATAGTACATATAAAGGGGCTAGGATAACTAACTTGGGGTCAGGGAGTACTTATAAAGGGGCTATGGTAACTCACTTGGGGTCAGGGAGTACTTATTTGGGACTAGGGTAACTCACTTGCCGCCAGAGAGTACATATAAAGGGGTTAGGGTAACTCACATGGGGTCAGGGAGTACTTATAAAGGGGCTATGGTAACTCACTTGCGGTCAGAGAGTACATATAAAGGGGCTAGGATAACTTACTTGGGGTCAGGGAGTACTTATAAAGGGGCTATGGTAACTCACTTGCGGTCAGAGAGTACATATAAAGGGGCTAGGATAACTTACTTGGGGTCAGGGAGTACTTATAAAGGGGCTAATATAACTCACTTGGGGTCAGGAAGTACTTATAAAGGGGCTATGGTAACTCAATTGGGGCCAGGGAGTACTAATATGAAACTAGGGTAACACACTTGTGTCAGGGAGTACTTATAAAGGGGCTAGGATAACTCACTTGCGGTCAGAGAGTACATATAAAGGGGCTAGGATAATTCACTTGGGGTCAGGGAGTACATATGAAGGGGCTATGGTAACTCACTTGGGGGCAAGGAGTACTACTATGGGACTAGGGTAACTCACTTGCCGTCAGAGAATACATATAATGGGGCTAGGATAACTCATTTGGGGTCAGGGAGTACTTATAAAGGGGCTAGGATAACTCACTTGCGGTCAGAGAGTACATATAAAGGGGCTAGGATAACTCACTTGGGGTCAGGAAGTACTTATAAAGGGGCTATGGTAACTCACTTGGGGCCAGGGAGTACTAATATGAAACTAGGGTAACACACTTGGGTCAGGGAATACTTATAAAGGGGCTCGGATAACTCACTTGCAGTCAAAGAGTATATATAAAGGGGCGAGGATAACTCACTTGGGGTCAGGGAGTACTACTATGGGACTAGGGTAACTCACTTGCCGTCAGAGAATACATATAAAGGGGCTAGGATAACTCACTTGCGGTCAGAGAGTACATATAAAGGGGCTAGGATAACTCACTTGGGGTCAGGAAGTACTTATAAAGGGGCTATGGTAACTCACTTGGGGCCAGGGAGTACTAATATGAAACTAGGGTAACACACTTGGGTCAGGGAATACTTATAAAGGGGCTCGGATAACTCACTTGCAGTCAAAGAGTATATATAAAGGGGCGAGGATAACTCACTTGGGGTCAGGGAGTACATATAAAGGGGCTAGGATAACTCACTTGCGGTCAGAGAGTACTTCTATGGGACTAGGGTAACTCACTTGCGGTCATAGAGTACATATAAAGGAACTAGGATAACTCACTTGGGGTCAGGGAGTACCTATAAAGGGGCTATGGTACCTCACTTGGGGTCTGGGAGTACATATAAAGCGGCTAGGATAACTCACTTGCGGTCAGAGAGTACATATAAAGGGGCTAGGATAACTCACTTGGGGTCAGGGAGTACTTATAAAGGGGCTATGGTAACTCACTTGGGGTCAAGGAGTACTACTTTGGGACTAGGGTAACTCACTTGCCGTCAGAGAGTACATATAAAGGGGCAAGGATAACTCACTTGCGGTTAGAGAGTACATATAAAGGGGCTAGGATAACTTACTTGGGGTCAGGGAGTACTTCTATGGGACTAGGGTAACTCACTTGCGGTCAGAGAGTACATATAAAGGAACTAGGATAACTCACTTGCGGTCAGGAAGTACTTATATAAGGGGCTAGGGTAACTCACTTGGGGTCAGGGAGTACTTCTATGGGACTAGGGTAACTCTCTTGGGGTCAAGGAGTACTTATAAGGGACTAGGGTAACTCACTTGGGATCTGGGAGTACATATAAAGCGGCTAGGATAACTCACTTGCGGTCAGAGAGTATATATAAAGGGGCTAATATAACTCACTTGGGGTCAGGAAGTACTTATAAAGGGGCTAATATAACTCACTTGGGGTCAGGAAGTACTTATAAAGGGGTTATGGTAACTCACTTGGGGCCAGGGAGTACTAATATGAAACTAGGGTAACACACTTGTGTCAGGGAGTACTTATAAAGGGGCTAGGATAACTCATTTGGGGTCAGGGAGTACTTATAAAGGGGCTAGGATAACTCACTTGCCGTCAGAGAGTACATATAAAGGGGCTAGGATAACTCATTTGGGGTCAGGTAGTACTTATAAAGGGGCTATGGTAACTCACTTGGGGTCAGGGAGTACTACTATGGGACTAGGGTAACTCACTTGCGGTCAGAGAGTACATATAATGGGGCTAGGATAACTCACTTGCGGTCAGATAGTACATATAAAGGGGCTAGGATAACTAACTTGGGGTCAGGGAGTACTTATAAAGGGGCTATGGTAACTCACTTGGGGTCAGGGAGTACTTATTTGGGACTAGGGTAACTCACTTGCCGCCAGAGAGTACATATAAAGGGGTTAGGGTAACTCACATGGGGTCAGGGAGTACTTATAAAGGGGCTATGGTAACTCACTTGCGGTCAGAGAGTACATATAAAGGGGCTAGGATAACTTACTTGGGGTCAGGGAGTACTTATAAAGGGGCTATGGTAACTCACTTGCGGTCAGAGAGTACATATAAAGGGGCTAGGATAACTTACTTGGGGTCAGGGAGTACTTATAAAGGGGCTAATATAACTCACTTGGGGTCAGGAAGTACTTATAAAGGGGCTATGGTAACTCAATTGGGGCCAGGGAGTACTAATATGAAACTAGGGTAACACACTTGTGTCAGGGAGTACTTATAAAGGGGCTAGGATAACTCACTTGCGGTCAGAGAGTACATATAAAGGGGCTAGGATAATTCACTTGGGGTCAGGGAGTACATATGAAGGGGCTATGGTAACTCACTTGGGGGCAAGGAGTACTACTATGGGACTAGGGTAACTCACTTGCCGTCAGAGAATACATATAATGGGGCTAGGATAACTCATTTGGGGTCAGGGAGTACTTATAAAGGGGCTAGGATAACTCACTTGCGGTCAGAGAGTACATATAAAGGGGCTAGGATAACTCACTTGGGGTCAGGAAGTACTTATAAAGGGGCTATGGTAACTCACTTGGGGCCAGGGAGTACTAATATGAAACTAGGGTAACACACTTGTGTCAGGGAGTACTTATAAAGGGGCTAGGATAACTCATTTGGGGTCAGGGAGTACTTATAAAGGGGCTAGGATAACTCACTTGCCGTCAGAGAGTACATATAAAGGGGCTAGGATAACTCATTTGGGGTCAGGTAGTACTTATAAAGGGGCTATTGTAACTCACTTGGGGTCAGGGAGTACTACTATGGGACTAGGGTAACTCACTTGGGGTCAGGGAGTACTTATAAAGGGGCTATGGTAACTCACTTGGGGGCAAGGAGTACTACTATAAGACTAGGGTAACTCACTTGCCGTCAGAGAATACATATAATGGGGCTAGGATAACTCATTTGGGGTCAGGGAGTACTTATAAAGGGGCTAGGATAACTCACTTGCGGTCAGAGAGTACATATAAAGGGGCTAGGATAACTCACTTGGGGTCAGGAAGTACTTATAAAGGGGCTATGGTAACTCACTTGGGGCCAGGGAGTACTAATATGAAACTAGGGTAACACACTTGTGTCAGGGAGTACTTATAAAGGGGCTAGGATAACTCATTTGGGGTCAGGGAGTACTTATAAAGGGGCTAGGATAACTCACTTGCCGTCTGAGAGTACATATAAAGGGGCTAGGATAACTCATTTGGGGTCAGGTAGTACTTATAAAGGGGCTATGGTAACTCACTTGGGGTCAGGGAGTACTACTATGGGACTAGGTTAACTCACTTGCGGTCAGAGAGTACATATAGTGGGGCTGGGATAACTCACTTGCGGTCAGATAGTACATATAAAGGGGCTAGGATAACTAACTTGGGGTCAGGGAGTACTTATAAAGGGGCTATGGTAACTCACTTGGGGTCAGGGAGTACTTATTTGGGACTAGGGTAACTCACTTGCCGCCAGAGAGTACATATAAAGGGGTTAGGGTAACTCACATGGGGTCAGGGAGTACTTATAAAGGGGCTATGGTAACTCACTTGCGGTCAGAGAGTACATATAAAGGGGCTAGGATAACTTACTTGGGGTCAGGGAGTACTTATAAAGGGGCTATGGTAACTCACTTGGGGTCAGGGAGTACTTATTTGGGACTAGGGTAACTCACTTGCCACCAGAGAGTACATATAAAGGGGATAGGATAACTCATTTGGGGTCAGGTAGTACTTATAAAGGGGCTATGGTAACTCACTTGGGGTCAGGGAGTACTACTATGGGACTAGGGTAACTCACTTGCGGTCAGAGAGTACATATAAAGGGGCTAGGATAACTCACTTGCGGTCAGAGAGTACATATAAAGGGGCTAGGATAACTCACTTGGGGTCAGGGAGTACGTCTATGGGACTAGGGTAACTCACATGAGGTCAGAGAGTACATATAAAGGGGATAGGATAACTCACTTGCGGTCAGAGAGTACATATAAAGGGGCTAGGATAACTCACTTGGGGTCAGGGAGTACTTATAAAGGGGCTATGGTAACTCACTTGGGGTCAGGGAGTACTTATTTGGGACTAGGGTAACTCACTTGCCGCTAGAGAGTACATATAAAGGGGCTAGGGTAACTCACATGGGGTCAGGGAGTACTTATTTGGGACTAGGGTAACTCACTTGCCGCCAGAGAGTACATATAAAGGGGATAGGATAACTCATTTGGGGTCAGGTAGTACTTATAAAGGGGCTATGGTAACTCACTTGGGGTCAGGGAGTACTACTATGGGACTAGGGTAACTCACTTGCGGTCAGAGAGTACATATAATGGGGCTAGGATAACTCACTTGCGGTCAGATAGTACATATAAAGGGGCTAGGATAACTAACTTGGGGTCAGGGAGTACTTATAAAGGGGCTAGGATAACTCACTTGGGGTCAGGAAGTACTTATAAAGGGGCTATGGTAACTCACTTGGGGCCAGGGAGTACTAATATGAAACTAGGGTAACACACTTGTGTCAGGGAGTACTTATAAAGGGGCTAGGATAACTCATTTGGGGTCAGGGAGTACTTATAAAGGGGCTAGGATAACTCACTTGCCGTCAGAGAGTACATATAAAGGGGCTAGGATAACTCATTTGGGGTCAGGTAGTACTTATAAAGGGGCTATGGTAACTCACTTGGGGTCAGGGAGTACTACTATGGGACTAGGGTAACTCACTTGCGGTCAGAGAGTACATATAATGGGGCTAGGATAACTCACTTGCGGTCAGATAGTACATATAAAGGGGCTAGGATAACTAACTTGGGGTCAGGGAGTACTTATAAAGGGGCTATGGTAACTCACTTGGGGGCAAGGAGTACTACTATGGGACTAGGGTAACTCACTTGCCGTCAGAGAATACATATAATGGGGCTAGGATAACTCATTTGGGGTCAGGGAGTACTTATAAAGGGGCTAGGATAACTCACTTGCGGTCAGAGAGTACATATAAAGGGGCTAGTATAACTCACTTGGGGTCAGGAAGTACTTATAAAGGGGCTATGGTAACTCACTTGGGGCCAGGGAGTACTAATATGAAACTAGGGTAACACACTTGTGTCAGGGAGTACTTATAAAGGGGCTAGGATAACTCATTTGGGGTCAGGGAGTACTTATAAAGGGGCTAGGATAACTCACTTGCCGTCAGAGAGTACATATAAAGGGGCTAGGATAACTCATTTGGGGTCAGGTAGTACTTATAAAGGGGCTATGGTAACTCACTTGGGGTCAGGGAGTACTACTATGGGACTAGGGTAACTCACTTGCGGTCAGAGAGTACATATAGTGGGGCTAGGATAACTCACTTGCGGTCAGATAGTACATATAAAGGGGCTAGGATAACTAACTTGGGGTCAGGGAGTACTTATAAAGGGGCTATGGTAACTCACTTGGGGTCACGGAGTACTTATTTGGGACTAGGGTAACTCACTTGCCGCCAGAGAGTACATATAAAGGGGTTAGGGTAACTCACATGGGGTCAGGGAGTACTTATAAAGGGGCTATGGTAACTCACTTGCGGTCAGAGAGTACATATAAAGGGGCTAGGATAACTTACTTGGGGTCAGGGAGTACTTATAAAGGGGCTATGGTAACTCACTTGGGGTCAGGGAGTACTTATTTGGGACTAGGGTAACTCACTTGCCACCAGAGAGTACATATAAAGGGGATAGGATAACTCATTTGGGGTCAGGTAGTACTTATAAAGGGGCTATGGTAACTCACTTGGGGTCAGGGAGTACTACTATGGAACTAGGGTAACTCACTTGCGGTCAGAGAGTACATATAAAGGGGCTAGGATAACTCACTTGCGGTCAGAGAGTACATATAAAGGGGCTAGGATAACTCACTTGGGGTCAGGGAGTACGTCTATGGGACTAGGGTAACTCACATGAGGTCAGAGAGTACATATAAAGGGGATAGGATAACTCACTTGCGGTCAGAGAGTACATATAAAGGGGCTAGGATAACTCACTTGGGGTCAGGGAGTACTTATAAAGGGGCTATGGTAACTCACTTGGGGTCAGGGAGTACTTATTTGGGACTAGGGTAACTCACTTGCCGCTAGAGAGTACATATAAAGGGGCTAGGGTAACTCACATGGGGTCAGGGAGTACTTATTTGGGACTAGGGTAACTCACTTGCCGCCAGAGAGTACATATAAAGGGGCTAGGGTAACTCACATTGGGTGAGGGAATAGTTATATGGGACTAGGGTAACTCACTTGGGGTCTGGGGTTACATATAAAGCGGCTAGGATAGCTCACTTGCGGTCAGAGAGTACATATAAAGGGGCTAGGATAACTCTCTTGGGGTCAGGGAGTACTTTTAAGGGACTAGGTTAACTCACTTGGGGTCTGGGAGTACATATAAAGCGGCTAGGATAACTCACTTGCGGTCAGAGAGTACATATAAAGGAGCTAGGGTAACTCACTTGCGGTCAGAGAGTACATATAAAGGGGCTAGGATAACTCACTTGGGGTCAGGGAGTACTTATAAAGGGGCTATGGTACCTCACTTGGGGTCAGGGAGTAGATATAAGGGACTAAGGTAACTCACTTGGGGTCTGGGAGTACATATAAAGGGGCTAGGATAACTCACATGGGGTCAGGGAGTACTTATAAAGAGGCTATGGTAACTCACTGTGGGTCAAGGAGTTGTTTTGTGGGACAAGGGTAACTAACTTGGTGTCTGTAAATACTTATATGGGACCAGGGTAACTCACTTGGTGTCGGGGAGTACTTATAAGGGGCTAGGATAACGCACTTGGGGTCAGGGAGTACTTATAAAGGGGCTAGGGTAACTCACTTGGGGTCAGGGAGTACTTATCAGGGACTAGGGTAACTCACTTGGGGTCAGGGAGTACTTATAAAGGGGCTATGGTACCTCACTTGAGGTCAGGGAGTACTTATATGGGACTAGGGTAACTCACTTGCGGTCAGGGAGTACTTATAAAGGGGCTAGGGTAACTCTCTTTGGGTCAAGGAGTACTTATAATAGACTAGGCTAACTCACTTGGTGTCTGGGAGTACTTATATGGGACCAGGGTAATTCACTTGGGGCCAGGGTGTACTTATAAAGGGGCTAGGGTAACTCACTTGGGGTCAAGGAGTACTACTATGGGACTAGGGTAACTCACTTGGGGTCAGGGAGTACTTATAAAGGGGCTAGGATAATTCACTTGCGGTCAGAGAGTACATATAAAGGGGCTAGGATAATTCACTTGGGGTCAGGGAGTACATATAAAGGGGCTAGGATAACTCACTTTCGGTCAGAGAGTACTACTATGGGACTAGGGTAACACACTTGGGGTCAGAGAGTACATATAAAGGGGCTAGGGTAACTCACTTGGGGTCAAGGAGTACTACTATGGGACTAGGGTAACTCACTTGGGGTCAGGGAGTACTTATAAAGGGGCTAGAATAACTCACTTGCGGTCAGAGAGTACATATAAAGGGGCTAGGGTAACTCACTTGCGGTCAGAGAGTACATATAAAGGGGCTAAGATAACTCACATGGGGTCAGGGAGTACTTATAAAGGGGCTATGATACCTCACTTGGGGTCAGGGAGTACTAATATGAAACTAGGGTAACACACTTGGGTCAGGGAATACTTATAAAGGGGCTCGGATAACTCACTTGCGGTCAAAGAGTATATATAAAGGGGCGAGGATAACTCACTTGGGGTCAGGGAGTACATATAAAGGGGCTAGGATAACTCACTTGCGGTCAGAGAGTACTTCTATGGGACTAGGGTAACTCACTTGCGGTCAGAGAGTACATATAAAGGAACTAGGATAACTCACTTGGGGTCAGGGAGTACTTATAAAGGGGCTATGGTACCTCACTTGGGGTCTGGGAGTACATATAAAGCGGCTAGGATAACTCACTTGCGGTCAGAGAGTACATATAGAGGGGCTAGGATAACTCACTTGCGGTCAGAGAGTACTTCTATGGGACTAGGGTAACTCACTTGCGGTCATAGAGTACATATAAAGGAACTAGGATAACTCACTTGGGGTCAGGGAGTACTTATAAAGGGGCTATGGTACCTCACTTGGGGTCTGGGAGTACATATAAAGCGGCTAGGATAACTCACTTGCGGTCAGAGAGTACATATAAAGGGGCTAGGATAACTCACTTGGGGTCAGGAAGTACTTATAAAGGGGCTATGGTAACTCACTTGGGGCCAGGGAGTACTAATATGAAACTAGGGTAACACACTTGTGTCAGGGAGTACTTATAAAGGGGCTAGGATAACTCATTTGGGGTCAGGGAGTACTTATAAAGGGGCTAGGATAACTCACTTGCCGTCAGAGAGTACATATAAAGGGGCTAGGATAACTCATTTGGGGTCAGGTAGTACTTATAAAGGGGCTATGGTAACTCACTTGGGGTCAGGGAGTACTACTATGGGACTAGGGTAACTCACTTGCGGTCAGAGAGTACATATAGTGGGGCTGGGATAACTCACTTGCGGTCAGATAGTACATATAAAGGGGCTAGGATAACTAACTTGGGGTCAGGGAGTACTTATAAAGGGGCTATGGTAACTCACTTGGGGTCAGGGAGTACTTATTTGGGACTAGGGTAACTCACTTGCCGCCAGAGAGTACATATAAAGGGGTTAGGGTAACTCACATGGGGTCAGGGAGTACTTATAAAGGGGCTATGGTAACTCACTTGCGGTCAGAGAGTACATATAAAGGGGCTAGGATAACTTACTTGGGGTCAGGGAGTACTTATAAAGGGGCTATGGTAACTCACTTGGGGTCAGGGAGTACTTATTTGGGACTAGGGTAACTCACTTGCCACCAGAGAGTACATATAAAGGGGATAGGATAACTCATTTGGGGTCAGGTAGTACTTATAAAGGGGCTATGGTAACTCACTTGGGGTCAGGGAGTACTACTATGGGACTAGGGTAACTCACTTGCGGTCAGAGAGTACATATAAAGGGGCTAGGATAACTCACTTGCGGTCAGAGAGTACATATAAAGGGGCTAGGATAACTCACTTGGGGTCAGGGAGTACGTCTATGGGACTAGGGTAACTCACATGAGGTCAGAGAGTACATATAAAGGGGATAGGATAACTCACTTGCGGTCAGAGAGTACATATAAAGGGGCTAGGATAACTCACTTGGGGTCAGGGAGTACTTATAAAGGGGCTATGGTAACTCACTTGGGGTCAGGGAGTACTTATTTGGGACTAGGGTAACTCACTTGCCGCTAGAGAGTACATATAAAGGGGCTAGGGTAACTCACATGGGGTCAGGGAGTACTTATTTGGGACTAGGGTAACTCACTTGCCGCCAGAGAGTACATATAAAGGGGCTAGGGTAACTCACATTGGGTGAGGGAATAGTTATATGGGACTAGGGTAACTCACTTGGGGTCTGGGTTTACATATAAAGCGGCTAGGATAGCTCACTTGCGGTCAGAGAGTACATATAAAGGGGCTAGGATAACTCTCTTGGGGTCAGGGAGTACTTTTAAGGGACTAGGTTAACTCACTTGGGGTCTGGGAGTACATATAAAGCGGCTAGGATAACTCACTTGCGGTCAGAGAGTACATATAAAGGAGCTAGGGTAACTCACTTGCGGTCAGAGAGTACATATAAAGGGGCTAGGATAACTCACTTGGGGTCAGGGAGTACTTATAAAGGGGCTATGGTACCTCACTTGGGGTCAGGGAGTAGATATAAGGGACTAAGGTAACTCACTTGGGGTCTGGGAGTACATATAAAGGGGCTAGGATAACTCACATGGGGTCAGGGAGTACTTATAAAGGGGCTATGGTAACTCACTGTGGGTCAAGGAGTTGTTTTGTGGGACTAGGGTAACTAACTTGGTGTCTGTAAATACTTATATGGGACCAGGGTAACTCACTTGGTATCGGGGAGTACTTATAAGGGGCTAGGATAACGCACTTGGGGTCAGGGAGTACTTATAAAGGGGCTAGGGTAACTCACTTGCGGTTAGAGAGTACATATAAAGGGGCTAGGATAACTCACTTGGGGTCAGGGAGTACTTCTATGGGACTAGGGTAACTCACTTGCGGTCAGAGAGTACATATAAAGGAACTAGGATAACTCACTTGCGGTCAGGAAGTACTTATATAAGGGGCTAGGGTAACTCACTTGGGGTCAGGGAGTACTTCTATGGGACTAGGGTAACTCTCTTGGGGTCAAGGAGTACTTATAAGGGACTAGGGTAACTCACTTGGGATCTGGGAGTACATATAAAGCGGCTAGGATAACTCACTTGCGGTCAGAGAGTATATATAAAGGGGCTAATATAACTCACTTGGGGTCAGGAAGTACTTATAAAGGGGCTAATATAACTCACTTGGGGTCAGGAAGTACTTATAAAGGGGTTATGGTAACTCACTTGGGGCCAGGGAGTACTAATATGAAACTAGGGTAACACACTTGTGTCAGGGAGTACTTATAAAGGGGCTAGGATAACTCATTTGGGGTCAGGGAGTACTTATAAAGGGGCTAGGATAACTCACTTGCCGTCAGAGAGTACATATAAAGGGGCTAGGATAACTCATTTGGGGTCAGGTAGTACTTATAAAGGGGCTATGGTAACTCACTTGGGGTCAGGGAGTACTACTATGGGACTAGGGTAACTCACTTGCGGTCAGAGAGTACATATAGTGGGGCTGGGATAACTCACTTGCGGTCAGATAGTACATATAAAGGGGCTAGGATAACTAACTTGGGGTCAGGGAGTACTTATAAAGGGGCTATGGTAACTCACTTGGGGTCAGGGAGTACTTATTTGGGACTAGGGTAACTCACTTGCCGCCAGAGAGTACATATAAAGGGGTTAGGGTAACTCACATGGGGTCAGGGAGTACTTATAAAGGGGCTATGGTAACTCACTTGCGGTCAGAGAGTACATATAAAGGGGCTAGGATAACTTACTTGGGGTCAGGGAGTACTTATAAAGGGGCTATGGTAACTCACTTGGGGTCAGGGAGTACTTATTTGGGACTAGGGTAACTCACTTGCCACCAGAGAGTACATATAAAGGGGATAGGATAACTCATTTGGGGTCAGGTAGTACTTATAAAGGGGCTATGGTAACTCACTTGGGGTCAGGGAGTACTACTATGGGACTAGGGTAACTCACTTGCGGTCAGAGAGTACATATAAAGGGGCTAGGATAACTCACTTGCGGTCAGAGAGTACATATAAAGGGGCTAGGATAACTCACTTGGGGTCAGGGAGTACGTCTATGGGACTAGGGTAACTCACATGAGGTCAGAGAGTACATATAAAGGGGATAGGATAACTCACTTGCGGTCAGAGAGTACATATAAAGGGGCTAGGATAACTCACTTGGGGTCAGGGAGTACTTATAAAGGGGCTATGGTAACTCACTTGGGGTCAGGGAGTACTTATTTGGGACTAGGGTAACTCACTTGCCGCTAGAGAGTACATATAAAGGGGCTAGGGTAACTCACATGGGGTCAGGGAGTACTTATTTGGGACTAGGGTAACTCACTTGCCGCCAGAGAGTACATATAAAGGGGCTAGGGTAACTCACATTGGGTGAGGGAATAGTTATATGGGACTAGGGTAACTCACTTGGGGTCTGGGTTTACATATAAAGCGGCTAGGATAGCTCACTTGCGGTCAGAGAGTACATATAAAGGGGCTAGGATAACTCTCTTGGGGTCAGGGAGTACTTTTAAGGGACTAGGTTAACTCACTTGGGGTCTGGGAGTACATATAAAGCGGCTAGGATAACTCACTTGCGGTCAGAGAGTACATATAAAGGAGCTAGGGTAACTCACTTGCGGTCAGAGAGTACATATAAAGGGGCTAGGATAACTCACTTGGGGTCAGGGAGTACTTATAAAGGGGCTATGGTACCTCACTTGGGGTCAGGGAGTAGATATAAGGGACTAAGGTAACTCACTTGGGGTCTGGGAGTACATATAAAGGGGCTAGGATAACTCACATGGGGTCAGGGAGTACTTATAAAGGGGCTATGGTAACTCACTGTGGGTCAAGGAGTTGTTTTGTGGGACTAGGGTAACTAACTTGGTGTCTGTAAATACTTATATGGGACCAGGGTAACTCACTTGGTATCGGGGAGTACTTATAAGGGGCTAGGATAACGCACTTGGGGTCAGGGAGTACTTATAAAGGGGCTAGGGTAACTCACTTGCGGTTAGAGAGTACATATAAAGGGGCTAGGATAACTCACTTGGGGTCAGGGAGTACTTCTATGGGACTAGGGTAACTCACTTGCGGTCAGAGAGTACATATAAAGGAACTAGGATAACTCACTTGCGGTCAGGAAGTACTTATATAAGGGGCTAGGGTAACTCACTTGGGGTCAGGGAGTACTTCTATGGGACTAGGGTAACTCTCTTGGGGTCAAGGAGTACTTATAAGGGACTAGGGTAACTCACTTGGGATCTGGGAGTACATATAAAGCGGCTAGGATAACTCACTTGCGGTCAGAGAGTATATATAAAGGGGCTAATATAACTCACTTGGGGTCAGGAAGTACTTATAAAGGGGCTAATATAACTCACTTGGGGTCAGGAAGTACTTATAAAGGGGTTATGGTAACTCACTTGGGGCCAGGGAGTACTAATATGAAACTAGGGTAACACACTTGTGTCAGGGAGTACTTATAAAGGGGCTAGGATAACTCATTTGGGGTCAGGGAGTACTTATAAAGGGGCTAGGATAACTCACTTGCCGTCAGAGAGTACATATAAAGGGGCTAGGATAACTCATTTGGGGTCAGGTAGTACTTATAAAGGGGCTATGGTAACTCACTTGGGGTCAGGGAGTACTACTATGGGACTAGGGTAACTCACTTGGGGTCAGGGAGTACTACTATGGGACTAGGGTAACTCACTTGCGGTCAGAGAGTACATATAATGGGGCTAGGATAACTCACTTGCGGTCAGATAGTACATATAAAGGGGCTAGGATAACTAACTTGGGGTCAGGGAGTACTTATAAAGGGGCTATGGTAACTCACTTGGGGTCAGGGAGTACTTATTTGGGACTAGGGTAACTCACTTGCGGTCAGAGAGTACATATAAAGGGGCTAGGATAACTTACTTGGGGTCAGGGAGTACTTATAAAGGGGCTAATATAACTCACTTGGGGTCAGGAAGTACTTATAAAGGGGCTATGGTAACTCAATTGGGGCCAGGGAGTACTAATATGAAACTAGGGTAACACACTTGTGTCAGGGAGTACTTATAAAGGGGCTAGGATAACTCACTTGCGGTCAGAGAGTACATATAAAGGGGCTAGGATAATTCACTTGGGGTCAGGGAGTACATATGAAGGGGCTATGGTAACTCACTTGGGGGCAAGGAGTACTACTATGGGACTAGGTTAACTCACTTGCCGTCAGAGAATACATATAATGGGGCTAGGATAACTCATTTGGGGTCAGGGAGTACTTATAAAGGGGCTAGGATAACTCACTTGCGGTCAGAGAGTACATATAAAGGGGCTAGGATAACTCACTTGGGGTCAGGAAGTACTTATAAAGGGGCTATGGTAACTCACTTGGGGCCAGGGAGTACTAATATGAAACTAGGGTAACACACTTGTGTCAGGGAGTACTTATAAAGGGGCTAGGATAACTCATTTGGGGTCAGGGAGTACTTATAAAGGGGCTAGGATAACTCACTTGCCGTCAGAGAGTACATATAAAGGGGCTAGGATAACTCATTTGGGGTCAGGTAGTACTTATAAAGGGGCTATTGTAACTCACTTGGGGTCAGGGAGTACTACTATGGGACTAGGGTAACTCACATGGGGTCAGGGAGTACTTATAAAGGGGCTATGGTAACTCACTTGGGGGCAAGGAGTACTACTATAAGACTAGGGTAACTCACTTGCCGTCAGAGAATACATATAATGGGGCTAGGATAACTCATTTGGGGTCAGGGAGTACTTATAAAGGGGCTAGGATAACTCACTTGCGGTCAGAGAGTACATATAAAGGGGCTAGGATAACTCACTTGGGGTCAGGTAGTACTTATAAAGGGGCTATGGTAACTCACTTGGGGTCAGGGAGTACTACTATGGGACTAGGGTAACTCACTTGCGGTCAGAGAGTACATATAGTGGGGCTGGGATAACTCACTTGCGGTCAGATAGTACATATAAAGGGGCTAGGATAACTAACTTGGGGTCAGGGAGTACTTATAAAGGGGCTATGGTAACTCACTTGGGGTCAGGGAGTACTTATTTGGGACTAGGGTAACTCACTTGCCGCCAGAGAGTACATATAAAGGGGTTAGGGTAACTCACATGGGGTCAGGGAGTACTTATAAAGGGGCTATGGTAACTCACTTGCGGTCAGAGAGTACATATAAAGGGGCTAGGATAACTTACTTGGGGTCAGGGAGTACTTATAAAGGGGCTATGGTAACTCACTTGGGGTCAGGGAGTACTTATTTGGGACTAGGGTAACTCACTTGCCACCAGAGAGTACATATAAAGGGGATAGGATAACTCATTTGGGGTCAGGTAGTACTTATAAAGGGGCTATGGTAACTCACTTGGGGTCAGGGAGTACTACTATGGGACTAGGGTAACTCACTTGCGGTCAGAGAGTACATATAATGGGACTAGGATAACTCACTTGCGGTCAGATAGTACATATAAAGGGGCTAGGATAACTAACTTGGGGTCAGGGAGTACTTATAAAGGGGCTATGGTAACTCACTTGGGGGCAAGGAGTACTACTATGGGACTAGGGTAACTCACTTGCCGTCAGAGAATACATATAATGGGGCTAGGATAACTCATTTGGGGTCAGGGAGTACTTATAAAGGGGCTAGGATAACTCACTTGCGGTCAGAGAGTACATATAAAGGGGCTAGGATAACTCACTTGGGGTCAGGAAGTACTTATAAAGGGGCTATGGTAACTCACTTGGGGCCAGGGAGTACTAATATGAAACTAGGGTAACACACTTGTGTCAGGGAGTACTTATAAAGGGGCTAGGATAACTCATTTGGGGTCAGGGAGTACTTATAAAGGGGCTAGGATAACTCACTTGCCGTCAGAGAGTACATATAAAGGGGCTAGGATAACTCATTTGGGGTCAGGTAGTACTTATAAAGGGGCTATGGTAACTCACTTGGGGTCAGGGAGTACTACTATGGGACTAGGGTAACTCACTTGCGGTCAGAGAGTACATATAATGGGGCTAGGATAACTCACTTGCGGTCAGATAGTACATATAAAGGGGCTAGGATAACTAACTTGGGGTCAGGGAGTACTTATAAAGGGGCTATGGTAACTCACTTGGGGGCAAGGAGTACTACTATGGGACTAGGGTAACTCACTTGCCGTCAGAGAATACATATAATGGGGCTAGGATAACTCATTTGGGGTCAGGGAGTACTTATAAAGGGGCTAGGATAACTCACTTGCGGTCAGAGAGTACATATAAAGGGGCTAGGATAACTCACTTGGGGTCAGGAAGTACTTATAAAGGGGCTATGGTAACTCACTTGGGGCCAGGGAGTACTAATATGAAACTAGGGTAACACACTTGTGTCAGGGAGTACTTATAAAGGGGCTAGGATAACTCATTTGGGGTCAGGGAGTACTTATAAAGGGGCTAGGATAACTCACTTGCCGTCAGAGAGTACATATAAAGGGGCTAGGATAACTCATTTGGGGTCAGGTAGTACTTATAAAGGGGCTATGGTAACTCACTTGGGGTCAGGGAGTACTACTATGGGACTAGGGTAACTCACTTGCGGTCAGAGAGTACATATAGTGGGGCTAGGATAACTCACTTGCGGTCAGATAGTACATATAAAGGGGCTAGGATAACTAACTTGGGGTCAGGGAGTACTTATAAAGGGGCTATGGTAACTCACTTGGGGTCAGGGAGTACTTATTTGGGACTAGGGTAACTCACTTGCCGCCAGAGAGTACATATAAAGGGGTTAGGGTAACTCACATGGGGTCAGGGAGTACTTATAAAGGGGCTATGGTAACTCACTTGCGGTCAGAGAGTACATATAAAGGGGCTAGGATAACTTACTTGGGGTCAGGGAGTACTTATAAAGGGGCTATGGTAACTCACTTGGGGTCAGGGAGTACTTATTTGGGACTAGGGTAACTCACTTGCCACCAGAGAGTACATATAAAGGGGATAGGATAACTCATTTGGGGTCAGGTAGTACTTATAAAGGGGCTATGGTAACTCACTTGGGGTCAGGGAGTACTACTATGGGACTAGGGTAACTCACTTGCGGTCAGAGAGTACATATAAAGGGGCTAGGATAACTCACTTGCGGTCAGAGAGTACATATAAAGGGGCTAGGATAACTCACTTGGGGTCAGGTAGTACGTCTATGGGACTAGGGTAACTCACATGTGGTCAGAGAGTACATATAAAGGGGATAGGATAACTCACTTGCGGTCAGAGAGTACATATAAAGGGGCTAGGATAACTCACTTGGGGTCAGGGAGTACTTATAAAGGGGCTATGGTAACTCACTTGGGGTCAGGGAGTACTTATTTGGGACTAGGGTAACTCACTTGCCGCCAGAGAGTACATATAAAGGGGCTAGGATAACTCACTTGCGGTCAGAGAGTACATATAAAGGGGCTAGGATAACTCACTTGGGGTCAGGGAGTACGTCTATGGGACTAGGGTAACTCACATGAGGTCAGAGAGTACATATAAAGGGGATAGGATAACTCACTTGCGGTCAGAGAGTACATATAAAGGGGCTAGGATAACTCACTTGGGGTCAGGGAGTACTTCTATGGGACTAGGGTAACTCACTTGCGGTCAGAGAGTACATATAAAGGAACTAGGATAACTCACTTGCGGTCAGGAAGTACTTATATAAGGGGCTAGGGTAACTCACTTGGGGTCAGGGAGTACTTCTATGGGACTAGGGTAACTCTCTTGGGGTCAAGGAGTACTTATAAGGGACTAGGGTAACTCACTTGGGGTCTGGGAGTACATATAAAGCGGCTAGGATAACTCACTTGCGGTCAGAGAGTATATATAAAGGGGCTAATATAACTCACTTGGGGTCAGGAAGTACTTATAAAGGGGCTAATATAACTCTCTTGGGGTCAAGGAGTACTTATAAGGGACTAGGGTAACTCACTTGGGGTCTGGGAGTACATATAAAGCGGCTAGGATAACTCACTTGCGGTCAGAGAGTACATATAAAGGGGCTAGGATAACTCACTTGGGGTCAGGGAGTACTTATAAAGGGGCTATGGTAACTCACTTGGGGTCAGGGAGTACTTATTTGGGACTAGGGTAACTCACTTGCCGCCAGAGAGTACATATAAAGGGGCTAGGATAACTCACTTGCGGTCAGAGAGTACATATAAAGGGGCTAGGATAACTCACTTGGGGTCAGGGAGTACGTCTATGGGACTAGGGTAACTCACATGAGGTCAGAGAGTACATATAAAGGGGATAGGATAACTCACTTGCGGTCAGAGAGTACATATAAAGGGGCTAGGATAACTCACTTGGGGTCAGGGAGTACTTCTATGGGACTAGGGTAACTCACTTGCGGTCAGAGAGTACATATAAAGGAACTAGGATAACTCACTTGCGGTCAGGAAGTACTTATATAAGGGGCTAGGGTAACTCACTTGGGGTCAGGGAGTACTTCTATGGGACTAGGGTAACTCTCTTGGGGTCAAGGAGTACTTATAAGGGACTAGGGTAACTCACTTGGGGTCTGGAAGTACATATAAAGCGGCTAGGATAACTCACTTGCGGTCAGAGAGTATATATAAAGGGGCTAATATAACTCACTTGGGGTCAGGAAGTACTTATAAAGGGGCTAATATAACTCACTTGGGGTCAGGAAGTACTTATAAAGGGGTTATGGTAACTCAATTGGGGCCAGGGAGTACTAATATGAAACTAGGGTAACACACTTGTGTCAGGGAGTACTTATAAAGGGGCTAGGATAACTCACTTGCGGTCAGAGAGTACATATAAAGGGGCTAGGATAATTCATTTGGGGTCAGGGAGTACATATGAAGGGGCTATGGTAACTCACTTGGGGGCAAGGAGTACTACTATGGGACTAGGGTAACTCACTTGCCGTCAGAGAATACATATAATGGGGCTAGGATAACTCATTTGGGGTCAGGGAGTACTTATAAAGGGGCTAGGATAACTCACTTGCGGTCAGAGAGTACATATAAAGGGGCTAGGATAACTCACTTGGGGTCAGGAAGTACTTATAAAGGGGCTATGGTAACTCACTTGGGGCCAGGGAGTACTAATATGAAACTAGGGTAACACACTTGTGTCAGGGAGTACTTATAAAGGGGCTAGGATAACTCATTTGGGGTCAGGGAGTACTTATAAAGGGGCTAGGATAACTCACTTGCCGTCAGAGTGTACATATAAAGGGGCTAGGATAACTCATTTGGGGTCAGGTAGTACTTATAAAGGGGCTATGGTAACTCACTTGGGGTCAGGGAGTACTACTATGGGACTAGGGTAACTCACTTGCGGTCAGAGAGTACATATAATGGGGCTAGGATAACTCACTTGCGGTCAGATAGTACATATAAAGGGGCTAGGATAACTAACTTGGGGTCAGGGAGTACTTATAAAGGGGCTATGGTAACTCACTTGGGGTCAGGGAGTACTTATTTGGGACTAGGGTAACTCACTTGCCGCCAGAGAGTACATATAAAGGGGTTAGGGTAACTCACATGGGGTCAGGGAGTACTTATAAAGGGGCTATGGTAACTCACTTGCGGTCAGAGAGTACATATAAAGGGGCTAGGATAACTTACTTGGGGTCAGGGAGTACTTATAAAGGGGCTATGGTAACTCACTTGCGGTCAGAGAGTACATATAAAGGGGCTAGGATAACTTACTTGGGGTCAGGGAGTACTTATAAAGGGGCTAATATAACTCACTTGGGGTCAGGAAGTACTTATAAAGGGGCTATGGTAACTCAATTGGGGCCAGGGAGTACTAATATGAAACTAGGGTAACACACTTGTGTCAGGGAGTACTTATAAAGGGGCTAGGATAACTCACTTGCGGTCAGAGAGTACATATAAAGGGGCTAGGATAATTCACTTGGGGTCAGGGAGTACATATGAAGGGGCTATGGTAACTCACTTGGGGGCAAGGAGTACTACTATGGGACTAGGGTAACTCACTTGCCGTCAGAGAATACATATAATGGGGCTAGGATAACTCATTTGGGGTCAGGGAGTACTTATAAAGGGGCTAGGATAACTCACTTGCGGTCAGAGAGTACATATAAAGGGGCTAGGATAACTCACTTGGGGTCAGGAAGTACTTATAAAGGGGCTATGGTAACTCACTTGGGGCCAGGGAGTACTAATATGAAACTAGGGTAACACACTTGTGTCAGGGAGTACTTATAAAGGGGCTAGGATAACTCATTTGGGGTCAGGGAGTACTTATAAAGGGGCTAGGATAACTCACTTGCCGTCAGAGAGTACATATAAAGGGGCTAGGATAACTCATTTGGGGTCAGGTAGTACTTATAAAGGGGCTATTGTAACTCACTTGGGGTCAGTTAGTACTACTATGGGACTAGGGTAACTCACTTCGGGTCAGGGAGTACTTATAAAGGGGCTATGGTAACTCACTTGGGGGCAAGGAGTACTACTATAAGACTAGGGTAACTCACTTGCCGTCAGAGAATACATATAATGGGGCTAGGATAACTCATTTGGGGTCAGGGAGTACTTATAAAGGGGCTAGGATAACTCACTTGCGGTCAGAGAGTACATATAAAGGGGCTAGGATAACTCACTTGGGGTCAGGAAGTACTTATAAAGGGGCTATGGTAACTCACTTGGGGCCAGGGAGTACTAATATGAAACTAGGGTAACACACTTGTGTCAGGGAGTACTTATAAAGGGGCTAGGATAACTCATTTGGGGTCAGGGAGTACTTATAAAGGGGCTAGGATAACTCACTTGCCGTCAGAGAGTACATATAAAGGGGCTAGGATAACTCATTTGGGGTCAGGTAGTACTTATAAAGGGGCTATGGTAACTCACTTGGGGTCAGGGAGTACTACTATGGGACTAGGGTAACTCACTTGCGGTCAGAGAGTACATATAGTGGGGCTAGGATAACTCACTTGCGGTCAGATAGTACATATAAAGGGGCTAGGATAACTAACTTGGGGTCAGGGAGTACTTATAAAGGGGCTATGGTAACTCACTTGGGGTCAGGGAGTACTTATTTGGGACTAGGGTAACTCACTTGCCGCCAGAGAGTACATATAAAGGGGTTAGGGTAACTCACATGGGGTCAGGGAGTACTTATAAAGGGGCTATGGTAACTCACTTGCGGTCAGAGAGTACATATAAAGGGGCTAGGATAACTTACTTGGGGTCAGGGAGTACTTATAAAGGGGCTATGGTAACTCACTTGGGGTCAGGGAGTACTTATTTGGGACTAGGGTAACTCACTTGCCACCAGAGAGTACATATAAAGGGGATAGGATAACTCATTTGGGGTCAGGTAGTACTTATAAAGGGGCTATGGTAACTCACTTGGGGTCAGGGAGTACTACTATGGGACTAGGGTAACTCACTTGCGGTCAGAGAGTACATATAAAGGGGCTAGGATAACTCACTTGCGGTCAGAGAGTACATATAAAGGGGCTAGGATAACTCACTTGGGGTCAGGGAGTACGTCTATGGGACTAGGGTAACTCACATGAGGTCAGAGAGTACATATAAAGGGGATAGGATAACTCACTTGCGGTCAGAGAGTACATATAAAGGGGCTAGGATAACTCACTTGGGGTCAGGGAGTACTTATAAAGGGGCTATGGTAACTCACTTGGGGTCAGGGAGTACTTATTTGGGACTAGGGTAACTCACTTGCCGCTAGAGAGTACATATAAAGGGGCTAGGGTAACTCACATGGGGTCAGGGAGTACTTATTTGGGACTAGGGTAACTCACTTGCCGCCAGAGAGTACATATAAAGGGGCTAGGGTAACTCACATTGGGTGAGGGAATAGTTATATGGGACTAGGGTAACTCACTTGGGGTCTGGGTTTACATATAAAGCGGCTAGGATAGCTCACTGCGGTCAGAGAGTACATATAAAGGGGCTAGGATAACTCTCTTGGGGTCAGGGAGTACTTTTAAGGGACTAGGTTAACTCACTTGGGGTCTGGGAGTACATATAAAGCGGCTAGGATAACTCACTTGCGGTCAGAGAGTACATATAAAGGAGCTAGGGTAACTCACTTGCGGTCAGAGAGTACATATAAAGGGGCTAGGATAACTCACTTGGGGTCAGGGAGTACTTATAAAGGGGCTATGGTACCTCACTTGGGGTCAGGGAGTAGATATAAGGGACTAAGGTAACTCACTTGGGGTCTGGGAGTACATATAAAGGGGCTAGGATAACTCACATGGGGTCAGGGAGTACTTATAAAGAGGCTATGGTAACTCACTGTGGGTCAAGGAGTTGTTTTGTGGGACAAGGGTAACTAACTTGGTGTCTGTAAATACTTATATGGGACCAGGGTAACTCACTTGGTGTCGGGGAGTACTTATAAGGGGCTAGGATAACGCACTTGGGGTCAGGGAGTACTTATAAAGGGGCTAGGGTAACTCACTTGGGGTCAGGGAGTACTTATCAGGGACTAGGGTAACTCACTTGGGGTCAGGGAGTACTTATAAAGGGGCTATGGTACCTCACTTGAGGTCAGGGAGTACTTATATGGGACTAGGGTAACTCACTTGCGGTCAGGGAGTACTTATAAAGGGGCTAGGGTAACTCTCTTTGGGTCAAGGAGTACTTATAATAGACTAGGCTAACTCACTTGGTGTCTGGGAGTACTTATATGGGACCAGGGTAATTCACTTGGGGCCAGGGTGTACTTATAAAGGGGCTAGGGTAACTCACTTGGGGTCAAGGAGTACTACTATGGGACTAGGGTAACTCACTTGGGGTCAGGGAGTACTTATAAAGGGGCTAGGATAATTCACTTGCGGTCAGAGAGTACATATAAAGGGGCTAGGATAATTCACTTGGGGTCAGGGAGTACATATAAAGGGGCTAGGATAACTCACTTTCGGTCAGAGAGTACTACTATGGGACTAGGGTAACACACTTGGGGTCAGAGAGTACATATAAAGGGGCTAGGGTAACTCACTTGGGGTCAAGGAGTACTACTATGGGACTAGGGTAACACACTTGGGGTCAGGGAGTACTTATAAAGGGGCTAGAATAACTCACTTGCGGTCAGAGAGTACATATAAAGGGGCTAGGGTAACTCACTTGCGGTCAGAGAGTACATATAAAGGGGCTAAGATAACTCACATGGGGTCAGGGAGTACTTATAAAGGGGCTATGATACCTCACTTGGGGTCAGGGAGTACTAATATGAAACTAGGGTAACACACTTGGGTCAGGGAATACTTATAAAGGGGCTCGGATAACTCACTTGCGGTCAAAGAGTAAATATAAAGGGGCGAGGATAACTCACTTGGGGTCAGGGAGTACATATAAAGGGGCTAGGATAACTCACTTGCGGTCAGAGAGTACTTCTATGGGACTAGGGTAACTCACTTGCGGTCAGAGAGTACATATAAAGGAACTAGGATAACTCACTTGGGGTCAGGGAGTACTTATAAAGGGGCTATGGTACCTCACTTGGGGTCTGGGAGTACATATAAAGCGGCTAGGATAACTCACTTGCGGTCAGAGAGTACATATAGAGGGGCTAGGATAACTCACTTGGGGTCAGGGAGTACTTATAAAGGGGCTATGGTAACTCACTTGGGGTCAGGGAGTACTTCTATGGGACTAGGGTAACTCTCTTGGGGTCAAGGAGTACTTATAAAGGGGCTAGGATAATTCACTTGCGGTCAGAGAGTACATATAAAGGGGCTAGGATAATTCACTTGGGGTCAGGGAGTACATATAAAGGGGCTAGGATAACTCACTTTCGGTCAGAGAGTACTACTATGGGACTAGGGTAACACACTTGGGGTCAGAGAGTACATATAAAGGGGCTAGGGTAACTCACTTGGGGTCAAGGAGTACTACTATGGGACTAGGGTAACTCACTTGGGGTCAGGGAGTACTTATAAAGGGGCTAGAATAACTCACTTGCGGTCAGAGAGTACATATAAAGGGGCTAGGGTAACTCACTTGCGGTCCGAGAGTACATATAAAGGGGCTAAGATAACTCACATGGGGTCAGGGAGTACTTATAAAGGGGCTATGATACCTCACTTGGGGTCAGGGAGTACTAATATGAAACTAGGGTAACACACTTGGGTCAGGGAATACTTATAAAGGGGCTCGGATAACTCACTTGCGGTCAAAGAGTATATATAAAGGGGCGAGGATAACTCACTTGGGGTCAGGGAGTACATATAAAGGGGCTAGGATAACTCACTTGCGGTCAGAGAGTACTTCTATGGGACTAGGGTAACTCACTTGCGGTCAGAGAGTACATATAAAGGAACTAGGATAACTCACTTGGGGTCAGGGAGTACTTATAAAGGGGCTATGGTACCTCACTTGGGGTCTGGGAGTACATATAAAGCGGCTAGGATAACTCACTTGCGGTCAGAGAGTACATATAGAGGGGCTAGGATAACTCACTTGGGGTCAGGGAGTACTTATAAAGGGGCTATGGTAACTCACTTGGGGTCAAGGAGTACTACTTTGGGACTAGGGTAACTCACTTGCCGTCAGAGAGTACATATAAAGGGGCTAGGATAACTCACTTGCGGTTAGAGAGTACATATAAAGGGGCTAGGATAACTCACTTGGGGTCAGGGAGTACTTCTATGGGACTAGGGTAACTCACTTGCGGTCAGAGAGTACATATAAAGGAACTAGGATAACTCACTTGCGGTCAGGAAGTACTTATATAAGGGGCTAGGGTAACTCACTTGGGGTCAGGGAGTACTTCTATGGGACTAGGGTAACTCTCTTGGGGTCTGGGAGTACATATAAAGCGGCTAGGATAACTCACTTGCGGTCAGAGAGTATATATAAAGGGGCTAATATAACTCACTTGGGGTCAGGAAGTACTTATAAAGGGGCTAATATAACTCACTTGGGGTCAGGAAGTACTTATAAAGGGGCTATGGTAACTCAATTGGGGCCAGGGAGTACTAATATGAAACTAGGGTAACACACTTGTGTCAGGGAGTACTTATAAAGGGGCTAGGATAACTCACTTGCGGTCAGAGAGGACATATAAAGGGGCTAGGATAATTCACTTGGGGTCAGGGAGTACATATGAAGGGGCTATGGTAACTCACTTGGGGGCAAGGAGTACTACTATGGGACTAGGGTAACTCACTTGCCGTCAGAGAATACATATAATGGGGCTAGGATAACTCATTTGGGGTCAGGGAGTACTTATAAAGGGGCTAGGATAACTCACTTGCGGTCAGAGAGTACATATAAAGGGGCTAGGATAACTCACTTGGGGTCAGGAAGTACTTATAAAGGGGCTATGGTAACTCACTTGGGGCCAGGGAGTACTAATATGAAACTAGGGTAACACACTTGTGTCAGGGAGTACTTATAAAGGGGCTAGGATAACTCATTTGTGGTCAGGGAGTACTTATAAAGGGGCTAGGATAACTCACTTGCCGTCAGAGAGTACATATAAAGGGGCTAGGATAACTCATTTGGGGTCAGGTAGTACTTATAAAGGGGCTATGGTAACTCACTTGGGGTCAGGGAGTACTACTATGGGACTAGGGTAACTCACTTGCGGTCAGAGAGTACATATAGTGGGGCTAGGATAACTCACTTGCGGTCAGATAGTACATATAAAGGGGCTAGGATAACTAACTTGGGGTCAGGGAGTACTTATAAAGGGGCTATGGTAACTCACTTGGGGTCAGGGAGTACTTATTTGGGACTAGGGTAACTCACTTGCCGCCAGAGAGTACATATAAAGGGGTTAGGGTAACTCACATGGGGTCAGGGAGTACTTATAAAGGGGCTATGGTAACTCACTTGCGGTCAGAGAGTACATATAAAGGGGCTAGGATAACTTACTTGGGGTCAGGGAGTACTTATAAAGGGGCTATGGTAACTCACTTGGGGTCAGGGAGTACTTATTTGGGACTAGGGTAACTCACTTGCCAGCAGAGAGTACATATAAAGGGGATAGGATAACTCATTTGGGGTCAGGTAGTACTTATAAAGGGGCTATGGTAACTCACTTGGGGTCAGGGAGTACTACTATGGGACTAGGGTAACTCACTTGCGGTCAGAGAGTACATATAAAGGGGCTAGGATAACTCACTTGGGGTCAGGGAGTACGTCTATGGGACTAGGGTAACTCACATGAGGTCAGAGAGTACATATAAAGGGGATAGGATAACTCACTTGCGGTCAGAGAGTACATATAAAGGGGCTAGGATAACTCACTTGGGGTCAGGGAGTACTTATAAAGGGGCTATGGTAACTCACTTGGGGTCAGGGAGTACTTATTTGGGACTAGGGTAACTCACTTGCCGCCAGAGAGTACATATAAAGGGGCTAGGGTAACTCACATGGGGTCAGGGAGTACTTATAAACGGGCTATGGTAACTCACTTGCGGTTAGAGAGTACATATAAAGGGGCTAGGATAACTCACTTGGGGTCAGGGAGTACTTATAAAGGGGCTATGGTAACTCACTTGGGGTCAGGGAGTACTTATTTGGGACTAGGGTAACTCACTTGCCGCCAGAGAGTACATATAAAGGGGCTAGGGTAACTCACATGGGTCAGGGAGAACTTATAAAGGGGCTATGGTAACTCACTTGCGGTCAGAGAGTACATATAAAGGGGCTAGGATAACTTACTTGCGGTCAGAGAGTACATATAAAGGGGCTAGGATAACTCACTTAGGGGTCAGGGAGTACGTCTATGGGACTAGGGTAACTCACATGAGGTCAGAGAGTACATATAAAGGGGATAGGATAACTCACTTGGGGTCAGGGAGTACTTATAAAGGGGCTATGGTAACTCACTTGGGGTCAGGGAGTACATATTTGGGACTAGGGTAACTCACTTGCCGCCAGAGAGTACATATAAAGGGGCTAGGGTAACTCACATGGGGTCAGGGAGTACTTATAAAGGGGCTATGGTAACTCACTTGCGGTCAGAGAGTACACATAAGGGGGCTAGAATAACTCACTTGGGGTCAGGGAGTACGTCTATGGGACTAGGGTAACTCACATGAGGTCAGAGAGTACATATAAAGGGGATAGGATAACTCACTTGCGGTCAGATAGTACATATAAAGGGGCTAGGATAACTCACTTGGGGTCAGGGAGTACTTATAAAGGGGCTAGGATAACTCACTTGCGGTCAGAGAGTACATATAAAGTGGCTAGGGTAACTCACTTGCGATCAGAGAGTACATATAAAGGGGCTTGGATAACTCACTTGGGGTCAGGGAGTACTTATAAAGGGCCTATGGTAACTCACTTGGGGCCAAGGAGTACTAATATGAAACTAGGGTAACCCACTTGCGGTCAGAGAGTACATATAAAGGGGCTAGCATAATTCACTTGGGGTCAGGTAGTACTTATAAACGGGCTATGGTAACTCACTTGGGGTCAGGGAGTACTACTATGGGACTAGGTAACTCACTTGCGGTCAGAGAGTACATATAAAGGGGCTAGGATAACTCACTTGCGGTCAGAGAGTACATATAAAGGGGCTAGGATAACTCACTTGGGGTCAGGGAGTACGTCTATGGGACTAGGGTAACTCACATGAGGTCAGAGATTACATATAAAGGGGATAGGATAACTCACTTGCGGTTAGAGAGTACATATAAAGGGGCTAGGATAACTCACTTGGGGTCAGGGAGTACTTATAAAGGGGCTATGGTAACTCACTTGGGGTCAAGGAGTACTACTATGGGACTAGGGTAACTCACTTGCCGTCAGAGAGTTCATATAAAGGGGCTAGGATAACTCATTTGGGGTCAGGGAGTACTTATAAAGGGGCTAGGATAACGCATTTTCGGTCAGAGAGTACATATTAAGGGGCTAGGATAACTCATTTGGGGTCAGGTAGTACTTATAATGGGGCTATGGTAACTCACTTGGGGTCAGGGAGTACTACTATGGGACTAGGGTAACTCACTTGCGGTCAGAGAGTACATATAAAGGGGCTAGGATAACTCACTTGCGGTCAGAGAGTACATATAAAGGGGCTAGGATAACTCACTTGGGGTCAGGGAGTACGTCTATGGGACTAGGGTAACTCACATGAGGTCAGAGATTACATATAAAGGGGATAGGATAACTCACTTGCGGTTAGAGAGTACATATAAAGGGGCTAGGATAACTCACTTGGGGTCAGGGAGTACTTATAAAGGGGCTATGGTAACTCACTTGGGGTCAAGGAGTACTACTATGGCAGTGATGATAGAAAGCGGGTATTCGTTCCCCCCACTATGCAACCATAGGCTCACTACGACTCCGAAAGCCTTCTGGAAATTCTGGCATGCGTGAGACATCCCCACTCGTGTCCCTTCTCGCTGATCACACAGCGATGCATACGTATCTCGGCTTCCGTCGCTTGACTTCGGCTAGCTTCGTTGAACGTAGAAGTACGAAAGAGAGCGGTATACTTTTCTCGGACCTCTCTTTCTCGTGCTCGATCTTCGTTCGTTTAGCCAACGAGCAAAGCCGAGCTAGCCGAAGCAAATTAAGAAATGTCTTCTTTGGCAGCTATGATAAAAAAGCTGGCCACGTTGAATGAATATTAAAATAATATTTATAAGCAGCCATTAACTTATTAGATTTTATAATAAATAAGGAAATGCGATGATTTTACGTAAAATTGATCAATTTTGTTGAGACTCATATGTTACGTATTATTGTTAAAAATATTTCATTTTCTTGATTTATTATTTAATCTAGTAGATTAATGGTAATAAAAAAAAAAATCATTATGAAAAAAAATTTTTTAAAAATTGCACGAGTCTTCGGGAATCGAACCCGAGCCCGCGATAACAGCAGGCAAGCGCCCAACCATCTACGCTATGGCACTTATTTGGCAGCTTAGAAGCAAAGTCGCAAGTCGCTTGTTAAAGCGATGGAACCTTTCTCTATTAAGTTTAATTTCCAGAAGAAATGATTAATTATAATCTTATATTTATTTACTTCGTATGTCTTTTCATAATAAAACAAAATATTTTGTTTACATATTTCTAAACATTAATGACTTTAACAGCTGTAGCTTCAAAAAGTGACTGTAACATTGCGGAGAACATTTTTGAAAGCTGCAGAATTAAAAATAAGTAACCCAAGAATCGTATTTGGTATTTAATATGTCATTCCTATTGCAATCTATTTAATTTAAAATACCTCATAAATAGAAAAACGATTAATCGTTCTTAACAAGTAAAAGCACGTAGCTTACAAAGATTAAGTCGATATTTATAATAGATAATATATGAAAATAAATAAATTGTGATCGATTTGTTGCATTTTCAAATATTAGTATCACATAATTAAAAGAGGTAGTGCAAAAGTGGATGAACTAGTCTAAAGGATCGATATCGCAATTTTGGCAGATCATCGAATAGTTCTTCCCGATCTTTCTCCTTTAATTTGTACAATTTCTGAGAAATAAGCATCGTTTGCTAATTTTGATTTTCTCCTTCCGTACGAACATTAAGGTACGGGTACACGGCGCGTGAAGTGCCTTTTTAAGCCGGAAAAATTGCTTTTATCGAAAAAAGTTGTTTAGACATTGTAGAAAGTAGACATTTATGGCTACATATAGATATGCTTATTTCTCAGAAATTGTATAAATTAAAGTAGAAAGATCGGGAGGAACTATTCGATGATTTGCCAAAATTGTGATATCGATCCTTTAGACTAGTTCATCCACTTTTGCACTACCTCTTTTAATTATGCGATACTAATATTTAAAAATGCAAAAAATCGATCACAATTTATTTATTTTCATATATTATCTATTATAAATATCGACTTAATCTCTGTCAGCTACGTGCTTTTACTTGTTAAGAACGATTAATCGTTTTTCTATTTATGAGGTATTTTAAATTAAATAGATTGCAATAGGAATGACATATTAAATACCAAATTCGATTCTTGGGTTACTTATTTTTAATTCTGCAGCTTTCAAAAATGTTCTCCGCAATGTTACAGTCACTTTTTGAAGCTACAGCTGTTAAAGTCATTAATGTTTAGAAATATGTAAACAAAATATTTTGTTTTATTATGAAAAGACATACGAAGTAAATAAATATAAGATTATAATTAATCATTTCTTCTGGAAATTAAACTTAATAGAGAAAGGTTCCATCGCTTTAACAAGCGACTTGCGACTTTGCTTCTAAGCTGCCAAATAAGTGCCATAGCGTAGATGGTTGGGCGCTTGCCTGCTGTTATCGCGGGCTCGGGTTCGATTCCCGAAGACTCGTGCAATTTTTAAAAAATTTTTTTTCATAATGATTTTTTTTTTTATTACCATTAATCTACTAGATTAAATAATAAATCAAGAAAATGAAATATTTTTAACAATAATACGTAACATATGAGTCTCAACAAAATTGATCAATTTTACGTAAAATCATCGCATTTCCTTATTTATTATAAAATCTAATAAGATAATGGCTGCTTATAAATATTATTTTAATATTCATTCAACGTGGCCAGCTTTTTTATCATAGCTGCCAAAGAAGACATTTCTTAATTTGCTTCGGCTAGCTCGGCTTTGCTCGTTGGCTAAACGAACGAAGATCGAGCACGAGAAAGAGAGGTCCGAGAAAAGTATACCGCTCTCTTTCGTACTTCTACGTTCAACGAAGCTAGCCGAAGTCAAGCGACGGAAGCCGAGATACGTATGCATCGCTGTGTGATCAGCGAGAAGGGACACGAGTGGGGATGTCTCACGCATGCCAGAATTTCCAGAAGGCTTTCGGAGTCGTAGTGAGCCTATGGTTGCATAGTGGGGGGAACGAATACCCGCTTTCTATCATCACTGTACTATGGGACTAGGATAACTCACTTGCCGTCAGAGAGTTCATATAAAGGGGCTAGGATAACTCATTTGGGGTCAGGGAGTACTTATAAAGGGGCTAGGATAACTCACTTGCAGTCAGAGAGTACATATAAAGGGGCTAGGATAACTCATTTGGGGTCAGGTAGTACTTATAATGGGGCTATGGTAACTCACTTGGGGTCAGGGAGTACGTCTATGGGACTAGGGTAACTCACATGAGGTCAGAGATTACATATAAAGGGGATAGGATAACTCACTTGCGGTTAGAGAGTACATATAAAGGGGCTAGGATAACTCACTTGGGGTCAGGGAGTTCTTATAGAGGGGCTATGGTAACTCACTTGGGGTCAAGGAGTACTACTATGGGACTAGGGTAACTCACTTGCCGTCAGAGAGTTCATATAAAGGGGCTAGGATAACTCATTTGGGGTCAGGGAGTACTTATAAAGGGGCTAGGATAACTCACTTGCGGTCAGAGAGTACATATAAAGGGGCTAGGATAACTCACTAGGGGTCAGGGAGTACTTATAAAGGGGCTATGGTAACTCACTTGCCGTCAGAGAGTACATATAAAGGGGCTAGGATAACTCATTTGGGGTCAGGTAGTACTTATAATGGGGCTATGGTAACTCACTTGGGGTCAGGGAGTACTACTATGGTACTAGGGTAACTCACTTGCGGTCAGAGAGTACATATAAAGGGGCTAGGATAACTCACTTGCGGTCAGAGAGTACATATAAAGGGGCTCGGATAACTCACTTGGAGTCAGGGAATACGTCTATGGGACTAGGGTAACTCACATGAGGTCAGATATTACATATAAAGGGGATAGGATAACTCACTTGCGGTTAGAGAGTACATATAAAGGGGCTAGGATAACTCACTTGGGGTCAGGGAGTACTTATAAAGGGGCTATGGTAACTCACTTGGGGCCAAGGAGTACTACTATGGGACTAGGGTAACTCACTTGGGGTCAGGGAGTACTTATAAAGGGGCTAGGATAACTCACTTGCGGTCAGAGAGTACATATAAAGGGGCTAGCATAATTCACTTGGGGTCAGGGAGTACATATAAAGAGGCTATGGTAACTCACTTGCCGTCAGAGAGTACATATAAAGGGGCTAGGATAACTCACTTGGGGTCAGGGAGTACGTCTATGGGACTAGGGTAACTCACATGAGGTCAGAGATTACATATAAAGGGGATAGGATAACTCACTTGCGGTTAGAGAGTACATATAAAGGGGCTCGGATAACTCACTTGGGGTCAGGGAGTACTTATAAAGGGGCTATGGTACCTCACTTGGGGTCAGGGAGTAGTTATAAGGGACTAAGGTAACTCACTTGGGGTCTGGGAGTACATATAAAGGGGCTAGGATAACTCACTTGGGGTCAGGGAGTACTTATAAAGGGACTATGGTAACTCACTTGGGGCCAAGGAGTACAAATATGAAACTAGGGTAACCCACTTGGAGTCAGGGAGTACTTATAAAGGGGCTAGGATAACTCACTTGCGGTCAGAGAGTACATATAAAGGGGCTAGGATAATTCACTTGGGGTCAGGGAGTACATATAAAGGGGCTATGGTAACTCACTTGGGGTCAAGGAGTACAACTATGGGACTAGGGTAACTCACTTGCCGTCAGAGAGTTCATATAAAGGGGCTAGGATAACTCATTTGGGGATAGGGAGTACTTATAAAGGGGCTAGGATAACTCACTTGCGGTCAGAGAGTACATATAAAGGGGCTAGGATAACTCATTTGGGGTCAGGGAGTACTTATAAAGGGGCTAGGATAACTCAATTGCGGTCAGAGAGTACATATAAAGGGGCTAGGATAACTCACTAGGGGTCAGAGAGTACATATAAAGGGGCTATGGTACCTCACTTGGGGTCAGGGAGTAGTTATAAGGGACTAAGGTAACTCACTTGGGGTCTGGGAGTACATATAAAGGGGCTAGGATAACTCACTTGGGGTCAGGGAGTACTTATAAAGGGGCTAAGGTAACTCACTTGGGGCCAAGGAGTACTAATATGAAACTAGGGTAACCCACTTGGACTCAGGGAGTACTTATAAAGGGGCTAGGATAACTCACTTGCGGTCAGAGAGTACATATAAAGGGGCTAGGATAATTCACTTGGGGTCAGGGAGTACATATAAAGGGGCTATGGTAACTCACTTGGGGTCAAGGAGTACAACTATGGGATTAGGGTAACTCACTTGCCGTCAGAGAGTTCATATAAAGGGGCTAGGATAACTCATTTGGGGTCTGGTAGTACTTATAATGGGGCTATGGTAACTCACTTGGGGTCAGGGAGTACTACTATGGTACTAGGGTAACTCACTTGCGGTCAGAGAGTACATATAAAGGGTCTAGGATAACTCACTAGGGGTCAGAGAGTACATATAAAGGGGCTATGGTACCTCACTTGGGGTCAGGGAGTAGTTATAAGGGACTAAGGTAACTCACTTGGGGTCTGGGAGTACATATAAAGGGGCTAGGATAACTCACTTGGGGTCAGGGAGTTCTTATAGAGGGGCTATGGTAACTCACTTGGGGTCAAGGAGTACTACTATGGGACTAGGGTAACTCACTTGCCGTCAGAGAGTTCATATAAAGGGGCTAGGATAACTCATTTGGGGTCAGGGAGTACTTATAAAGGGGCTAGGATAACTCACTTGCGGTCAGAGAGTACATATAAAGGGGCTAGGATAACTCACTAGGGGTCAGGGAGTACTTATAAAGGGGCTATGGTAACTCACTTGCCGTCAGAGAGTACATATAAAGAGGCTAGGATAACTCATTTGGGGTCAGGTAGTACTTATAATGGGGCTATGGTAACTCACTTGGGGTCAGGGAGTACTACTATGGTACTAGGGTAACTAACTTGCGGTCAGAGAGTACATATAAAGGGGCTAGGATAACTCACTTGCGGTCAGAGAGTACATATAAAGGTGCTCGGATAACTCACTTGGAGTCAGGGAATACGTCTTTGGGACTAGGGTAACTCACATGAGGTCAGATATTACATATAAAGGGGATAGGATAACTCACTTGCGGTTAGAGAGTACATATAAAGGGGCTAGGATAACTCACTTGGGGTCAGGGAGTACTTATAAAGGGGCTATGGTAACTCACTTGGGGCCAAGGAGTACTACTATGGGACTAGGGTAACTCACTTGGGGTCAGGGAGTACTTATAAAGGGGCTAGGATAACTCACTTGCGGTCAGAGAGTACATATAAAGGGGCTAGCATAATTCACTTGGGGTCAGGGAGTACATATAAAGAGGCTATGGTAACTCACTTGCCGTCAGAGAGTACATATAAAGGGGCTAGGATAACCCATTTGGGGTCAGGTAGTACTTATAAACGGGCTATGGTAACTCACTTGGGGTCAGGGAGTACTACTATGGGACTAGGGTAACTCACTTGCGGTCAGAGAGTACATATAAAGGGGCTAGGATAAATCACTTGCGGTCAGAGAGTACATATAAAGGGGCTAGGATAACTCACTTGGGGTCAGGGAGTACGTCTATGGGACTAGGGTAACTCACATGAGGTCAGAGATTACATATAAAGGGGATAGGATAACTCACTTGCGGTTAGAGAGTACATATAAAGGGGCTAGGATAACTCACTTGGGGTCAGGGAGTACTTATAAAGGGGCTATGGTACCTCACTTGGGGTCAGGGAGTAGTTATAAGGGACTAAGGTAACTCACTTGGGGTCTGGGAGTACATATAAAGGGGCTAGGATAACTCACTTTGGGTCAGGGAGTACTTATAAAGGGGCTATGGTAACTCACTTGGGGCCAAGGAGTACAAATATGAAACTAGGGTAACCCACTTGGAGTCAGGGAGTACTTATAAAGGGGCTAGGATAACTCACTTGCGGTCAGAGAGTACATATAAAGGGGCTAGGATAATTCACTTGGGGTCAGGGAGTACATATAAAGGGGCTATGGTAACTCACTTGGGGTCAAGGAGTACAACTATGCGACTAGGGTAACTCACTTGCCGTCAGAGAGTTCATATAAAGGGGCTAGGATAACTCATTTGGGGATAGGGAGTACTTATAAAGGGGCTAGGATAACTCACTTGCGGTCAGAGAGTACATATAAAGGGGCTAGGATAACTCATTTGGGGTCAGGGAGTACTTATAAAGGGGCTAGGATAACTCACTTGCGGTCAGAGAGTACATATAAAGGGGCTAGGATAATTCACTTGGGGTCAGGGAGTACATATAAAGGGGCTATGGTAACTCACTTGGGGTCAAGGAGTACAACTATGGGACTAGGGTAACTCACTTGCCGTCAGAGAGTTCATATAAAGGGGCTAGGATAACTCATTTGGGGTCAGGGAGTACTTATAAAGGGGCTAGGATAACTCACTTGCGGTCAGAGAGTACATATAAAGGGGCTAGGATAACTCACTAGGGGTCAGGGAGTACTTATAAAGGGGCTAGGGTAACTCTCTTTGGGTCAAGGAGTACTTATATTAGACTAGGCTAACTCACTTGGTGTCTGGGAGTACTTATATGGGACCAGGGTAATTCACTTGGGGCCAGGGTGTACTTATAAAGGGGCTAGGGTAACTCACTTGGGGTCAAGGAGTACTACTATGGGACTAGGGTAACTCACTTGGGGTCAGGGAGTACTTATAAAGGGGCTAGGATAATTCACTTGCGGTCAGAGAGTACATATAAAGGGGCTAGGATAATTCACTTGTGGTCAGGGAGTACATATAAAGGGGCTAGGATAACTCACTTTCGGTCAGAGAGTACTACTATGGGACTAGGGTAACACACTTGGGGTCAGAGAGTACATATAAAGGGGCTAGGGTAACTCACTTGGAGTCAAGGAGTACTACTATGGGACTAGGGTAACTCACATGGGGTCAGGGAGTACTTATAAAGGGGCTATGGTAACTCACTTGGGGTCAGGAAGTACTTCTATGGAACTAGGGTAACTCACTTGGGGTCTGGGAGTACATATAAAGCGGCTAGGGTAACTCACTTTGGGTCAAGGAGTACTCATATGGGACTAGGGTAACTCACTTGGGATCTGGGAGTACATATAAAGGGGCTAGGATAACTCACTTGCGGTCAGAGAGTATATATAAAGGGGCTAGGATAACTCACTTGGGGTCAGGGAGAACTTATAAAGGGGCTATGGTAACTCACTTGGGGTCAAGGAGTACTACTATGGGACTAGGGTAACTCACTTGCCGTCAGAGAGTACATATAAAGGGGCTAGGATAACTCACTTGCGGTCAGAGAGTACATATAAAGGGGCTAGGATAACTCACTTGGGGTCAGGGAGTACTTCTATGGGACTAGGGTAACTCACTTGCGGTCAGAGAGTACATATAAAGGAACTAGGATAACTCACTTGCGGTCAGGAAGTACTTATATAAGGGGCTAGGGTAACTCACTTGGGGTCAGGGAATACTTATAAAGGGGCTATGGTAACTCACTTGGGGCCAAGGAGTACAAATATGAAACTAGGGTAACCCACTTGGAGTCAGGGAGTACTTATAAAGGGGCTAGGATAACTCACTTGCGGTCAGAGAGTACATATAAAGGGGCTAGGATAATTCACTTGGGGTCAGGGAGTACATATAAAGGGGCTATGGTAACTCACTTGGGGTCAAGGAGTACAACTATGGGACTAGGGTAACTCACTTGCCGTCAGAGAGTTCATATAAAGGGGCTAGGATAACTCACTTGCGGTCAGAGAGTACATATAAAGGGGCTATGATAATTCACTTGGGGTCAGGGAGTACATATAAAGGGGCTATGGTAACTCACTTGGGGTCAAGGAGTACAACTATGGGACTAGGGTAACTCACTTGCCGTCAGAGAGTTCATATAAAGGGGCTAGGATAACTCATTTGGGGTCAGGGAGTACTTATAAAGGGGCTAGGATAACTCACTTGCGGTCAGAGAGTACATATAAAGGGGCTAGGATAACTCACTAGGGGTCAGGGAGTACTTATAAAGGGGCTATGGTAACTCACTTGCCGTCAGAGAGTACATATAAAGGGGCTAGGATAACTCATTTGGGGTCAGGTAGTACTTATAATGGGGCTATGGTAACTCACTTGGTGTCAGGTAGTACTACTATGGTACTAGGGTAACTCACTTGCGGTCAGAGAGTACGTATAAAGGGGTTAGGATAACTCACTTGCGGTCAGAGAGTACATATAAAGGGGCTAGGATAACTCACTTGCGGTCAGAGAGTACATATAAAGGGGCTAGGATAACTCACTTGGGGTCAGGGAGTACGTCTATGGGACTAGGGTAACTCACATGAGGTCAGAGATTACATATAAAGGGGATAGGATAACTCACTTGCGGTTAGAGAGTACATATAAAGGGGCTAGGATAACTCACTTGGGGTCAGTGAGTACTTATAAAGGGGCTATGGTAACTCACTTGGGGTCAAGGAGTACTACTATGGGACTAGGGTAACTCACTTGCCGTCAGAGAGTTCATATAAAGGGGCTAGGATAACTCATTTGGGGATAGGGAGTACTTATAAAGGGGCTAGGATAACTCACTTGCGGTCAGAGAGTACATATAAAGGGGCTAGGATAACTCATTTGGGGTCAGGTAGTACTTATAATGGGGCTATGGTAACTCACTTGGGGTCAGGGAGTACTACTATGGGACTAGGGTAACTCACTTGCGGTCAGAGAGTACATATAAAGGGGCTAGGATAACTCACTTGGGGTCAGGGAGTACGTCTATGGGACTAGGGTAACTCACATGAGGTCAGAGATTACATATAAAGGGGATAGGATAACTCACTTGCGGTTAGAGAGTACATATAAAGGGGCTAGGATAACTCACTTGGAATCAGGGAGTACTTATAAAGGGGCTATGGTAACTCACTTGGGGTCAAGGAGTACTACTATGGGACTAGGGTAACTCACTTGCCGTCAGAGAGTTCATATAAAGGGGCTAGGATTACTCATATGGGGTCAGGGAGTACTTATAAAGGGGCTAGGATAACTCACTTGGGGTCAGGGAGTACGTCTATGGGACTAGGGTAACTCACATGAGGTCAGAGAGTACATATAAAGGGGATAGGATAACTCACTTGCGGTCAGAGAGTACATATAAAGGGGCTAGGATAACTCACTTGGGGTCAGGGAGTACGTCTATGGGACTAGGGTAACTCACATTAGATCAGAGAGTACATATAAAGGGGATAGGATAACTCACTTGCGGTCAGATAGTACATATAAAGGGGCTAGGATAACTCACTTGGGGTCAGGGAGTACGTCTATGGGACTAGGGTAACTCACATGAGATCAGAGAGTACATATAAAGGGGATAGGATAACTCACTTGCGGTCAGATAGTACATATAAAGGGGCTAGGATAACTCACTTGGGGTCAGGGAGTACTTATAAAGGGGCTATGGTAACTCACTTGGGGTCAGGAAGTACTTCTATGGAACTAGGGTAACTAACTTGGGGTCTGGGAGTACATATAAAGCGGCTAGGGTAACTCACTTTGGGTCAAGGAGTACTTATATGGGACTAGGGTAACTCACTTGGGGTCTGGGAGTACATATAAAGGGGCTAGGATAACTCACTTGCGGTCAGAGAGTACATATAACGGGGCTAGGATAACTCACTTGGGGTCAGGGAGTACTTATAAAGGGGCTATGGTAACTCACTTAGGGTCAGGAAGTACTTCTATGGGATTAGGGTAACTCACTTGGGGTCAGGGAGTACGTCTATGGTACTAGGGTAACTCACATGAGGTCAGAGAGTAGATATAAAGGGGATAGGATAACTCACTTGCGGTCAGATAGTACATATAAAGGGGCTATGGTAACTCACTTGGGGTCAGGGAGTACTTATTTGGGACTAGGGTAACTCACTTGCCGCCAGAGAGTACATAAAAAGGGGCTAGGATAACTCACTTGGGGTCAGGGAGTACTTATAAAGGGGCTATGGTAACTCACTTGCGGTCAGAGAGTACATATAAAGGGGCTAGGATGACTCACTTGGTGTCAGAGAGTACATATAAAGGGGCTAGGATAACTCACTTGGGGTCAGGGAGTACGTCTATGGGACTAGGGTAACTCACTTGCGGTCAGAGAGTACATATAAAGGGGCTAGGATAACTCACTTGGGGTCAGGGAGTACGTCTATGGGACTAGGGTAACTCACATGAGGTCAGAGATTACATATAAAGGGGATAGGATAACTCACTTGCGGTTAGAGAGTACATATAAAGGGGCTAGGATAACTCACTTGGGGTCAGGGAGTACTTATAAAGGGGCTATGGTAACTCACTTGGGGTCAAGGAGTACTACTATGGGACTAGGGTAACTCACTTGCCGTCAGAGAGTTCATATAAAGGGGCTAGGATTACTCATATGGGGTCAGGGAGTACTTATAAAGGGGCTAGGATAACTCACTTGGGGTCAGGGAGTACGTCTATGGGACTAGGGTAACTCACATGAGGTCAGAGAGTACATATAAAGGGGATAGGATAACTCACTTGCGGTCAGAGAGTACATATAAAGGGGCTAGGATAACTCACTTGGGGTCAGGGAGTACGTCTATGGGACTAGGGTAACTCACATTAGATCAGAGAGTACATATAAAGGGGATAGGATAACTCACTTGCGGTCAGATAGTACATATAAAGGGGCTAGGATAACTCACTTGGGGTCAGGGAGTACGTCTATGGGACTAGGGTAACTCACATGAGATCAGAGAGTACATATAAAGGGGATAGGATAACTCACTTGCGGTCAGATAGTACATATAAAGGGGCTAGGATAACTCACTTGGGGTCAGGGAGTACTTATAAAGGGGCTATGGTAACTCACTTGGGGTCAGGAAGTACTTCTATGGAACTAGGGTAACTAACTTGGGGTCTGGGAGTACATATAAAGCGGCTAGGGTAACTCACTTTGGGTCAAGGAGTACTTATATGGGACTAGGGTAACTCACTTGGGGTCTGGGAGTACATATAAAGGGGCTAGGATAACTCACTTGCGGTCAGAGAGTACATATAACGGGGCTAGGATAACTCACTTGGGGTCAGGGAGTACTTATAAAGGGGCTATGGTAACTCACTTAGGGTCAGGAAGTACTTCTATGGGATTAGGGTAACTCACTTGGGGTCAGGGAGTACGTCTATGGTACTAGGGTAACTCACATGAGGTCAGAGAGTAGATATAAAGGGGATAGGATAACTCACTTGCGGTCAGATAGTACATATAAAGGGGCTATGGTAACTCACTTGGGGTCAGGGAGTACTTATAAAGGGGCTATGGTAACTCACTTGCGGTCAGAGAGTACATATAAAGGGGCTAGGATGACTCACTTGGTGTCAGAGAGTACATATAAAGGGGCTAGGATAACTCACTTGGGGTCAGGGAGTACGTCTATGGGACTAGGGTAACTCACTTGCGGTCAGAGAGTACATATAAAGGGGCTAGGATGACTCACTTGGGGTCAGAGAGTACATATAAAGGGGATAGGATGACTCACTTTGGGTCAGAGAGTACATATAAAGGGGCTAGGGTAACCCACATGGGGTCAGGGAGTACTTATAAAGGGGCTATGGTAACTCACTTGCGGTCAGAGAGTACATATAAAGGGGCTAGGATGACTCACTTGGTGTCAGAGAGTACATATAAAGGGGCTAGGATAACTCACTTGGGGTCAGGGAGTACGTCTATGGGACTAGGGTAACTCACTTGCGGTCAGAGAGTACATATAAAGGGGCTAGGATGACTCACTTGGGGTCAGAGAGTACATATAAAGGGGCTAGGATAACTCACTTGGGGTCAGGGAGTACGTCTATGGGACTAGGGTAACTCACATGAGGTCAGAGAGTACATATAAAGGGGCTAGGATAACTCACTTGGGGTCAGAGAGTACTTATAAAGGGGCTATGGTAACTCATTTGGAGTCAGGGAGTACTTATTTGGGACTAGGGTAACTCACTTGCCGCCAGAGAGTACATATAAAGTGGCTAGGGTAACTCACATGTGGTCAGGGAGTACTTATTTGGGACTAGGGTAACTCACTTGCCGCCAGAGAGTACATATAAAGGGGCTAGGGTAACTCACAAGGGGTCAGGGAGTACTTATAAAGGGGCTATGGTAACTCACTTGCGGTCAGAGAGTACATATAAAGGGGCTAGGATAACTCACTTGGGGGCAGGGAGTACTTATAAAGGGGCTATGGTAACTCACTTGGGGTCAGGAAGTACTTCTATGGAACTAGGGTAGCTCACTTGGGGTCTGGGAGTACATATAAATCGGCTAGGGTAACTCACTTTGGGTCAATGAGTACTTATATGGGACTAGGGTAACTCACTTGGGGTCTGGGAGTACATATAAAGGGGCTAGGATAACTCACTTGCGGTCAGAGAGTACATATAACGGGGCTAGGATAACTCACTTGGGGTCAGGGAGTACTTATAAAGGGGCTATGGTAACTCACTTAGGGTCAGGAAGTACTTATTTGGGACTAGGGTAACTCACTTGCCGCCAGAGAGTACATAAAAAGGGGCTAGGGTAACCCACATGGGGTCAGGGAGTACTTATAAAGGGGCTATGGTAACTCACTTGCGGTCAGAGAGTACATATAAAGGGGATAGGATGACTCACTTTGGGTCAGAGAGTACATATAAAGGGGCTAGGGTAACCCACATGGGGTCAGGGAGTACTTATAAAGGGGCTATGGTAACTCACTTGCGGTCAGAGAGTACATATAAAGGGGCTAGGATGACTCACTTGGGGTCAGAGAGTACATATAAAGGGGCTAGGATAACTCACTTGGGGTCAGGGAGTACGTCTATGGGACTAGGGTAACTCACTTGCGGTCAGAGAGTACATATAAAGGGGCTAGGATGACTCACTTGGGGTCAGAGAGTACATATAAAGGGGCTAGGATAACTCACTTGGGGTCATGGAGTACGTCTATGGGACTAGGGTAACTCACATGAGGTCAGAGAGTACATATAAAGGGGCTAGGATAACTAACTTGGGGTCAGGGAGTACTTATAAAGGGGCTATGGTAACTCATTTGGAGTCAGGGAGTACTTATTTGGGACTAGGGTAACTCACTTGCCGCCAGAGAGTACATATAAAGTGGCTAGGGTAACTCACATGTGGTCAGGGAGTACTTATTTGGGACTAGGGTAACTCACTTGCCGCCAGAGAGTACATATAAAGGGGCTAGGGTAACTCACAAGGGGTCAGGGAGTACTTATAAAGGGGCTATGGTAACTCACTTGCGGTCAGAGAGTACATATAAAGGGGCTAGGATAACTCACTTGGGGGCAGGGAGTACTTATAAAGGGGCTATGGTAACTCACTTGGGGTCAGGAAGTACTTCTATGGAACTAGGGTAGCTCACTTGGGGTCTGGGAGTACATATAAATCGGCTAGGGTAACTCACTTTGGGTCAATGAGTACTTATATGGGACTAGGGTAACTCACTTGGGGTCTGGGAGTACATATAAAGGGGCTAGGATAACTCACTTGCGGTCAGAGAGTACATATAACGGGGCTAGGATAACTCACTTGGGGTCAGGGAGTACTTATAAAGGGGCTATGGTAACTCACTTAGGGTCAGGAAGTACTTCTATGGGATTAGGTTAACTCACTTGGGGTCAGGGAGTACGTCTATGGGACTAGGGTAACTCACATGAGGTCAGAGAGTACATATAAAGGGGATAGGATAACTCACTTGCGGTCAGATAGTACATATAAAGGGGCTAGGATAACTCACTTGGGGTCAGGGAGTACTTATAAAGGAGCTAGGATAACTCACTTGCGGTCAGAGAGTACATATAAAGGGGCTAGGGTAACTCACTTGCGATCAGAGAGTACATATAAAGGGGCTTGGATAACTCACTTGGGGTCAGGGAGTACTTATAAAGGGCCTATGGTAACTCACTTGGGGCCAAGGAGTACTAATATGAAACTAGGGTAACCCACTTGGGGTCAGGGAGTACTTATAAAGGGGCTAGGATAACTCACTTGCGGTCAGAGAGTACATATAAAGGGGCTAGCATAATTCACTTGGGGTCAGGTAGTACTTATAAACGGGCTATGGTAACTCACTTGGGGTCAGGGAGTACTACTATGGGACTAGGTAACTCACTTGCGGTCAGAGAGTACATATAAAGGGGCTAGGATAACTCACTTGCGGTCAGAGAATACCTATAAAGGGGCTAGGATAACTCACTTGGGATCAGGGAGTACGTCTATGGGACTAGGGTAACTCACATGAGGTCAGAGATTACATATAAAGGGGATAGGATAACTCACTTGCGGTTAGAGAGTACATATAAAGGGGCTAGGATAACTCACTTGGGGTCAGGGAGTACTTATAAAGGGGCTATGGTAACTCACTTGGGGTCAAGGAGTACTACTATGGGACTAGGGTAACTCACTTGCGGTCAGAGAGTACATATAAAGGGGCTAGGATAACTCACATGTGTCAGGGAGTACTTATAAAGGGGCTATGGTAACTCACTTGCGGTCAGAGAGTACATATAAAGGGGCTAGGATAACTTACTTGCGGTCAGAGAGTACATATAAAGGGGCTAGGATAACTCACTTAGGGGTCAGGGAGTACGTCTATGGGACTAGGGTAACTCACATGAGGTCAGAGAGTACATATAAAGGGGATAGGATAACTCACTTGGGGTCAGGGAGTACTTATAAAGGGGCTATGGTAACTCACTTGGGGTCAGGGAGTACTTATTTGGGACTAGGGTAACTCACTTGCCGCCAGAGAGTACATATAAAGGGGCTAGGGTAACTCACATGGGGTCAGGGAGTACTTATAAAGGGGCTATGGTAACTCACTTGCGGTCAGGGAGTACTTATAAAGGGGCTATGGTAACTCACTTGGGGTCAGGGAGTACTTATTTGGGACTAGGGTAACTCACTTGCCGCCAGAGAGTACATATAAAGGGGATAGGATAACTCACTTGGGGTCAGGGAGTACTTATAAAGGGGCTATGGTAACTCACTTGGGGTCAAGGAGTACTACTATGGGACTAGGGTAACTCACTTGCCGTCAGAGAGTTCATATAAAGGGGCTAGGATTACTCATATGGGGTCAGGGAGTACTTATAAAGGGGCTAGGATAACTCACTTGGGGTCAGGGAGTACGTCTATGGGACTAGGGTAACTCACATGAGGTCAGAGAGTACATATAAAGGGGATAGGATAACTCACTTGCGGTCAGAGAGTACATATAAAGGGGCTAGGATAACTCACTTGGGGTCAGGGAGTACGTCTATGGGACTAGGGTAACTCACATTAGATCAGAGAGTACATATAAAGGGGATAGGATAACTCACTTGCGGTCAGATAGTACATATAAAGGGGCTAGGATAACTCACTTGGGGTCAGGGAGTACGTCTATGGGACTAGGGTAACTCACATGAGATCAGAGAGTACATATAAAGGGGATAGGATAACTCACTTGCGGTCAGATAGTACATATAAAGGGGCTAGGATAACTCACTTGGGGTCAGGGAGTACTTATAAAGGGGCTATGGTAACTCACTTGGGGTCAGGAAGTACTTCTATGGAACTAGGGTAACTAACTTGGGGTCTGGGAGTACATATAAAGCGGCTAGGGTAACTCACTTTGGGTCAAGGAGTACTTATATGGGACTAGGGTAACTCACTTGGGGTCTGGGAGTACATATAAAGGGGCTAGGATAACTCACTTGCGGTCAGAGAGTACATATAACGGGGCTAGGATAACTCACTTGGGGTCAGGGAGTACTTATAAAGGGGCTATGGTAACTCACTTAGGGTCAGGAAGTACTTCTATGGGATTAGGGTAACTCACTTGGGGTCAGGGAGTACGTCTATGGTACTAGGGTAACTCACATGAGGTCAGAGAGTAGATATAAAGGGGATAGGATAACTCACTTGCGGTCAGATAGTACATATAAAGGGGCTATGGTAACTCACTTGGGGTCAGGGAGTACTTATAAAGGGGCTATGGTAACTCACTTGCGGTCAGAGAGTACATATAAAGGGGCTAGGATGACTCACTTGGTGTCAGAGAGTACATATAAAGGGGCTAGGATAACTCACTTGGGGTCAGGGAGTACGTCTATGGGACTAGGGTAACTCACTTGCGGTCAGAGAGTACATATAAAGGGGCTAGGATGACTCACTTGGGGTCAGAGAGTACATATAAAGGGGATAGGATGACTCACTTTGGGTCAGAGAGTACATATAAAGGGGCTAGGGTAACCCACATGGGGTCAGGGAGTACTTATAAAGGGGCTATGGTAACTCACTTGCGGTCAGAGAGTACATATAAAGGGGCTAGGATGACTCACTTGGTGTCAGAGAGTACATATAAAGGGGCTAGGATAACTCACTTGGGGTCAGGGAGTACGTCTATGGGACTAGGGTAACTCACTTGCGGTCAGAGAGTACATATAAAGGGGCTAGGATGACTCACTTGGGGTCAGAGAGTACATATAAAGGGGCTAGGATAACTCACTTGGGGTCAGGGAGTACGTCTATGGGACTAGGGTAACTCACATGAGGTCAGAGAGTACATATAAAGGGGCTAGGATAACTCACTTGGGGTCAGAGAGTACTTATAAAGGGGCTATGGTAACTCATTTGGAGTCAGGGAGTACTTATTTGGGACTAGGGTAACTCACTTGCCGCCAGAGAGTACATATAAAGTGGCTAGGGTAACTCACATGTGGTCAGGGAGTACTTATTTGGGACTAGGGTAACTCACTTGCCGCCAGAGAGTACATATAAAGGGGCTAGGGTAACTCACAAGGGGTCAGGGAGTACTTATAAAGGGGCTATGGTAACTCACTTGCGGTCAGAGAGTACATATAAAGGGGCTAGGATAACTCACTTGGGGGCAGGGAGTACTTATAAAGGGGCTATGGTAACTCACTTGGGGTCAGGAAGTACTTCTATGGAACTAGGGTAGCTCACTTGGGGTCTGGGAGTACATATAAATCGGCTAGGGTAACTCACTTTGGGTCAATGAGTACTTATATGGGACTAGGGTAACTCACTTGGGGTCTGGGAGTACATATAAAGGGGCTAGGATAACTCACTTGCGGTCAGAGAGTACATATAACGGGGCTAGGATAACTCACTTGGGGTCAGGGAGTACTTATAAAGGGGCTATGGTAACTCACTTAGGGTCAGGAAGTACTTATTTGGGACTAGGGTAACTCACTTGCCGCCAGAGAGTACATAAAAAGGGGCTAGGGTAACCCACATGGGGTCAGGGAGTACTTATAAAGGGGCTATGGTAACTCACTTGCGGTCAGAGAGTACATATAAAGGGGATAGGATGACTCACTTTGGGTCAGAGAGTACATATAAAGGGGCTAGGGTAACCCACATGGGGTCAGGGAGTACTTATAAAGGGGCTATGGTAACTCACTTGCGGTCAGAGAGTACATATAAAGGGGCTAGGATGACTCACTTGGGGTCAGAGAGTACATATAAAGGGGCTAGGATAACTCACTTGGGGTCAGGGAGTACGTCTATGGGACTAGGGTAACTCACTTGCGGTCAGAGAGTACATATAAAGGGGCTAGGATGACTCACTTGGGGTCAGAGAGTACATATAAAGGGGCTAGGATAACTCACTTGGGGTCATGGAGTACGTCTATGGGACTAGGGTAACTCACATGAGGTCAGAGAGTACATATAAAGGGGCTAGGATAACTAACTTGGGGTCAGGGAGTACTTATAAAGGGGCTATGGTAACTCATTTGGAGTCAGGGAGTACTTATTTGGGACTAGGGTAACTCACTTGCCGCCAGAGAGTACATATAAAGTGGCTAGGGTAACTCACATGTGGTCAGGGAGTACTTATTTGGGACTAGGGTAACTCACTTGCCGCCAGAGAGTACATATAAAGGGGCTAGGGTAACTCACAAGGGGTCAGGGAGTACTTATAAAGGGGCTATGGTAACTCACTTGCGGTCAGAGAGTACATATAAAGGGGCTAGGATAACTCACTTGGGGGCAGGGAGTACTTATAAAGGGGCTATGGTAACTCACTTGGGGTCAGGAAGTACTTCTATGGAACTAGGGTAGCTCACTTGGGGTCTGGGAGTACATATAAATCGGCTAGGGTAACTCACTTTGGGTCAATGAGTACTTATATGGGACTAGGGTAACTCACTTGGGGTCTGGGAGTACATATAAAGGGGCTAGGATAACTCACTTGCGGTCAGAGAGTACATATAACGGGGCTAGGATAACTCACTTGGGGTCAGGGAGTACTTATAAAGGGGCTATGGTAACTCACTTAGGGTCAGGAAGTACTTCTATGGGATTAGGTTAACTCACTTGGGGTCAGGGAGTACGTCTATGGGACTAGGGTAACTCACATGAGGTCAGAGAGTACATATAAAGGGGATAGGATAACTCACTTGCGGTCAGATAGTACATATAAAGGGGCTAGGATAACTCACTTGGGGTCAGGGAGTACTTATAAAGGAGCTAGGATAACTCACTTGCGGTCAGAGAGTACATATAAAGGGGCTAGGGTAACTCACTTGCGATCAGAGAGTACATATAAAGGGGCTTGGATAACTCACTTGGGGTCAGGGAGTACTTATAAAGGGCCTATGGTAACTCACTTGGGGCCAAGGAGTACTAATATGAAACTAGGGTAACCCACTTGGGGTCAGGGAGTACTTATAAAGGGGCTAGGATAACTCACTTGCGGTCAGAGAGTACATATAAAGGGGCTAGCATAATTCACTTGGGGTCAGGTAGTACTTATAAACGGGCTATGGTAACTCACTTGGGGTCAGGGAGTACTACTATGGGACTAGGTAACTCACTTGCGGTCAGAGAGTACATATAAAGGGGCTAGGATAACTCACTTGCGGTCAGAGAATACCTATAAAGGGGCTAGGATAACTCACTTGGGATCAGGGAGTACGTCTATGGGACTAGGGTAACTCACATGAGGTCAGAGATTACATATAAAGGGGATAGGATAACTCACTTGCGGTTAGAGAGTACATATAAAGGGGCTAGGATAACTCACTTGGGGTCAGGGAGTACTTATAAAGGGGCTATGGTAACTCACTTGGGGTCAAGGAGTACTACTATGGGACTAGGGTAACTCACTTGCGGTCAGAGAGTACATATAAAGGGGCTAGGATAACTCACATGTGTCAGGGAGTACTTATAAAGGGGCTATGGTAACTCACTTGCGGTCAGAGAGTACATATAAAGGGGCTAGGATAACTTACTTGCGGTCAGAGAGTACATATAAAGGGGCTAGGATAACTCACTTAGGGGTCAGGGAGTACGTCTATGGGACTAGGGTAACTCACATGAGGTCAGAGAGTACATATAAAGGGGATAGGATAACTCACTTGGGGTCAGGGAGTACTTATAAAGGGGCTATGGTAACTCACTTGGGGTCAGGGAGTACTTATTTGGGACTAGGGTAACTCACTTGCCGCCAGAGAGTACATATAAAGGGGCTAGGGTAACTCACATGGGGTCAGGGAGTACTTATAAAGGGGCTATGGTAACTCACTTGCGGTCAGGGAGTACTTATAAAGGGGCTATGGTAACTCACTTGGGGTCAGGGAGTACTTATTTGGGACTAGGGTAACTCACTTGCCGCCAGAGAGTACATATAAAGGGGATAGGATAACTCACTTGGGGTCAGGGAGTACTTATAAAGGGGCTATGGTAACTCACTTGGGGTCAGGGAGTACTTATAAAGGGGCTATGGTAACTCACTTGCGGTCAGAGAGTACATATAAAGGGGCTAGGATAACTTACTTGCGGTCAGAGAGTACATATAAAGGGGCTAGGATAACTCACTTAGGGGTCAGGGAGTACGTCTATGGGACTAGGGTAACTCACATGAGGTCAGAGAGTACATATAAAGGGGATAGGATAACTCACTTGCGGTCAGAGAGTACATATAAAGGGGCTAGGATAACTCACTTGGGGTCAGGGAGTACTTATAAAGGGGCTATGGTAACTCACTTGGGGTCAGGGAGTACTTATTTGGGACTAGGGTAACTCACTTGCCGCCAGAGAGTACATATAAAGGGGCTAGGGTAACTCACATGGGTCAGGGAGTACTTATAAAGGGGCTATGGTAACTCACTTGCGGTCAGAGAGTACATATAAAGGGGCTAGGATAACTTACTTGCGGTCAGAGAGTAGATATAAAGGGGCTAGGATAACTCAGTTAGGGGTCAGGGAGTACGTCTATGGGACTAGGGTAACTCACATGAGGTCAGAGAGTACATATAAAGGGGATAGGATAACTCACTTGGGGTCAGGGAGTACTTATAAAGGGGCTATGGTAACTCACTTGGGGTCAGGGAGTACTTATAAAGGGGCTATGGTAACTCACTTGCGGTCAGAGAGTACACATAAGGGGGCTAGGATAACTCACTTGGGGTCAGGGAGTACGTCTATGGGACTAGGGTAACTCACATGAGGTCAGAGAGTACATATAAAGGGGATAGGATAACTCACTTGCGGTCAAAGAGTACATATAAAGGGGCTAGGATAACTCACTTGGGGTCAGGGAGTACTTATAAAGGGGCTATGGTAACTCACTTGGGGTCAGGGAGTACTTATTTGGGACTAGGGTAACTCACTTGCCGCCAGACAGTACATATAAAGGGGCTAGGGTAACTCACATGGGGTCAGGGAGTACTTATAAAGGGGCTATGGTAACTCACTTGCGGTCAGAGAGTACATATAAAGGGGCTAGGATAACTCACTTGGGGTCAGGGAGTACTTATAAAGGGGCTATGGTAACTCACTTGGGGTCAAGGTGTACTTATTCGGGACTAGGGTAACTCACTTGCCGCCAGAGAGTACATATAAAGGGGCTAGGGTAACTCACACGGGGTCAGGGAGTACTTATAAAAGGGCTAAGGTAACTCACTTGCGGTCAGAGAGTACATATAAAGGGGCTAGGATAACTCACTTGCGGTCAGAGAGTACATATAAAGGGGCTAGGATAACTCACTTGGGGTCAGGGAGTACGTCTATGGGACTAGGGTAACTCACATGAGGTCAGAGAGTACATATAAAGGGGATAGGATAACTCACTTGCGGTCAGATAGTACATATAAAGGGGCTAGGATAACTCGCTTGGGGTCAGGGAGTACTTATAAAGGGGCTAGGATAACTCACTTGGGGTCAGGGAGTACGTCTATGGGACTAGGGTAACTCACATGAGGTCAGAGAGTACATATAAAGGGGATAGGATAACTCACTTGCGGTCAGACAGTACATATAAAGGGGCTAGGATAACTCACTTGCGGTCAGAGAGTACATATAAAGGGGCTAGGGTAACTCACATGGAGTCAGGGAGTACTTATAAAGGGGCTATGGTAACTCACTTGCGGTCAGAGAGTACATATAAAGGGGCTAGGATAACTCACTTGGGGTCAGGATGTACTTATAAAGGGGCTATGGTAACTCACTTTGGGTCAAGGAGTACTACTATGGGACTAGGGTAATTCTCTTGGGGTCAAGGAGTACTTATAAGGGACTAGGGTAACTCACTTGGGGTCTGGGAGTACATATAAAGGGGCTAGGATAACTCACTTGGGGTCAGGAAGTAATTATAAAGGGGCTATGGTAAATCACTTGGGGCCAGGGAGTACTAATATGAAACTAGGGTAACACACTTGGGTCAGGGAGTACTTATAAAGGGGCTAGGATAACTCACTTGCGGTCAGAGAGTACATATAAAGGGGCTAGGATAATTCACTTGGGGTCAGGGAGTACATATAAAGGGGCTATGGTAACTCACTTGGGGTCAAGGAGTACTACTATGGGACTAGGGTAACTCACTTGCCGTCAGAGAGTTCATATAAAGGGGCTAGGATAACTCATTTGGGGTCAGGGAGTACTTATAAAGGGGCTAGGATAACTCACTTAGGGGTCAGGGAGTACGTCTATGGGACTAGGGTAACTCACATGAGGTCAGAGAGTACATATAAAGGGGATAGGATAACTCACTTGGGGTCAGGGAGTACTTATAAAGGGGCTATGGTAACTCACTTGGGGTCAGGGAGTACTTGTTTGGGACTAGGGTAACTCACTTGCCGCCAGAGGGTACATATAAAGGGGCTAGGGTAACTCACATGGGGTCAGGGAGTACTTATAAAGGGGCTATGGTAACTCACTTGCGGTCAGAGAGTACACATAAGGGGGCTAGGATAACTCACTTGGGGTCAGGGAGTACGTCTATGGGACTAGGGTAACTCACATGAGGTCAGAGAGTACATATAAAGGGGATAGGATAACTCACTTGCGGTCAAAGAGTACATATAAAGGGGCTAGGATAACTCACTTGGGGTCAGGGAGTACTTATAAAGGGGCTATGGTAACTCACTTGGGGTCAGGGAGTACTTATTTGGGACTAGGGTAACTCACTTGCCGCCAGACAGTACATATAAAGGGGCTAGGGTAACTCACATGGGGTCAGGGAGTACTTATAAAGGGGCTATGGTAACTCACTTGCGGTCAGAGAGTACATATAAAGGGGCTAGGATAACTCACTTGGGGTCAGGGAGTACTTATAAAGGGGCTATGGTAACTCACTTGGGGTCAAGGTGTACTTATTCGGGACTAGGGTAACTCACTTGCCGCCAGAGAGTACATATAAAGGGGCTAGGGTAACTCACACGGGGTCAGGGAGTACTTATAAAAGGGCTAAGGTAACTCACTTGCGGTCAGAGAGTACATATAAAGGGGCTAGGATAACTCACTTGCGGTCAGAGAGTACATATAAAGGGGCTAGGATAACTCACTTGGGGTCAGGGAGTACGTCTATGGGACTAGGGTAACTCACATGAGGTCAGAGAGTACATATAAAGGGGATAGGATAACTCACTTGCGGTCAGATAGTACATATAAAGGGGCTAGGATAACTCACTTGGGGTCAGGGAGTACTTATAAAGGGGATAGGATAACTCACTTGCGGTCAGAGAGTACATATAAAGGGGCTAGGATAACTCACTTGCGGTCAGAGAGTACATATAAAGGGGCTAGGATAACTCACTTGGGGTCAGGGAGTACGTCTATGGGACTAGGGTAACTCACATGAGGTCAGAGAGTACATATAAAGGGGATAGGATAACTCACTTGCGGTCAGAGAGTACATATAAAGGGGCTAGGGTAACTCACATGGAGTCAGGGAGTACTTATAAAGGGGCTATGGTAACTCACTTGCGGTCAGAGAGTACATATAAAGGGGCTAGGATAACTCACTTGGGGTCAGGGTGTACTTATAAAGGGGCTATGGTAACTCACTTTGGGTCAAGGAGTACTACTATGGGACTAGGATAACTCACTTGCGGTCAGAGAGTACATATAAAGGGGCTAGGATAACTCACTTAGGGTCAGGTAGTACTTCTATGGGACTAGGGTAACTCACTTGCGGTCAGAGAGTACATATAAAGGAACTAGGATAACTCACTTGCTGTCAGGAAGTACTTATATAAGGGGCTAGGGTAACTCACTTGGGGTCAGGGAATACATCTATGGGACTAGGGTAATTCTCTTGGGGTCAAGGAGTACTTATAAGGGACTAGGGTAACGCACTTGGGGTCTGGGAGTACATATAAAGGGGCTAGGATAACTCACTTGGGGTCAGGAAGTAATTATAAAGGGGCTATGGTAAATCACTTGGGGCCAGGGAGTACTAATATGAAACTAGGGTAACACACTTGGGTCAGGGAGTACTTATAAAGGGGCTAGGATAACTCACTTGCGGTCAGAGAGTACATATAAAGGGGCTAGGATAATTCACTTGGGGTCAGGGAGTACATATAAAGGGGCTATGGTAACTCACTTGGGGTCAAGGAGTACTACTATGGGACTAGGGTAACTCACTTGCCGTCAGAGAGTTCATATAAAGGGGCTAGGATAACTCATTTGGGGTCAGGGAGTACTTATAAAGGGGCTAGGATAACTCACTTGGGGTCAGGGAGTACGTCTATGGGACTAGGGTAACTCACATGAGGTCAGAGAGTACATATAAAGGGGATAGGATAACTCACTTGCGGTCAGATAGTACATATAAAGGGGCTAGGATAACTCGCTTGGGGTCAGGGAGTACTTATAAAGGGGCTAGGATAACTCACTTGGGGTCAGGGAGTACGTCTATGGGACTAGGGTAACTCACATGAGGTCAGAGAGTACATATAAAGGGGATAGGATAACTCACTTGCGGTCAGACAGTACATATAAAGGGGCTAGGATAACTCACTTGCGGTCAGAGAGTACATATAAAGGGGCTAGGGTAACTCACATGGAGTCAGGGAGTACTTATAAAGGGGCTATGGTAACTCACTTGCGGTCAGAGAGTACATATAAAGGGGCTAGGATAACTCACTTGGGGTCAGGGTGTACTTATAAAGGGGCTATGGTAACTCACTTTGGGTCAAGGAGTACTACTATGGGACTAGGGTAATTCTCTTGGGGTCAAGGAGTACTTATAAGGGACTAGGGTAACTCACTTGGGGTCTGGGAGTACATATAAAGGGGCTAGGATAACTCACTTGGGGTCAGGAAGTAATTATAAAGGGGCTATGGTAAATCACTTGGGGCCAGGGAGTACTAATATGAAACTAGGGTAACACACTTGGGTCAGGGAGTACTTATAAAGGGGCTAGGATAACTCACTTGCGGTCAGAGAGTACATATAAAGGGGCTAGGATAATTCACTTGGGGTCAGGGAGTACATATAAAGGGGCTATGGTAACTCACTTGGGGTCAAGGAGTACTACTATGGGACTAGGGTAACTCACTTGCCGTCAGAGAGTTCATATAAAGGGGCTAGGATAACTCATTTGGGGTCAGGGAGTACTTATAAAGGGGCTAGGATAACTCACTTAGGGGTCAGGGAGTACGTCTATGGGACTAGGGTAACTCACATGAGGTCAGAGAGTACATATAAAGGGGATAGGATAACTCACTTGGGGTCAGGGAGTACTTATAAAGGGGCTATGGTAACTCACTTGGGGTCAGGGAGTACTTATTTGGGACTAGGTTAACTCACTTGCCGCCAGAGGGTACATATAAAGGGGCTAGGGTAACTCACATGGGGTCAGGGAGTACTTATAAAGGGGCTATGGTAACTCACTTGCGGTCAGAGAGTACACATAAGGGGGCTAGGATAACTCACTTGGGGTCAGGGAGTACGTCTATGGGACTAGGGTAACTCACATGAGGTCAGAGAGTACATATAAAGGGGATAGGATAACTCACTTGCGGTCAAAGAGTACATATAAAGGGGCTAGGATAACTCACTTGGGGTCAGGGAGTACTTATAAAGGGGCTATGGTAACTCACTTGGGGTCAGGGAGTACTTATTTGGGACTAGGGTAACTCACTTGCCGCCAGACAGTACATATAAAGGGGCTAGGGTAACTCACATGGGGTCAGGGAGTACTTATAAAGGGGCTATGGTAACTCACTTGCGGTCAGAGAGTACATATAAAGGGGCTAGGATAACTCACTTGGGGTCAGGGAGTACTTATAAAGGGGCTATGGTAACTCACTTGGGGTCAAGGTGTACTTATTCGGGACTAGGGTAACTCACTTGCCGCCAGAGAGTACATATAAAGGGGCTAGGGTAACTCACACGGGGTCAGGGAGTACTTATAAAAGGGCTAAGGTAACTCACTTGCGGTCAGAGAGTACATATAAAGGGGCTAGGATAACTCACTTGCGGTCAGAGAGTACATATAAAGGGGCTAGGATAACTCACTTGGGGTCAGGGAGTACGTCTATGGGACTAGGGTAACTCACATGAGGTCAGAGAGTACATATAAAGGGGATAGGATAACTCACTTGCGGTCAGATAGTACATATAAAGGGGCTAGGATAACTCACTTGGGGTCAGGGAGTACTTATAAAGGGGATAGGATAACTCACTTGCGGTCAGAGAGTACATATAAAGGGGCTAGGATAACTCACTTGCGGTCAGAGAGTACATATAAAGGGGCTAGGATAACTCACTTGGGGTCAGGGAGTACATATAAAGGGGCTATGGTAACTCACTTGGGGTCAAGGAGTACTACTATGGGACTAGGGTAACTCACTTGCCGTCAGAGAGTTCATATAAAGGGGCTAGGATAACTCATTTGGGGTCAGGGAGTACTTATAAAGGGGCTAGGATAACTCACTTGGGGTCAGGGAGTACGTCTATGGGACTAGGGTAACTCACATGAGGTCAGAGAGTACATATAAAGGGGATAGGATAACTCACTTGCGGTCAGATAGTACATATAAAGGGGCTAGGATAACTCGCTTGGGGTCAGGGAGTACTTATAAAGGGGCTAGGATAACTCACTTGGGGTCAGGGAGTACGTCTATGGGACTAGGGTAACTCACATGAGGTCAGAGAGTACATATAAAGGGGATAGGATAACTCACTTGCGGTCAGACAGTACATATAAAGGGGCTAGGATAACTCACTTGCGGTCAGAGAGTACATATAAAGGGGCTAGGGTAACTCACATGGAGTCAGGGAGTACTTATAAAGGGGCTATGGTAACTCACTTGCGGTCAGAGAGTACATATAAAGGGGCTAGGATAACTCACTTGGGGTCAGGGTGTACTTATAAAGGGGCTATGGTAACTCACTTTGGGTCAAGGAGTACTACTATGGGACTAGGGTAATTCTCTTGGGGTCAAGGAGTACTTATAAGGGACTAGGGTAACTCACTTGGGGTCTGGGAGTACATATAAAGGGGCTAGGATAACTCACTTGGGGTCAGGAAGTAATTATAAAGGGGCTATGGTAAATCACTTGGGGCCAGGGAGTACTAATATGAAACTAGGGTAACACACTTGGGTCAGGGAGTACTTATAAAGGGGCTAGGATAACTCACTTGCGGTCAGAGAGTACATATAAAGGGGCTAGGATAATTCACTTGGGGTCAGGGAGTACATATAAAGGGGCTATGGTAACTCACTTGGGGTCAAGGAGTACTACTATGGGACTAGGGTAACTCACTTGCCGTCAGAGAGTTCATATAAAGGGGCTAGGATAACTCATTTGGGGTCAGGGAGTACTTATAAAGGGGCTAGGATAACTCACTTAGGGGTCAGGGAGTACGTCTATGGGACTAGGGTAACTCACATGAGGTCAGAGAGTACATATAAAGGGGATAGGATAACTCACTTGGGGTCAGGGAGTACTTATAAAGGGGCTATGGTAACTCACTTGGGGTCAGGGAGTACTTATTTGGGACTAGGGTAACTCACTTGCCGCCAGAGGGTACATATAAAGGGGCTAGGGTAACTCACATGGGGTCAGGGAGTACTTATAAAGGGGCTATGGTAACTCACTTGCGGTCAGAGAGTACACATAAGGGGGCTAGGATAACTCACTTGGGGTCAGGGAGTACGTCTATGGGACTAGGGTAACTCACATGAGGTCAGAGAGTACATATAAAGGGGATAGGATAACTCACTTGCGGTCAAAGAGTACATATAAAGGGGCTAGGATAACTCACTTGGGGTCAGGGAGTACTTATAAAGGGGCTATGGTAACTCACTTGGGGTCAGGGAGTACTTATTTGGGACTAGGGTAACTCACTTGCCGCCAGACAGTACATATAAAGGGGCTAGGGTAACTCACATGGGGTCAGGGAGTACTTATAAAGGGGCTATGGTAACTCACTTGCGGTCAGAGAGTACATATAAAGGGGCTAGGATAACTCACTTGGGGTCAGGGAGTACTTATAAAGGGGCTATGGTAACTCACTTGGGGTCAAGGTGTACTTATTCGGGACTAGGGTAACTCACTTGCCGCCAGAGAGTACATATAAAGGGGCTAGGGTAACTCACACGGGGTCAGGGAGTACTTATAAAAGGGCTAAGGTAACTCACTTGCGGTCAGAGAGTACATATAAAGGGGCTAGGATAACTCACTTGCGGTCAGAGAGTACATATAAAGGGGCTAGGATAACTCACTTGGGGTCAGGGAGTACGTCTATGGGACTAGGGTAACTCACATGAGGTCAGAGAGTACATATAAAGGGGATAGGATAACTCACTTGCGGTCAGATAGTACATATAAAGGGGCTAGGATAACTCACTTGGGGTCAGGGAGTACTTATAAAGGGGATAGGATAACTCACTTGCGGTCAGAGAGTACATATAAAGGGGCTAGGATAACTCACTTGCGGTCAGAGAGTACATATAAAGGGGCTAGGATAACTCACTTGGGGTCAGGGAGTACGTCTATGGGACTAGGGTAACTCACATGAGGTCAGAGAGTACATATAAAGGGGATAGGATAACTCACTTGCGGTCAGAGAGTACATATAAAGGGGCTAGGGTAACTCACATGGAGTCAGGGAGTACTTATAAAGGGGCTATGGTAACTCACTTGCGGTCAGAGAGTACATATAAAGGGGCTAGGATAACTCACTTGGGGTCAGGGTGTACTTATAAAGGGGCTATGGTAACTCACTTTGGGTCAAGGAGTACTACTATGGGACTAGGATAACTCACTTGCGGTCAGAGAGTACATATAAAGGGGCTAGGATAACTCACTTAGGGTCAGGTAGTACTTCTATGGGACTAGGGTAACTCACTTGCGGTCAGAGAGTACATATAAAGGAACTAGGATAACTCACTTGCTGTCAGGAAGTACTTATATAAGGGGCTAGGGTAACTCACTTGGGGTCAGGGAATACATCTATGGGACTAGGGTAATTCTCTTGGGGTCAAGGAGTACTTATAAGGGACTAGGGTAACTCACTTGGGGTCTGGGAGTACATATAAAGGGGCTAGGATAACTCACTTGGGGTCAGGAAGTAATTATAAAGGGGCTATGGTAAATCACTTGGGGCCAGGGAGTACTAATATGAAACTAGGGTAACACACTTGGGTCAGGGAGTACTTATAAAGGGGCTAGGATAACTCACTTGCGGTCAGAGAGTACATATAAAGGGGCTAGGATAATTCACTTGGGGTCAGGGAGTACATATAAAGGGGCTATGGTAACTCACTTGGGGTCAAGGAGTACTACTATGGGACTAGGGTAACTCACTTGCCGTCAGAGAGTTCATATAAAGGGGCTAGGATAACTCATTTGGGGTCAGGGAGTACTTATAAAGGGGCTAGGATAACTCACTTGCGGTCAGAGAGTACATATAAAGGGGCTAGGATAACTCACTAGGGGTCAGGGAGTACTTATAAAGGGGCTATGGTAACTCACTTGCCGTCAGAGAGTACATATAAAGGGGCTATGATAACTCATTTGGGGTCAGGTAGTACTTATAATGGGGCTATGGTAACTCACTTGGGGTCAGGGAGTACTACTATGGGACTAGGGTAACTCACTTGCGGTCAGAGAGTACTTATAAAGGGGCTAGGATATCTCACTTGCGGTCAGAGAGTACATATAAAGGGGATAGGATAACTCACTTGCGGTCAGAGGGTACATATAAAGGGACTAGGATAACTCACTTGGGGTCAGGGAGTACGTCTATGGGACTAGGGTAACTCACTTGCGGTCAGAGAGTACATATAAAGGGGCTAGGATAACTCACTTAGGGTCAGGTAGTACTTCTATGGGACTAGGGTAACTCACTTGCGGTCAGAGAGTACATATAAAGGAACTAGGATAACTCACTTGCTGTCAGGAAGTACTTATATAAGGGGCTAGGGTAACTCACTTGGGGTCAGGGAATACATCTATGGGACTAGGGTAATTCTCTTGGGGTCAAGGAGTACTTATAAGGGACTAGGGTAACTCACTTGGGGTCTGGGAGTACATATAAAGGGGCTAGGATAACTCACTTGGGGTCAGGAAGTAATTATAAAGGGGCTATGGTAAATCACTTGGGGCCAGGGAGTACTAATATGAAACTAGGGTAACACACTTGGGTCAGGGAGTACTTATAAAGGGGCTAGGATAACTCACTTGCGGTCAGAGAGTACATATAAAGGGGCTAGGATAATTCACTTGGGGTCAGGGAGTACATATAAAGGGGCTATGGTAACTCACTTGGGGTCAAGGAGTACTACTATGGGACTAGGGTAACTCACTTGCCGTCAGAGAGTTCATATAAAGGGGCTAGGATAACTCATTTGGGGTCAGGGAGTACTTATAAAGGGGCTAGGATAACTCACTTGCGGTCAGAGAGTACATATAAAGGGGCTAGGATAACTCACTTGCGGTCAGAGAGTACATATAAAGGGGCTAGGATAACTCACTTGGGGTCAGGGAGTACATATAAAGGGGCTATGGTAACTCACTTGGGGTCAAGGAGTACTACTATGGGACTAGGGTAACTCACTTGCCGTCAGAGAGTTCATATAAAGGGGCTAGGATAACTCATTTGGGGTCAGGGAGTACTTATAAAGGGGCTAGGATAACTCACTTGGGGTCAGGGAGTACGTCTATGGGACTAGGGTAACTCACATGAGGTCAGAGAGTACATATAAAGGGGATAGGATAACTCACTTGCGGTCAGATAGTACATATAAAGGGGCTAGGATAACTCGCTTGGGGTCAGGGAGTACTTATAAAGGGGCTAGGATAACTCACTTGGGGTCAGGGAGTACGTCTATGGGACTAGGGTAACTCACATGAGGTCAGAGAGTACATATAAAGGGGATAGGATAACTCACTTGCGGTCAGACAGTACATATAAAGGGGCTAGGATAACTCACTTGCGGTCAGAGAGTACATATAAAGGGGCTAGGGTAACTCACATGGAGTCAGGGAGTACTTATAAAGGGGCTATGGTAACTCACTTGCGGTCAGAGAGTACATATAAAGGGGCTAGGATAACTCACTTGGGGTCAGGGTGTACTTATAAAGGGGCTATGGTAACTCACTTTGGGTCAAGGAGTACTACTATGGGACTAGGGTAATTCTCTTGGGGTCAAGGAGTACTTATAAGGGACTAGGGTAACTCACTTGGGGTCTGGGAGTACATATAAAGGGGCTAGGATAACTCACTTGGGGTCAGGAAGTAATTATAAAGGGGCTATGGTAAATCACTTGGGGCCAGGGAGTACTAATATGAAACTAGGGTAACACACTTGGGTCAGGGAGTACTTATAAAGGGGCTAGGATAACTCACTTGCGGTCAGAGAGTACATATAAAGGGGCTAGGATAATTCACTTGGGGTCAGGGAGTACATATAAAGGGGCTATGGTAACTCACTTGGGGTCAAGGAGTACTACTATGGGACTAGGGTAACTCACTTGCCGTCAGAGAGTTCATATAAAGGGGCTAGGATAACTCATTTGGGGTCAGGGAGTACTTATAAAGGGGCTAGGATAACTCACTTAGGGGTCAGGGAGTACGTCTATGGGACTAGGGTAACTCACATGAGGTCAGAGAGTACATATAAAGGGGATAGGATAACTCACTTGGGGTCAGGGAGTACTTATAAAGGGGCTATGGTAACTCACTTGGGGTCAGGGAGTACTTATTTGGGACTAGGGTAACTCACTTGCCGCCAGAGGGTACATATAAAGGGGCTAGGGTAACTCACATGGGGTCAGGGAGTACTTATAAAGGGGCTATGGTAACTCACTTGCGGTCAGAGAGTACACATAAGGGGGCTAGGATAACTCACTTGGGGTCAGGGAGTACGTCTATGGGACTAGGGTAACTCACATGAGGTCAGAGAGTACATATAAAGGGGATAGGATAACTCACTTGCGGTCAAAGAGTACATATAAAGGGGCTAGGATAACTCACTTGGGGTCAGGGAGTACTTATAAAGGGGCTATGGTAACTCACTTGGGGTCAGGGAGTACTTATTTGGGACTAGGGTAACTCACTTGCCGCCAGACAGTACATATAAAGGGGCTAGGGTAACTCACATGGGGTCAGGGAGTACTTATAAAGGGGCTATGGTAACTCACTTGCGGTCAGAGAGTACATATAAAGGGGCTAGGATAACTCACTTGGGGTCAGGGAGTACTTATAAAGGGGCTATGGTAACTCACTTGGGGTCAAGGTGTACTTATTCGGGACTAGGGTAACTCACTTGCCGCCAGAGAGTACATATAAAGGGGCTAGGGTAACTCACACGGGGTCAGGGAGTACTTATAAAAGGGCTAAGGTAACTCACTTGCGGTCAGAGAGTACATATAAAGGGGCTAGGATAACTCACTTGCGGTCAGAGAGTACATATAAAGGGGCTAGGATAACTCACTTGGGGTCAGGGAGTACGTCTATGGGACTAGGGTAACTCACATGAGGTCAGAGAGTACATATAAAGGGGATAGGATAACTCACTTGCGGTCAGATAGTACATATAAAGGGGCTAGGATAACTCACTTGGGGTCAGGGAGTACTTATAAAGGGGATAGGATAACTCACTTGCGGTCAGAGAGTACATATAAAGGGGCTAGGATAACTCACTTGCGGTCAGAGAGTACATATAAAGGGGCTAGGATAACTCACTTGGGGTCAGGGAGTACGTCTATGGGACTAGGGTAACTCACATGAGGTCAGAGAGTACATATAAAGGGGATAGGATAACTCACTTGCGGTCAGAGAGTACATATAAAGGGGCTAGGGTAACTCACATGGAGTCAGGGAGTACTTATAAAGGGGCTATGGTAACTCACTTGCGGTCAGAGAGTACATATAAAGGGGCTAGAATAACTCACTTGGGGTCAGGGTGTACTTATAAAGGGGCTATGGTAACTCACTTTGGGTCAAGGAGTACTACTATGGGACTAGGATAACTCACTTGCGGTCAGAGAGTACATATAAAGGGGCTAGGATAACTCACTTAGGGTCAGGTAGTACTTCTATGGGACTAGGGTAACTCACTTGCGGTCAGAGAGTACATATAAAGGAACTAGGATAACTCACTTGCTGTCAGGAAGTACTTATATAAGGGGCTAGGGTAACTCACTTGGGGTCAGGGAATACATCTATGGGACTAGGGTAATTCTCTTGGGGTCAAGGAGTACTTATAAGGGACTAGGGTAACTCACTTGGGGTCTGGGAGTACATATAAAGGGGCTAGGATAACTCACTTGGGGTCAGGAAGTAATTATAAAGGGGCTATGGTAAATCACTTGGGGCCAGGGAGTACTAATATGAAACTAGGGTAACACACTTGGGTCAGGGAGTACTTATAAAGGGGCTAGGATAACTCACTTGCGGTCAGAGAGTACATATAAAGGGGCTAGGATAATTCACTTGGGGTCAGGGAGTACATATAAAGGGGCTATGGTAACTCACTTGGGGTCAAGGAGTACTACTATGGGACTAGGGTAACTCACTTGCCGTCAGAGAGTTCATATAAAGGGGCTAGGATAACTCATTTGGGGTCAGGGAGTACTTATAAAGGGGCTAGGATAACTCACTTGCGGTCAGAGAGTACATATAAAGGGGCTAGGATAACTCACTAGGGGTCAGGGAGTACTTATAAAGGGGCTATGGTAACTCACTTGCCGTCAGAGAGTACATATAAAGGGGCTATGATAACTCATTTGGGGTCAGGTAGTACTTATAATGGGGCTATGGTAACTCACTTGGGGTCAGGGAGTACTACTATGGGACTAGGGTAACTCACTTGCGGTCAGAGAGTACTTATAAAGGGGCTAGGATATCTCACTTGCGGTCAGAGAGTACATATAAAGGGGATAGGATAACTCACTTGCGGTCAGAGGGTACATATAAAGGGACTAGGATAACTCACTTGGGGTCAGGGAGTACGTCTATGGGACTAGGGTAACTCACATGAGGTCAGAGAGTACATATAAAGGGGATAGGATAACTCACTTGCGGTCAGATAGTACATATAAAGGGGCTAGGATAACTCACTTGGGGTCAGGGAGTGCTTATAAAGGGGGTATGGTAACTCACTTGGGGTCAGGGAGTACTTATTTGGGACTAGGGTAACTCACTTGCCGCCAGAGAGTACATATAAAGGGGCTAGGGTAACTCACATGGGGTCAGGGAGTACTTATTTTGGACTAGGGTAACTCACTTGCCGCCAGAGAGTACATATAAAGGGGCTAGGGTAACTCACATGTTGTCAGGGAGTACTTATAAAGGGGCTGTGGTAACTCACTTGCGGTCAGAGAGTACATATAAAGGGGCTAGGATAACTCACTTGGGGTCAGGGAGTACTTATAAAGGGGCTATGGTAACTCACTTGGGATCAGGAAGTACTTCTATGGAACTAGGGTAACCCACTTGGGGTCTGGGAGTACATATAAAGCGGCTAGGGTAACTCACTATGGGTCAAGGAGTACTTATATGGGACTAGGGTAACTCACTTGGGGTCTGGGAGTACATATAAAGGGGCTAGGATAACTCACTTGCGGTCAGAGAGTACATATAACGAGGCTAGGATAACTCACTTGGGGTCAGGGAGTACTTATAAAGGGGCTATGGTAACTCACTTAGGGTCAGGAAGTACTTCTATGGGATTAGGGTAACTCACTTGGGGTCAGGGAGTACGTCTATGGGACTAGGGTAACTCACATGAGGTCAGAGAGTACATATAAAGGGGATAGGATAACTCACTTGCGGTCAGATAGTACATATAAAGGGGCTAGGATAACTCACTTGCGGTCAGAGAGTACATATAAAGGGGCTAGGGTAACTCACATGGGGTCAGGGAGTACTTATAAAGGGGCTATGGTAACTCACTTGCGGTCAGAGAGTACATATAAAGGGGCTAGGATAACTCACTTGCGGTCAGAGAGTACATATAAAGGGGCTAGGATAATTCACTTGGGGTCAGGGAGTACATATAAAGGGGCTATGGTAACTCACTTGGGGTCAAGGAGTACTACTATGGGACTAGGGTAACTCACTTGCCGTCAGAGAGTTCATATAAAGGGGCTAGGATAACTCATTTGGGGTCAGGGAGTACTTATAAAGGGGCTAGGATAACTCACTTGCGGTCAGAGAGTACATATAAAGGGGCTAGGATAACTCACTAGGGGTCAGGGAGTACTTATAAAGGGGCTATGGTAACTCACTTGCCGTCAGAGAGTACATATAAAGGGGCTAGGATAACACACTTGGGGTCAGGGAGTACTTATAAAGGGGCTATGGTAACTCACTTTGGGTCAAGGAGTACTACTATGGGACTAGGGTAACTCACTTGCGGTCAGAGAGTACTTATAAAGGGGCTAGGATAACTCACTTGCGGTCAGAGAGTACATATAAAGGGGCTAGGATAACTCACTTGGGGTCAGGGAGTACGTCTATGGGACTAGGGTAACTCACATGAGGTCAGAGAGTACATATAAAGGGGATAGGATAACTCACTTGCGGACAGAGAGTACATATAAAGGGGCTAGGATAACTCACTTGGGGTCAGGGAGTACTTATAAAGGGGCTATGGTAACTCACTTGGGGTCAGGGAGTACCTATTTGGGACTAGGGTAACTCACTTGCCGCCAGAGAGTACATATAAAGGGGCTAGGGTAACTCACATGGGGTCAGGGAGTACTTATAAACGGGCTATGGTAACTCACTTGCGGTTAGAGAGTACATATAAAGGGGCTAGGATAACTCACTTGGGGTCAGGGAGTACTTATAAAGGGGCTATGGTAACTCACTTGGGGTCAGGGAGTACTTATTTGGGACTGGGGTAACTCACTTGCCGCCAGAGAGTACATATAAAGGGGCTAGGGTAACTCACTTGGGGTCAGGGAGTGCTTATAAAGGGGGTATGGTAACTCACTTGGGGTCAGGGAGTACTTATTTGGGACTAGGGTAACTCACTTGCCGCCAGAGAGTACATATAAAGGGGCTAGGGTAACTCACATGGGGTCAGGGAGTACTTATTTTGGACTAGGGTAACTCACTTGCCGCCAGAGAGTACATATAAAGGGGCTAGGGTAACTCACATTTTGTCAGGGAGTACTTATAAAGGGGCTGTGGTAACTCACTTGCGGTCAGAGAGTACATATAAAGGGGCTAGGATAACTCACTTGGGGTCAGGGAGTACTTATAAAGGGGCTATGGTAACTCACTTGGGGTCAGGAAGTACTTCTATGGAACTAGGGTAACCCACTTGGGGTCTGGGAGTACATATAAAGCGGCTAGGGTAACTCACTATGGGTCAAGGAGTACTTATATGGGACTAGGGTAACTCACTTGGGGTCTGGGAGTACATATAAAGGGGCTAGGATAACTCACTTGCGGTCAGAGAGTACATATAACGAGGCTAGGATAACTCACTTGGGGTCAGGGAGTACTTATAAAGGGGCTATGGTAACTCACTTAGGGTCAGGAAGTACTTCTATGGGATTAGGGTAACTCACTTGGGGTCAGGGAGTACGTCTATGGGACTAGGGTAACTCACTTGCGGTCAGAGAGTACATATAACGAGGCTAGGATAACTCACTTGGGGTCAGGGAGTACTTATAAAGGGGCTATGGTAACTTACTTAGGGTCAGGAAGTACTTCTATGGGATTAGGGTAACTCACTTGGGGTCAGGGAGTACTTATAAAGGGGCTATGGTAACTCACTTAGGGTCAGGAAGTACTTCTATGGGATTAGGGTAACTCACTTGGGGTCAGGGAGTACGTCTATGGGACTAGGGTAACTCACTTGCGGTCAGAGAGTACATATAAAGGGGCTAGGGTAACTCACATGGGGTCAGGGAGTACTTATAAAGGGGCTATGGTAACTCACTTGCGGTCAGAGAGTACATATAAAGGGGCTAGGATAACTCACTTGCGGTCAGAGAGTACATATAAAGGGGCTAGGATAATTCACTTGGGGTCAGGGAGTACATATAAAGGGGCTATGGTAACTCACTTGGGGTCAAGGAGTACTACTATGGGACTAGGGTAACTCACTTGCCGTCAGAGAGTTCATATAAAGGGGCTAGGATAACTCATTTGGGGTCAGGGAGTACTTATAAAGGGGCTAGGATAACTCACTTGCGGTCAGAGAGTACATATAAAGGGGCTAGGATAACTCACTAGGGGTCAGGGAGTACTTATAAAGGGGCTATGGTAACTCACTTGCCGTCAGAGAGTACATATAAAGGGGCTAGGATAACACACTTGGGGTCAGGGAGTACTTATAAAGGGGCTATGGTAACTCACTTTGGGTCAAGGAGTACTACTATGGGACTAGGGTAACTCACTTGCGGTCAGAGAGTACTTATAAAGGGGCTAGGATAACTCACTTGCGGTCAGAGAGTACATATAAAGGGGCTAGGATAACTCACTTGGGGTCAGGGAGTACGTCTATGGGACTAGGGTAACTCACATGAGGTCAGAGAGTACATATAAAGGGGATAGGATAACTCACTTGCGGACAGAGAGTACATATAAAGGGGCTAGGATAACTCACTTGGGGTCAGGGAGTACTTATAAAGGGGCTATGGTAACTCACTTGGGGTCAGGGAGTACCTATTTGGGACTAGGGTAACTCACTTGCCGCCAGAGAGTACATATAAAGGGGCTAGGGTAACTCACATGGGGTCAGGGAGTACTTATAAACGGGCTATGGTAACTCACTTGCGGTTAGAGAGTACATATAAAGGGGCTAGGATAACTCACTTGGGGTCAGGGAGTACTTATAAAGGGGCTATGGTAACTCACTTGGGGTCAGGGAGTACTTATTTGGGACTGGGGTAACTCACTTGCCGCCAGAGAGTACATATAAAGGGGCTAGGGTAACTCACTTGGGGTCAGGGAGTGCTTATAAAGGGGGTATGGTAACTCACTTGGGGTCAGGGAGTACTTATTTGGGACTAGGGTAACTCACTTGCCGCCAGAGAGTACATATAAAGGGGCTAGGGTAACTCACATGGGGTCAGGGAGTACTTATTTTGGACTAGGGTAACTCACTTGCCGCCAGAGAGTACATATAAAGGGGCTAGGGTAACTCACATTTTGTCAGGGAGTACTTATAAAGGGGCTGTGGTAACTCACTTGCGGTCAGAGAGTACATATAAAGGGGCTAGGATAACTCACTTGGGGTCAGGGAGTACTTATAAAGGGGCTATGGTAACTCACTTGGGGTCAGGAAGTACTTCTATGGAACTAGGGTAACCCACTTGGGGTCTGGGAGTACATATAAAGCGGCTAGGGTAACTCACTATGGGTCAAGGAGTACTTATATGGGACTAGGGTAACTCACTTGGGGTCTGGGAGTACATATAAAGGGGCTAGGATAACTCACTTGCGGTCAGAGAGTACATATAACGAGGCTAGGATAACTCACTTGGGGTCAGGGAGTACTTATAAAGGGGCTATGGTAACTCACTTAGGGTCAGGAAGTACTTCTATGGGATTAGGGTAACTCACTTGGGGTCAGGGAGTACGTCTATGGGACTAGGGTAACTCACATGAGGTCAGAGAGTACATATAAAGGGGATAGGATAACTCACTTGCGGTCAGATAGTACATATAAAGGGGCTAGGATAACTCACTTGCGGTCAGAGAGTACATATAAAGGGGCTAGGGTAACTCACATGGGGTCAGGGAGTACTTATAAAGGGGCTATGGTAACTCACTTGCGGTCAGAGAGTACATATAAAGGGGCTAGGATAACTCACTTGGGGTCAGGGAGTACTTATACAGGGGCTATGGTAACTCACTTGGGGTCAGAAAGTACTTCTATGGAACTAGGGTAACTCACTTGGGGTCTGGGAGTACATATAAAGCGGCTTGGGTAACTCACTTTGGGTCAAGGAGTACTTATATGGGACTAGGGTAACTCACTTGGGGTCTGGGATTACATAAAAAGGGGCTAGGATAACTCACTTGCGGTCAGAGAGTACATATAAAGGGGCTAGGATAACTCACTTGGGGTCAGGGAGTACTTATAAAGGGGCTATGGTAACTCACTTTGGGTCAAGGAGTACTACTATGGGACTAGGGTAACTCACTTGCCGTCAGAGAGTACATATAAAGGGGCTAGAATAACTCACTTGCGGTCAGAGAGTACATATAAAGGGGCTAGGATAATTCACTTGGGGTCAGGGAGTACATATAAAGGGGCTATGGTAACTCACTTGGGGTCAAGGAGTACTACTATGGGACTAGGGTAACTCACTTGCCGTCAGAGAGTTCATATAAAGGGGCTAGGATAACTCATTTGGGGTCAGGGAGTACTTATAAAGGGGCTAGGATAACTCACTTGCGGTCAGAGAGTACATATAAAGGGGCTAGGATAACTCACTAGGGGTCAGGGAGTACTTATAAAGGGGCTATGGTAACTCACTTGCCGTCAGAGAGTACATATAAAGGGGCTAGGATAACACACTTGGGGTCAGGGAGTACTTATAAAGGGGCTATGGTAACTCACTTTGGGTCAAGGAGTACTACTATGGGACTAGGGTAACTCACTTGCGGTCAGAGAGTACTTATAAAGGGGCTAGGATAACTCACTTGCGGTCAGAGAGTACATATAAAGGGGCTAGGATAACTCACTTGGGGTCAGGGAGTACGTCTATGGGACTAGGGTAACTCACATGAGGTCAGAGAGTACATATAAAGGGGATAGGATAACTCACTTGCGGACAGAGAGTACATATAAAGGGGCTAGGATAACTCACTTGGGGTCAGGGAGTACTTATAAAGGGGCTATGGTAACTCACTTGGGGTCAGGGAGTACTTATTTGGGACTAGGGTAACTCACTTGCCGCCAGAGAGTACATATAAAGGGGCTAGGTTAACTCACATGGGGTCAGGGAGTACTTATAAACGGGCTATGGTAACTCACTTGCGGTTAGAGAGTACATATAAAGGGGCTAGGATAACTCACTTGGGGTCAGGGAGTACTTATAAAGGGGCTATGGTAACTCACTTGGGGTCAGGGAGTACTTATTTGGGACTAGGGTAACTCACTTGCCGCCAGAGAGTACATATAAAGGGGCTAGGGTAACTCACATGGGGTCAGGGAGTACTTATAAAGGGGCTATGGTAACTCACTTGCGGTCAGAGAGTACACATAAGGGGGCTAGGATAACTCACTTGCGGTCAGAGAGTACATATAAAGGGGCTAGGGTAACTCACATGGGGTCAGGGAGTACTTATAAAGGGGCTATGGTAACTCAGTTGCGGTCAGAGAGTACATATAAAGGGGCTAGGATAACTCACTTGGGGTCAGGGAGTACTTATACAGGGGCTATGGTAACTCACTTGGGGTCAGAAAGTACTTCTATGGAACTAGGGTAACTCACTTGGGGTCTGGGAGTACATATAAAGCGGCTAGGGTAACTCACTTTGGGTCAAGGAGTACTTATATGGGACTAGGGTAACTCACTTGGGGTCTGGGATTACATAAAAAGGGGCTAGGATAACTCACTTGCGGTCAGAGAGTACATATAAAGGGGCTAGGATAACTCACTTGGGGTCAGGGAGTACTTATAAAGGGGCTATGGTAACTCACTTTGGGTCAAGGAGTACTACTATGGGACTAGGGTAACTCACTTGCCGTCAGAGAGTACATATAAAGGGGCTAGGATAACTCACTTGCGGTCAGAGAGTACATATAAAGGGGCTAGGATAATTCACTTGGGGTCAGGGAGTACATATAAAGGGGCTATGGTAACTCACTTGGGGTCAAGGAGTACTACTATGGGACTAGGGTAACTCACTTGCCGTCAGAGAGTTCATATAAAGGGGCTAGGATAACTCATTTGGGGTCAGGGAGTACTTATAAAGGGGCTAGGATAACTCACTTGCGGTCAGAGAGTACATATAAAGGGGCTAGGATAACTCACTAGGGGTCAGGGAGTACTTATAAAGGGGCTATGGTAACTCACTTGCCGTCAGAGAGTACATATAAAGGGGCTAGGATAACACACTTGGGGTCAGGGAGTACTTATAAAGGGGCTATGGTAACTCACTTTGGGTCAAGGAGTACTACTATGGGACTAGGGTAACTCACTTGCGGTCAGAGAGTACTTATAAAGGGGCTAGGATAACTCACTTGCGGTCAGAGAGTACATATAAAGGGGCTAGGATAACTCACTTGGGGTCAGGGAGTACGTCTATGGGACTAGGGTAACTCACATGAGGTCAGAGAGTACATATAAAGGGGATAGGATAACTCACTTGCGGACAGAGAGTACATATAAAGGGGCTAGGATAACTCACTTGGGGTCAGGGAGTACTTATAAAGGGGCTATGGTAACTCACTTGGGGTCAGGGAGTACTTATTTGGGACTAGGGTAACTCACTTGCCGCCAGAGAGTACATATAAAGGGGCTAGGGTAACTCACATGGGGTCAGGGAGTACTTATAAACGGGCTATGGTAACTCACTTGCGGTTAGAGAGTACATATAAAGGGGCTAGGATAACTCACTTGGGGTCAGGGAGTACTTATAAAGGGGCTATGGTAACTCACTTGGGGTCAGGGAGTACTTATTTGGGACTAGGGTAACTCACTTGCCGCCAGAGAGTACATATAAAGGGGCTAGGGTAACTCACATGGGGTCAGGGAGTACTTATAAAGGGGCTATGGTAACTCACTTGCGGTCAGAGAGTACACATAAGGGGGCTAGGATAACTCACTTGGGGTCAGGGAGTACGTCTATGGGACTAGGGTAACTCACATGAGGTCAGAGAGTACATATAAAGGGGATAGGATAACTCACTTGCGGTCAAAGAGTACATATAAAGGGGCTAGGATAACTCACTTGGGGTCAGGGAGTACTTATAAAGGGGCTATGGTAACTCACTTGGGGTCAGGGAGTACTTATTTGGGACTAGGGTAACTCACTTGCCGCCAGAGAGTACATATAAAGGGGCTAGGGTAACTCACATGGGGTCAGGGAGTACTTATAAGGGGGCTATGGTAACTCACTTGCGGTCAGAGAGTACATATAAAGGGGCTAGGATAACTCACATGTGTCAGGGAGTACTTATAAAGGGGCTATGGTAACTCACTTGCGGTCAGAGAGTACATATAAAGGTGCTAGGATAACTTACTTGCGGTCAGAGAGTACATATAAAGGGGCTAGGATAACTCACTTAGGGGTCAGGGAGTACGTCTATGGGACTAGGGTAACTCACATGAGGTCAGAGAGTACATATAAAGGGGATAGGATAACTCACTTGCGGTCAGAGAGTACATATAAAGGGGCTAGGATAACTCACTTGGGGTCAGGGAGTACTTATAAAGGGGCTATGGTAACTCACTTGGGGTCAGGGAGTACTTATTTGGGACTAGGGTAACTCACTTGCCACCAGAGAGTACATATAAAGGGGCTAGGGTAACTCACATGGGGTCAGGGAGTACTTATAAACGGGCTATGGTAACTCACTTGCGGTTAGAGAGTACATATAAAGGGGCTAGGATAACTCACTTGGGGTCAGGGAGTACTTATAAAGGGGCTATGGTAACTCACTTGGGGTCAGGGAGTACTTATTTGGGACTAGGGTAACTCACTTGCCGCCAGAGAGTACATATAAAGGGGCTAGGGTAACTCACATGGGTCAGGGAGTACTTATAAAGGGGCTATGGTAACTCACTTGCGGTCAGAGAGTACATATAAAGGGGCTAGGATAACTTACTTGCGGTCAGAGAGTACATATAAAGGGGCTAGGATAACTCACTTAGGGGTCAGGGAGTACGTCTATGGGACTAGGGTAACTCACATGAGGTCAGAGAGTACATATAAAGGGGATAGGATAACTCACTTGGGGTCAGGGAGTACTTATAAAGGGGCTATGGTAACTCACTTGGGGTCAGGAAGTACTTCTATGGAACTAGGGTAACCCACTTGGGGTCTGGGAGTACATATAAAGCGGCTAGGGTAACTCACTATTGGTCAAGGAGTACTTATATGGGACTAGGGTAACTCACTTGGGGTCTGGGAGTACATATAAAGGGGCTAGGATAACTCACTTGCGGTCAGAGAGTACATATAACGAGGCTAGGATAACTCACTTGGGGTCAGGGAGTACTTATAAAGGGGCTATGGTAACTCACTTAGGGTCAGGAAGTACTTCTATGGGATTAGGGTAACTCACATGAGGTCAGAGAGTACATATAAAGGGGATAGGATAACTCACTTGCGGTCAGAGAGTACATATAAAGGGGCTAGGGTAACTCACATGGGGTCAGGGAGTACTTATAAAGGGGCTATGGTAACTCACTTGCGGTCAGAGAGTACATATAAAGGGGCTAGGATAACTCACTTGGGGTCAGGGAGTACTTATACAGGGGCTATGGTAACTCACTTGGGGTCAGAAAGTACTTCTATGGAACTAGGGTAACTCACTTGGGGTCTGGGAGTACATATAAAGCGGCTAGGGTAACTCACTTTGGGTCAAGGAGTACTTATATGGGACTAGGGTAACTCACTTGGGGTCTGGGATTACATAAAAAGGGGCTAGGATAACTCACTTGCGGTCAGAGAGTACATATAAAGGGGCTAGGATAACTCACTTGGGGTCAGGGAGTACTTATAAAGGGGCTATGGTAACTCACTTTGGGTCAAGGAGTACTACTATGGGACTAGGGTAACTCACTTGCCGTCAGAGAGTACATATAAAGGGGCTAGGATAACTCACTTGCGGTCAGAGAGTACATATAAAGGGGCTAGGATAATTCACTTGGGGTCAGGGAGTACATATAAAGGGGCTATGGTAACTCACTTGGGGTCAAGGAGTACTACTATGGGACTAGGGTAACTCACTTGCCGTCAGAGAGTTCATATAAAGGGGCTAGGATAACTCATTTGGGGTCAGGGAGTACTTATAAAGGGGCTAGGATAACTCACTTGCGGTCAGAGAGTACATATAAAGGGGCTAGGATAACTCACTAGGGGTCAGGGAGTACTTATAAAGGGGCTATGGTAACTCACTTGCCGTCAGAGAGTACATATAAAGGGGCTAGGATAACACACTTGGGGTCAGGGAGTACTTATAAAGGGGCTATGGTAACTCACTTTGGGTCAAGGAGTACTACTATGGGACTAGGGTAACTCACTTGCGGTCAGAGAGTACTTATAAAGGGGCTAGGATAACTCACTTGCGGTCAGAGAGTACATATAAAGGGGCTAGGATAACTCACTTGGGGTCAGGGAGTACGTCTATGGGACTAGGGTAACTCACATGAGGTCAGAGAGTACATATAAAGGGGATAGGATAACTCACTTGCGGACAGATAGTACATATAAAGGGGCTAGGATAACTCACTTGGGGTCAGGGAGTACTTATAAAGGGGCTATGGTAACTCACTTGGGGTCAGGGAGTACTTATTTGGGACTAGTGTAACTCACTTGCCGCCAGAGAGTACATATAAAGGGGCTAGGTTAACTCACATGGGGTCAGGGAGTACTTATAAACGGGCTATGGTAACTCACTTGCGGTTAGAGAGTACATATAAAGGGGCTAGGATAACTCACTTGGGGTCAGGGAGTACTTATAAAGGGGCTATGGTATCTCACTTGGGGTCAGGGAGTACTTATTTGGGACTAGGGTAACTCACTTGCCGCCAGAGAGTACATATAAAGGGGCTAGGGTAACTCACATGGGGTCAGGGAGTACTTATAAAGGGGCTATGGTAACTCACTTGCGGTCAGAGAGTACACATAAGGGGGCTAGGATAACTCACTTGCGGTCAGAGAGTACATATAAAGGGGCTAGGGTAACTCACATGGGGTCAGGGAGTACTTATAAAGGGGCTATGGTAACTCACTTGCGGTCAGAGAGTACATATAAAGGGGCTAGGATAACTCACTTGGGGTCAGGGAGTACTTATACAGGGGCTATGGTAACTCACTTGGGGTCAGAAAGTACTTCTATGGAACTAGGGTAACTCACTTGGGGTCTGGGAGTACATATAAAGCGGCTAGGGTAACTCACTTTGGGTCAAGGAGTACTTATATGGGACTAGGGTAACTCACTTGGGGTCTGGGATTACATAAAAAGGGGCTAGGATAACTCACTTGCGGTCAGAGAGTACATATAAAGGGGCTAGGATAACTCACTTGGGGTCAGGGAGTACTTATAAAGGGGCTATGGTAACTCACTTTGGGTCAAGGAGTACTACTATGGGACTAGGGTAACTCACTTGCCGTCAGAGAGTACATATAAAGGGGCTAGGATAACTCACTTGCGGTCAGAGAGTACATATAAAGGGGCTAGGATAATTCACTTGGGGTCAGGGAGTACATATAAAGGGGCTATGGTAACTCACTTGGGGTCAAGGAGTACTACTATGGGACTAGGGTAACTCACTTGCCGTCAGAGAGTTCATATAAAGGGGCTAGGATAACTCATTTGGGGTCAGGGAGTACTTATAAAGGGGCTAGGATAACTCACTTGCGGTCAGAGAGTACATATAAAGGGGCTAGGATAACTCACTAGGGGTCAGGGAGTACTTATAAAGGGGCTATGGTAACTCACTTGCCGTCAGAGAGTACATATAAAGGGGCTAGGATAACACACTTGGGGTCAGGGAGTACTTATAAAGGGGCTATGGTAACTCACTTTGGGTCAAGGAGTACTACTATGGGACTAGGGTAACTCACTTGCGGTCAGAGAGTACTTATAAAGGGGCTAGGATAACTCACTTGCGGTCAGAGAGTACATATAAAGGGGCTAGGATAACTCACTTGGGGTCAGGGAGTACGTCTATGGGACTAGGGTAACTCACATGAGGTCAGAGAGTACATATAAAGGGGATAGGATAACTCACTTGCGGACAGAGAGTACATATAAAGGGGCTAGGATAACTCACTTGGGGTCAGGGAGTACTTATAAAGGGGCTATGGTAACTCACTTGGGGTCAGGGAGTACTTATTTGGGACTAGGGTAACTCACTTGCCGCCAGAGAGTACATATAAAGGGGCTAGGGTAACTCACATGGGGTCAGGGAGTACTTATAAACGGGCTATGGTAACTCACTTGCGGTTAGAGAGTACATATAAAGGGGCTAGGATAACTCACTTGGGGTCAGGGAGTACTTATAAAGGGGCTATGGTAACTCACTTGGGGTCAGGGAGTACTTATTTGGGACTAGGGTAACTCACTTGCCGCCAGAGAGTACATATAAAGGGGCTAGGGTAACTCACATGGGGTCAGGGAGTACTTATAAAGGGGCTATGGTAACTCACTTGCGGTCAGAGAGTACACATAAGGGGGCTAGGATAACTCACTTGGGGTCAGGGAGTACGTCTATGGGACTAGGGTAACACACATGAGGTCAGAGAGTACATATAAAGGGGATAGGATAACTCACTTGCCGTCAAAGAGTACATATAAAGGGGCTAGGATAACTCACTTGGGGTCAGGGAGTACTTATAAAGGGGCTATGGTAACTCACTTGGGGTCAGGGAGTACTTATTTGGGACTAGGGTAACTCACTTGCCGCCAGAGAGTACATATAAAGGGGCTAGGGTAACTCACATGGGGTCAGGGAGTACTTATAAGGGGGCTATGGTAACTCACTTGCGGTCAGAGAGTACATATAAAGGGGCTAGGATAACTCACATGTGTCAGGGAGTACTTATAAAGGGGCTATGGTAACTCACTTGCGGTCAGAGAGTACATATAAAGGGGCTAGGATAACTTACTTGCGGTGAGAGAGTACATATAAAGGGGCTAGGATAACTCACTTAGGGGTCAGGGAGTACGTCTATGGGACTAGGGTAACTCACATGAGGTCAGAGAGTACATATAAAGGGGATAGGATAACTCACTTGGGGTCAGGTAGTACTTATAAAGGGGCTATGGTAACTCACTTGGGGTCAGGGAGTACTTATAAAGGGGCTATGGTAACTCACTTGGGGTCAGGGAGTACTTATTTGGGACTAGGGTAACTCACTTGCCGCCAGAGAGTACATATAAAGGGGATAGGATAACTCACTTGGGGTCAGGGAGTACTTATAAAGGGGCTATGGTAACTCACTTGGGGTCAGGGAGTACTTATAAAGGGGCTATGGTAACTCACTTGCGGTCAGAGAGTACATATAAAGGTGCTAGGATAACTTACTTGCGGTCAGAGAGTACATATAAAGGGGCTAGGATAACTCACTTAGGGGTCAGGGAGTACGTCTATGGGACTAGGGTAACTCACATGAGGTCAGAGAGTACATATAAAGGGGATAGGATAACTCACTTGCGGTCAGAGAGTACATATAAAGGGGCTAGGATAACTCACTTGGGGTCAGGGAGTACTTATAAAGGGGCTATGGTAACTCACTTGGGGTCAGGGAGTACTTATTTGGGACTAGGGTAACTCACTTGCCACCAGAGAGTACATATAAAGGGGCTAGGGTAACTCACATGGGGTCAGGGAGTACTTATAAACGGGCTATGGTAACTCACTTGCGGTTAGAGAGTACATATAAAGGGGCTAGGATAACTCACTTGGGGTCAGGGAGTACTTATAAAGGGGCTATGGTAACTCACTTGGGGTCAGGGAGTACTTATTTGGGACTAGGGTAACTCACTTGCCGCCAGAGAGTACATATAAAGGGGCTAGGGTAACTCACATGGGTCAGGGAGTACTTATAAAGGGGCTATGGTAACTCACTTGCGGTCAGAGAGTACATATAAAGGGGCTAGGATAACTTACTTGCGGTCAGAGAGTACATATAAAGGGGCTAGGATAACTCACTTAGGGGTCAGGGAGTACGTCTATGGGACTAGGGTAACTCACATGAGGTCAGAGAGTACATATAAAGGGGATAGGATAACTCACTTGGGGTCAGGGAGTACTTATAAAGGGGCTATGGTAACTCACTTGGGGTCAGGGAGTACTTATTTGGGACTAGGGTAACTCACTTGCCGCCAGAGAGTACATATAAAGGGGCTAGGGTAACTCACATGGGGTCAGGGAGTACTTATAAAGGGGCTATGGTAACTCACTTGCGGTCAGAGAGTACACATAAGGGGGCTAGGATAACTCACTTGGGGTCAGGGAGTACGTCTATGGGACTAGGGTAACTCACATGAGGTCAGAGAACACATATAAAGGGGATAGGATAACTCACTTGCGGTCAAAGAGTACATATAAAGGGGCTAGGATAACTCACTTGGGGTCAGGGAGTACTTATAAAGGGGCTATGGTAACTCACTTGGGGTCAGGGAGTACTTATTTGGGACTAGGGTAACTCACTTGCCGCCAGAGAGTACATATAAAGGGGCTAGGGTAACTCACATGGGGTCAGGGAGTACTTATAAAGGGGCTATGGTAACTCACTTGCGGTCAGAGAGTACATATAAAGGGGCTAGGATAACTCACTTGGGGTCAGGGAGTACTTATAAAGGGGCTATGGTAACTCACTTGGGGTCAAGGTGTACTTATTCGGGACTAGGGTAACTCACTTGCCGCCAGAGAGTACATATAAAGGGGCTAGGGTAACTCACACGGGGTCAGGGAGTACTTATAAAGGGGCTAAGGTAACTCACTTGCGGTCAGAGAGTACATATAAAGGGGCTAGGATAACTCACTTGCGGTCAGAGAGTACATATAAATGGGCTAGGATAACTCACTTGGGGTCAGGGAGTACGTCTATGGGACTAGGGTAACTCACATGAGGTCAGAGAGTACATATAAAGGGGATAGGATAACTCACTTGCGGTCAGATAGTACATATAAAGGGGCTAGGATAACTCACTTGCGGTCAGAGAGTACATATAAAGGGGCTAGGGTAACTCACATGGAGTCAGGGAGTACTTATAAAGGGGCTATGGTAACTCACTTGCGGTCAGAGAGTACATATAAAGGGGCTAGGATAACTCACTTGGGGTCAGGGTGTACTTATAAAGGGGCTATGGTAACTCACTTTGGGTCAAGGAGTACTACTATGGGACTAGGATAACTCACTTGCGGTCAGAGAGTACATATAAAGGGGCTAGGATAACTCACTTAGGGTCAGGTAGTACTTCTATGGGACTAGGGTAACTCACTTGCGGTCAGAGAGTACATATAAAGGAACTAGGATAACTCACTTGCTGTCAGGAAGTACTTATATAAGGGGCTAGGGTAACTCACTTGGGGTCAGGGAATACATCTATGGGACTAGGGTAATTCTCTTGGGGTCAAGGAGTACTTATAAGGGACTAGGGTAACTCACTTGCGGTCAGAGAGTACATATAAAGGGGCTAGGATAACTCACTTGCGGTCAGAGAGTACATATAAAGGGGCTAGGATACCTCACTTGGGGTCAGGGAGTACGTCTATGGGACTAGGGTAACTCACATGAGGTCAGAGAGTACATATAAAGGGGATAGGATAACTCACTTGCGGTCAGATAGTACATATAAAGGGGCTAGGATAACTCACTTGGGGTCAGGGAGTACTTATAAAGGGGATAGGATAACTCACTTGCGGTCAGATAGTACATATAAAGGGGCTAGGATAACTCACTTGCGGTCAGAGAGTACATATAAAGGGGCTAGGGTAACTCACATGGAGTCAGGGAGTACTTATAAAGGGGCTATGGTAACTCACTTGCGGTCAGAGAGTACATATAAAGGGGCTAGGATAACTCACTTGGGGTCAGGGTGTACTTATAAAGGGGCTATGGTAACTCACTTTGGGTCAAGGAGTACTACTATGGGACTAGGATTACTCACTTGCGGTCAGAGAGTACATATAAAGGGGCTAGGATAACTCACTTAGGGTCAGGTAGTACTTTTATGGGACTAGGGTAACTCACTTGCGGTCAGAGAGTACATATAAAGGAACTAGGATAACTCACTTGCTGTCAGGAAGTACTTATATAAGGGGCTAGGGTAACTCACTTGGGGTCAGGGAATACATCTATGGGACTAGGGTAATTCTCTTGGGGTCAAGGAGTACTTATAAGGGACTAGGGTAACTCACTTGGGGTCTGGGAGTACATATAAAGGGGCTAGGATAACTCACTTGGGGTCAGGAAGTACTTATAAAGGGGCTATGGTAAATCACTTGGGGCCAGGGAGTACTAATATGAAACTAGGGTAACACACTTGGGTCAGGGAGTACTTATAAAGGGGCTAGGATAACTCACTTGCGGTCAGAGAGTACATATAAAGGGGCTAGGATAATTCACTTGGGGTCAGGGAGTACATATAAAGGGGCTATGGTAACTCACTTGGGGTCAAGGAGTACTACTATGGGACTAGGGTAACTCACTTGCCGTCAGAGAGTTCATATAAAGGGGCTAGGATAACTCATTTGGGGTCAGGGAGTACTTATAAAGGGGCTAGGATAACTCACTTGCGGTCAGAGAGTACATATAAAGGGGCTAGGATAACTCACTAGGGGTCAGGGAGTACTTATAAAGGGGCTATGGTAACTCACTTGCCGTCAGAGAGTACATATAAAGGGGCTAGGATAACTCATTTGGGGTCAGGTAGTACTTATAATGGGGCTATGGTAACTCACTTGGGGTCAGGGAGTACTACTATGGGACTAGGGTAACTCACTTGCTGTCAGAGAGTACTTATAAAGGGGCTAGGATATCTCACTTGCGGTCAGATAGTACCTATAAAGGGGCTAGGATAACTCACTTGTGGTCAGGGAGTACGTCTATGGGACTAGGGTAACTCACATGAGGTCAGAGAGTACATATAAAGGGGATAGGATAACTCACTTGCGGTCAGAGAGTACATATAAAGGGACTAGGATAACTCACTTGGGGTCAGGGAGTACGTCTATGGGACTAGGGTAACTCACATGAGGTCAGAGAGTACATATAAAGGGGATAGGATAACTCACTTGCGGTCAGATAGTACATATAAAGGGGCTAGGATAACTCACTTGGGGTCAGGGAGTGCTTATAAAGGGGGTATGGTAACTCACTTGGGGTCAGGGAGTACTTATTTGGGACTAGGGTAACTCACTTGCCGCCAGAGAGTACATATAAAGGGGCTAGGGTAACTCACATGGGGTCAGGGAGTACTTATTTTGGACTAGGGTAACTCACTTGCCGCCAGAGAGTACATATAAAGGGGCTAGGGTAACTCACATGTTGTCAGGGAGTACTTATAAAGGGGCTGTGGTAACTCACTTGCGGTCAGAGAGTACATATAAAGGGGCTAGGATAACTCACTTGGGGTCAGGGAGTACTTATAAAGGGGCTATGGTAACTCACTTGGGGTCAGGAAGTACTTCTATGGAACTAGGGTAACCCACTTGGGGTCTGGGAGTACATATAAAGCGGCTAGGGTAACTCACTATGGGTCAAGGAGTACTTATATGGGACTAGGGTAACTCACTTGGGGTCTGGGAGTACATATAAAGGGGCTAGGATAACTCACTTGCGGTCAGAGAGTACATATAACGAGGCTAGGATAACTCACTTGGGGTCAGGGAGTACTTATAAAGGGGCTATGGTAACTCACTTAGGGTCAGGAAGTACTTCTATGGGATTAGGGTAACTCACTTGGGGTCAGGGAGTACGTCTATGGGACTAGGGTAACTCACATGAGGTCAGAGAGTACATATAAAGGGGATAGGATAACTCACTTGCGGTCAGATAGTACATATAAAGGGGCTAGGGTAACTCACATGGGGTCAGGTAGTACTTATAAAGGGGCTATGGTAACTCACTTGCGGTCAGAGAGTACATATAAAGGGGCTAGGATAACTCACTTGGGGTCAGGGAGTACTTATACAGGGGCTATGGTAACTCACTTGGGGTCAGAAAGTACTTCTATGGAACTAGGGTAACTCACTTGGGGTCTGGGAGTACATATAAAGCGGCTAGGGTAACTCACTTTGGGTCAAGGAGTACTTATATGGGACTAGGGTAACTCACTTGGGGTCTGGGATTACATAAAAAGGGGCTAGGATAACTCACTTGCGGTCAGAGAGTACATATAAAGGGGCTAGGATAACTCACTTGGGGTCAGGGAGTACTTATAAAGGGGCTATGGTAACTCACTTTGGGTCAAGGAGTACTACTATGGGACTAGGGTAACTCACTTGCCGTCAGAGAGTACATATAAAGGGGCTAGAATAACTCACTTGCGGTCAGAGAGTACATATAAAGGGGCTAGGATAATTCACTTGGGGTCAGGGAGTACATATAAAGGGGCTATGGTAACTCACTTGGGGTCAAGGAGTACTACTATGGGACTAGGGTAACTCACTTGCCGTCAGAGAGTTCATATAAAGGGGCTAGGATAACTCATTTGGGGTCAGGGAGTACTTATAAAGGGGCTAGGATAACTCACTTGCGGTCAGAGAGTACATATAAAGGGGCTAGGATAACTCACTAGGGGTCAGGGAGTACTTATAAAGGGGCTATGGTAACTCACTTGCCGTCAGAGAGTACATATAAAGGGGCTAGGATAACACACTTGGGGTCAGGGAGTACTTATAAAGGGGCTATGGTAACTCACTTTGGGTCAAGGAGTACTACTATGGGACTAGGGTAACTCACTTGCGGTCAGAGAGTACTTATAAAGGGGCTAGGATAACTCACTTGCGGTCAGAGAGTACATATAAAGGGGCTAGGATAACTCACTTGGGGTCAGGGAGTACGTCTATGGGACTAGGGTAACTCACATGAGGTCAGAGAGTACATATAAAGGGGATAGGATAACTCACTTGCGGACAGAGAGTACATATAAAGGGGCTAGGATAACTCACTTGGGGTCAGGGAGTACTTTTAAAGGGGCTATGGTAACTCACTTGGGGTCAGGGAGTACTTATTTGGGACTAGGGTAACTCACTTGCCGCCAGAGAGTACATATAAAGGGGCTAGGGTAACTCACATGGGGTCAGGGAGTACTTATAAACGGGCTATGGTAACTCACTTGCGGTTAGAGAGTACATATAAAGGGGCTAGGATAACTCACTTGGGGTCAGGGAGTACTTATAAAGGGGCTATGGTAACTCACTTGGGGTCAGGGAGTACTTATTTGGGACTAGGGTAACTCACTTGCCGCCAGAGAGTACATATAAAGGGGCTAGGGTAACTCACATGGGGTCAGGGAGTACTTATAAAGGGGCTATGGTAACTCACTTGCGGTCAGAGAGTACACATAAGGGGGCTAGGATAACTCACTTGGGGTCAGGGAGTACTTATAAAGGGGCTATGGTAACTCACTTGCGGTCAGAGAGTACATATAAAGGGGCTAGGATAACTTACTTGCGGTCAGAGAGTACATATAAAGGGGCTAGGATAACTCACTTAGGGGTCAGGGAGTACGTCTATGGGACTAGGGTAACTCACATGAGGTCAGAGAGTACATATAAAGGGGATAGGATAACTCACTTGGGGTCAGGGAGTACTTATAAAGGGGCTATGGTAACTCACTTGGGGTCAGGGAGTACTTATAAAGGGGCTATGGTAACTCACTTGGGGTCAGGGAGTACTTATTTGGGACTAGGGTAACTCACTTGCCGCCAGAGAGTACATATAAAGGGGATAGGATAACTCACTTGGGGTCAGGGAGTACTTATAAAGGGGCTATGGTAACTCACTTGGGGTCAGGGAGTACTTATAAAGGGGCTATGGTAACTCACTTGCGGTCAGAGAGTACATATAAAGGTGCTAGGATAACTTACTTGCGGTCAGAGAGTACATATAAAGGGGCTAGGATAACTCACTTAGGGGTCAGGGAGTACGTCTATGGGACTAGGGTAACTCACATGAGGTCAGAGAGTACATATAAAGGGGATAGGATAACTCACTTGCGGTCAGAGAGTACATATAAAGGGGCTAGGATAACTCACTTGGGGTCAGGGAGTACTTATAAAGGGGCTATGGTAACTCACTTGGGGTCAGGGAGTACTTATTTGGGACTAGGGTAACTCACTTGCCACCAGAGAGTACATATAAAGGGGCTAGGGTAACTCACATGGGGTCAGGGAGTACTTATAAACGGGCTATGGTAACTCACTTGCGGTTAGAGAGTACATATAAAGGGGCTAGGATAACTCACTTGGGGTCAGGGAGTACTTATAAAGGGGCTATGGTAACTCACTTGGGGTCAGGGAGTACTTATTTGGGACTAGGGTAACTCACTTGCCGCCAGAGAGTACATATAAAGGGGCTAGGATAACTCACTTAGGGGTCAGGGAGTACGTCTATGGGACTAGGGTAACTCACATGAGGTCAGAGAGTACATATAAAGGGGATAGGATAACTCACTTGGGGTCAGGGAGTACTTATAAAGGGGCTATGGTAACTCACTTGGGGTCAGGGAGTACTTATTTGGGACTAGGGTAACTCACTTGCCGCCAGAGAGTACATATAAAGGGGCTAGGGTAACTCACATGGGGTCAGGGAGTACTTATAAAGGGGCTATGGTAACTCACTTGCGGTCAGAGAGTACACATAAGGGGGCTAGGATAACTCACTTGGGGTCAGGGAGTACGTCTATGGGACTAGGGTAACTTACATGAGGTCAGAGAGTACATATAAAGGGGATAGGATAACTCACTTGCGGTCAAAGAGTACATATAAAGGGGCTAGGATAACTCACTTGGGGTCAGGGAGTACTTATAAAGGGGCTATGGTAACTCACTTGGGGTCAGGGAGTACTTATTTGGGACTAGGGTAACTCACTTGCCGCCAGAGAGTACATATAAAGGGGCTAGGGTAACTCACATGGGGTCAGGGAGTACTTATAAAGGGGCTATGGTAACTCACTTGCGGTCAGAGAGTACATATAAAGGGGCTAGGATAACTCACTTGGGGTCAGGGAGTACTTATAAAGGGGCTATGGTAACTCACTTGGGGTCAGGGAGTACTTATAAAGGGGCTATGGTAACTCACTTGCGGTCAGAGAGTACACATAAGGGGGCTAGGATAACTCACTTGGGGTCAGGGAGTACGTCTATGGGACTAGGGTAACTCACATGAGGTCAGAGAGTACATATAAAGGGGATAGGATAACTCACTTGCGGTCAGATAGTACATATAAAGGGGCTAGGATAACTCACTTGCGGTCAGAGAGTACATATAAAGGGGCTAGGGTAACTCACATGGAGTCAGGGAGTACTTATAAAGGGGCTATGGTAACTCACTTGCGGTCAGAGAGTACATATAAAGGGGATAGGATAACTCACTTGGGGTCAGGGTGTACTTATAAAGGGGCTATGGTAACTCACTTTGGGTTAAGGAGTACTACTATGGGACTAGGATAACTCACTTGCGGTCAGAGAGTACATATAAAGGGGCTAGGATAACTCACTTAGGGGTCAGGGAGTACGTCTATGGGACTAGGGTAACTCACATGAGGTCAGAGAGTACATATAAAGGGGATAGGATAACTCACTTGCGGTCAGAGAGTACATATAAAGGGGATAGGATAACTCACTTGGGGTCAGGGAGTACTTATAAAGGGGCTATGGTAACTCACTTGGGGTCAGGGAGTACTTATTTGGGACTAGGGTAACTCACTTGCCGCCAGAGAGTACATATAAAGGGGCTAGGGTAACTCACATGGGGTCAGGGAGTACTTATAAAGGGGCTATGGTAACTCACTTGCGGTCAGAGAGTACACATAAGGGGGCTAGGATAACTCACTTGGGGTCAGGGAGTACGTCTATGGGACTAGGGTAACTTACATGAGGTCAGAGAGTACATATAAAGGGGATAGGATAACTCACTTGCGGTCAAAGAGTACATATAAAGGGGCTAGGATAACTCACTTGGGGTCAGGGAGTACTTATAAAGGGGCTATGGTAACTCACTTGGGGTCAGGGAGTACTTATTTGGGACTAGGGTAACTCACTTGCCGCCAGAGAGTACATATAAAGGGGCTAGGGTAACTCACATGGGGTCAGGGAGTACTTATAAAGGGGCAATGGTAACTCACTTGCGGTCAGAGGGTACATATAAAGGGGCTAGGATAACTCACTTGGGGTCAGGGAGTACTTATAAAGGGGCTATGGTAACTCACTTGGGGTCAGGGAGTACTTATAAAGGGGCTATGGTAACTCACTTGCGGTCAGAGAGTACACATAAGGGGGCTAGGATAACTCACTTGGGGTCAGGGAGTACGTCTATGGGACTAGGGTAACTCACATGAGGTCAGAGAGTACATATAAAGGGGATAGGATAACTCACTTGGGGTCAGGGAGTACTACTATGGGACTAGGGTAACTCACTTGCGGTCAGAGAGTACTTATAAAGGGGCTAGGATATCTCACTTGCGGTCAGAGAGTACCTATAAAGGGGCTAGGATAACTCACTTGTGGTCAGGGAGTACGTCTATGGGACTAGGGTAACTCACATGAGGTCAGAGAGTACATATAAAGGGGATAGGATAACTCACTTGCGGTCAGAGAGTACATATAAAGGGACTAGGATAACTCACTTGGGGTCAGGGAGTACGTCTATGGGACTAGGGTAACTCACATGAGGTCAGAGAGTACATATAAAGGGGATAGGATAACTCACTTGCGGTCAGATAGTACATATAAAGGGGCTAGGATAACTCACTTGGGGTCAGGGAGTGCTTATAAAGGGGGTATGGTAACTCACTTGGGGTCAGGGAGTACTTATTTGGGACTAGGGTAACTCACTTGCCGCCAGAGAGTACATATAAAGGGGCTAGGGTAACTCACATGGGGTCAGGGAGTACTTATTTTGGACTAGGGTAACTCACTTGCCGCCAGAGAGTACATATAAAGGGGCTAGGGTAACTCACATGTTGTCAGGGAGTACTTATAAAGGGGCTGTGGTAACTCACTTGCGGTCAGAGAGTACATATAAAGGGGCTAGGATAACTCACTTGGGGTCAGGGAGTACTTATAAAGGGGCTATGGTAACTCACTTGGGGTCAGGAAGTACTTCTATGGAACTAGGGTAACCCACTTGGGGTCTGGGAGTACATATAAAGCGGCTAGGGTAACTCACTATGGGTCAAGGAGTACTTATATGGGACTAGGGTAACTCACTTGGGGTCTGGGAGTACATATAAAGGGGCTAGGATAACTCACTTGCGGTCAGAGAGTACATATAACGAGGCTAGGATAACTCACTTGGGGTCAGGGAGTACTTATAAAGGGGCTATGGTAACTCACTTAGGGTCAGGAAGTACTTCTATGGGATTAGGGTAACTCACTTGGGGTCAGGGAGTACGTCTATGGGACTAGGGTAACTCACATGAGGTCAGAGAGTACATATAAAGGGGATAGGATAACTCACTTGCGGTCAGATAGTACATATAAAGGGGCTAGGATAACTCACTTGCGGTCAGAGAGTACATATAAAGGGGCTAGGGTAACTCACATGGGGTCAGGAAGTACTTATAAAGGGGCTATGGTAACTCACTTGCGGTCAGAGAGTACATATAAAGGGGCTAGGATAACTCACTTGGGGTCAGGGAGTACTTATACAGGGGCTATGGTAACTCACTTGGGGTCAGAAAGTACTTCTATGGAACTAGGGTAACTCACTTGGGGTCTGGGAGTACATATAAAGCGGCTAGGGTAACTCACTTTGGGTCAAGGAGTACTTATATGGGACTAGGGTAACTCACTTGGGGTCTGGGATTACATAAAAAGGGGCTAGGATAACTCACTTGCGGTCAGAGAGTACATATAAAGGGGCTAGGATAATTCACTTGGGGTCAGGGAGTACATATAAAGGGGCTATGGTAACTCACTTGGGGTCAAGGAGTACTACTATGGGACTAGGGTAACTCACTTGCCGTCAGAGAGTTCATATAAAGGGGCTAGGATAACTCATTTGGGGTCAGGGAGTACTTATAAAGGGGCTAGGATAACTCACTTGCGGTCAGAGAGTACATATAAAGGGGCTAGGATAACTCACTAGGGGTCAGGGAGTACTTATAAAGGGGCTATGGTAACTCACTTGCCGTCAGAGAGTACATATAAAGGGGCTAGGATAACACACTTGGGGTCAGGGAGTACTTATAAAGGGGCTATGGTAACTCACTTTGGGTCAAGGAGTACTACTATGGGACTAGGGTAACTCACTTGCGGTCAGAGAGTACTTATAAAGGGGCTAGGATAACTCACTTGCGGTCAGAGAGTACATATAAAGGGGCTAGGATAACTCACTTGGGGTCAGGGAGTACGTCTATGGGACTAGGGTAACTCACATGAGGTCAGAGAGTACATATAAAGGGGATAGGATAACTCACTTGCGGACAGAGAGTACATATAAAGGGGCTAGGATAACTCACTTGGGGTCAGGGAGTACTTATAAAGGGGCTATGGTAACTCACTTGGGGTCAGGGAGTACTTATTTGGGACTAGGGTAACTCATTTGCCGCCAGAGAGTACATATAAAGGGGCTAGGGTAACTCACATGGGGTCAGGGAGTACTTATAAACGGGCTATGGTAACTCACTTGCGGTTAGAGAGTACATATAAAGGGGCTAGGATAACTCACTTGGGGTCAGGGAGTACTTATAAAGGGGCTATGGTAACTCACTTGGGGTCACGGAGTACTTATTTGGGACTAGGGTAACTCACTTGCCGCCAGAGAGTACATATAAAGGGGCTAGGGTAACTCACATGGGGTCAGGGAGTACTTATAAAGGGGCTATGGTAACTCACTTGCGGTCAGAGAGTACACATAAGGGGGCTAGGATAACTCACTTGGGGTCAGGGAGTACGTCTATGGGACTAGGGTAACTCACATGAGGTCAGAGAGTACATATAAAGGGGATAGGATAACTCACTTGCGGTCAAAGAGTACATATAAAGGGGCTAGGATAACTCACTTGGGGTCAGGGAGTACTTATAAAGGGGCTATGGTAACTCACTTGGGGTCAGGGAGTACGTATTTGGGACTAGGGTAACTCACTTGCCTCCAGAGAGTACATATAAAGGGGCTAGGGTAACTCACATGGGGTCAGGGAGTACTTATTTTGGACTAGGGTAACTCACTTGCCGCCAGAGAGTACATATAAAGGGGCTAGGGTAACTCACATGTTGTCAGGGAGTACTTATAAAGGGGCTGTGGTAACTCACTTGCGGTCAGAGAGTACATATAAAGGGGCTAGGATAACTCACTTGGGGTCAGGGAGTACTTATAAAGGGGCTATGGTAACTCACTTGGGGTCAGGAAGTACTTCTATGGAACTAGGGTAACCCACTTGGGGTCTGGGAGTACATATAAAGCGGCTAGGGTAACTCACTATGGGTCAAGGAGTACTTATATGGGACTAGGGTAACTCACTTGGGGTCTGGGAGTACATATAAAGGGGCTAGGATAACTCACTTGCGGTCAGAGAGTACATATAACGAGGCTAGGATAACTCACTTGGGGTCAGGGAGTACTTATAAAGGGGCTATGGTAACTCACTTAGGGTCAGGAAGTACTTCTATGGGATTAGGGTAACTCACTTGGGGTCAGGGAGTACGTCTATGGGACTAGGGTAACTCACATGAGGTCAGAGAGTACATATAAAGGGGATAGGATAACTCACTTGCGGTCAGATAGTACATATAAAGGGGCTAGGATAACTCACTTGCGGTCAGAGAGTACATATAAAGGGGCTAGGGTAACTCACATGGGGTCAGGGAGTACTTATAAAGGGGCTATGGTAACTCACTTGCGGTCAGAGAGTACATATAAAGGGGCTAGGATAACTCACTTGGGGTCAGGGAGTACTTATACAGGGGCTATGGTAACTCACTTGGGGTCAGAAAGTACTTCTATGGAACTAGGGTAACTCACTTGGGGTCTGGGAGTACATATAAAGCGGCTAGGGTAACTCACTTTGGGTCAAGGAGTACTTATATGGGACTAGGGTAACTCACTTGGGGTCTGGGATTACATAAAAAGGGGCTAGGATAACTCACTTGCGGTCAGAGAGTACATATAAAGGGGCTAGGATAACTCACTTGGGGTCAGGGAGTACTTATAAAGGGGCTATGGTAACTCACTTTGGGTCAAGGAGTACTACTATGGGACTAGGGTAACTCACTTGCCGTCAGAGAGTACATATAAAGGGGCTAGGATAACTCACTTGCGGTCAGAGAGTACATATAAAGGGGCTAGGATAATTCACTTGGGGTCAAGGAGTACTACTATGGGACTAGGGTAACTCACTTGCCGTCAGAGAGTACATATAAAGGGGCTAGGATAACTCACTTGCGGTCAGAGAGTACATATAAAGGGGCTAGGATAATTCACTTGGGGTCAGGGAGTACATATAAAGGGGCTATGGTAACTCACTTGGGGTCAAGGAGTACTACTATGGGACTAGGGTAACTCACTTGCCGTCAGAGAGTTCATATAAAGGGGCTAGGATAACTCATTTGGGGTCAGGGAGTACTTATAAAGGGGCTAGGATAACTCACTTGCGGTCAGAGAGTACATATAAAGGGGCTAGGATAACTCACTAGGGGTCAGGGAGTACTTATAAAGGGGCTATGGTAACTCACTTGCCGTCAGAGAGTACATATAAAGGGGCTAGGATAACACACTTGGGGTCAGGGAGTACTTATAAAGGGGCTATGGTAACTCACTTTGGGTCAAGGAGTACTACTATGGGACTAGGGTAACTCACTTGCGGTCAGAGAGTACTTATAAAGGGGCTAGGATAACTCACTTGCGGTCAGAGAGTACATATAAAGGGGCTAGGATAACTCACTTGGGGTCAGGGAGTACGTCTAAGGGACTAGGGTAACTTACATGAGGTCAGAGAGTACATATAAAGGGGATAGGATAACTCACTTGCGGACAGAGAGTACATATAAAGGGGCTAGGATAACTCACTTGGGGTCAGGGAGTACTTATAAAGGGGCTATGGTAACTCACTTGGGGTCAGGGAGTACTTATTTGGGACTAGGGTAACTCACTTGCCGCCAGAGAGTACATATAAAGGGGCTAGGGTAACTCACATGGGGTCAGGGAGTACTTATAAACGGGCTATGGTAACTCACTTGCGGTTAGAGAGTACATATAAAGGGGCTAGGATAACTCACTTGGGGTCAGGGAGTACTTATAAAGGGGCTATGGTAACTCACTTGGGGTCAGGGAGTACTTATTTGGGACTAGGGTAACTCACTTGCCGCCAGAGAGTACATATAAAGGGGCTAGGGTAACTCACATGGGGTCAGGGAGTACTTATAAAGGGGCTATGGTAACTCACTTGCGGTCAGAGAGTACACATAAGGGGGCTAGGATAACTCACTTGGGGTCAGGGAGTACGTCTATGGGACTAGGGTAACTCACATGAGGTCAGAGAGTACATATAAAGGGGATAGGATAACTCACTTGCGGTCAAAGAGTACATATAAAGGGGCTAGGATAACTCACTTGGGGTCAGGGAGTACTTATAAAGGGGCTATGGTAACTCACTTGGGGTCAGGGAGTACGTATTTGGGACTAGGGTAACTCACTTGCCGCCAGAGAGTACATATAAAGGGGCTAGGGTAACTCACATGGGATCAGGGAGTACTTATAAAGGGGCTATGGTAACTCACTTGCGGTCAGAGAGTACATATAAAGGGGCTAGGATAACTCACATGTGTCAGGGAGTACTTATAAAGGGGCTATGGTAACTCACTTGCGGTCAGAGAGTACATATAAAGGGGCTAGGATAACTTACTTGCGGTCAGAGAGTACATATAAAGGGGCTAGGATAACTCACTTAGGGGTCAGGGAGTACGTCTATGGGACTAGGGTAACTCACATGAGGTCAGAGAGTACATATAAAGGGGATAGGATAACTCACTTGGGGTCAGGGAGTACTTATAAAGGGGCTATGGTAACTCACTTGGGGTCAGGGAGTACTTATTTGGGACTAGGGTAACTCACTTGCCACCAGAGAGTACATATAAAGGGGCTAGGGTAACTCACATGGGGTCAGGGAGTACTTATAAACGGGCTATGGTAACTCACTTGCGGTTAGAGAGTACATATAAAGGGGCTAGGATAACTCACTTGGGGTCAGGGAGTACTTATAAAGGGGCTATGGTAACTCACTTGGGGTCAGGGAGTACTTATTTGGGACTAGGGTAACTCACTTGCCGCCAGAGAGTACTTATAAAGGGGCTATGGTAACTCACTTGCAGTCAGAGAGTACACATAAGGGGGCTAGGATAACTCACTTGGGGTCAGGGAGTACGTCTATGGGACTAGGGTAACTTACATGAGGTCAGAGAGTACATATAAAGGGGATAGGATAACTCACTTGCGGTCAAAGAGTACATATAAAGGGGCTAGGATAACTCACTTGGGGTCAGGGAGTACTTATAAAGGGGCTATGGTAACTCACTTGGGGTCAGGGAGTACTTATTTGGGACTAGGGTAACTCACTTGCCGCCAGAGAGTACATATAAAGGGGTTAGGGTAACTCACATGGGGTCAGGGAGTACTTATAAAGGGGCTATGGTAACTCACTTGCGGTCAGAGAGTACATATAAAGGGGCTAGGATAACTCACTTGGGGTCAGGGAGTACTTATAAAGGGGCTATGGTAACTCACTTGGGGTCAGGGAGTACTTATAAAGGGGCTATGGTAACTCACTTGCGGTCAGAGAGTACACATAAGGGGGCTAGGATAACTCACTTGGGGTCAGGGAGTACGTCTATGGGACTAGGGTAACTCACATGAGGTCAGAGAGTACATATAAAGGGGATAGGATAACTCACTTGCGGTCAGATAGTACATATAAAGGGGCTAGGATAACTCACTTGCGGTCAGAGAGTACATATAAAGGGGCTAGGGTAACTCACATGGAGTCAGGGAGTACTTATAAAGGGGCTATGGTAACTCACTTGCGGTCAGAGAGTACATATAAAGGGGCTAGGATAACTCACTTGGGGTCAGGGTGTACTTATAAAGGGGCTATGGTAACTCACTTTGGGTTAAGGAGTACTACTATGGGACTAGGATAACTCACTTGCGGTCAGAGAGTACATATAAAGGGGCTAGGATAACTCACTTGCGGTCAGAGAGTACATATAAAGGGGCTAGGGTAACTCACATGGAGTCAGGGAGTACTTATAAAGGGGCTATGGTAACTCACTTGCGGTTAGAGAGTACATATAAAGGGGCTAGGATAACTCACTTGGGGTCAGGGTGTACTTATAAAGGGGTTATGGTAACTCACTTTGGGTCAAGGAGTACTACTATGGGACTAGGATATCTCACTTGCGGTCAGAGAGTACATATAAAGGGGCTAGGATAACTCACTAAGGGTCAGGGTGTACTTATAAAGGGGCTATGGTAACTCACTTTGGGTTAAGGAGTACTACTATGGGACTAGGATAACTCACTTGCGGTCAGAGAGTACATATAAAGGGGCTAGGATAACTCACTTGCGGTCAGATAGTACATATAAAGGGGCTAGGATAACTCACTTGCGGTCAGAGAGTACATATAAAGGGGCTAGGGTAACTCACATGGAGTCAGGGAGTACTTATAAAGGGGCTATGGTAACTCACTTGCGGTTAGAGAGTACATATAAAGGGGCTAGGATAACTCACTTGGGGTCAGGGTGTACTTATAAAGGGGTTATGGTAACTCACTTTGGGTCAAGGAGTACTACTATGGGACTAGGATATCTCACTTGCGGTCAGAGAGTACATATAAAGGGGCTAGGATAACTCACTTAGGGTCAGGTAGTACTTCTATGGGACTAGGGTAACTTACTTGCGGTCAGAGAGTACATATAAAGGAACTAGGATAACTCACTTGCTGTCAGGAAGTACTTATATAAGGGGCTAGGGTAACTCACTTGGGGTCAGGGAATACATCTATGGGACTAGGGTAATTCTCTTGGGGTCAAGGAGTACTTATAAGGGACTAGGGTAACTCACTTGGGGTCTGGGAGTACATATAAAGGGGCTAGGATAACTCACTTGGGGTCAGGAAGTACTTATAAAGGGGCTATGGTAAATCACTTGGGGCCAGGGAGTACTAATATGAAACTAGGGTAACACACTTGGGTCAGGGAGTACTTATAAAGGGGCTAGGATAACTCACTTGCGGTCAGAGAGTACATATAAAGGGGCTAGGATAATTCACTTGGGGTCAGGGAGTACATATAAAGGGGCTATGGTAACTCACTTGGGGTCAAGGAGTACTACTATGGGACTAGGGTAACTCACTTGCCGTCAGAGAGTTCATATAAAGGGGCTAGGATAACTCATTTGGGGTCAGGGAGTACTTATAAAGGGGCTAGGATAACTCACTTGCGGTCAGAGAGTACATATAAAGGGGCTAGGATAACTCACTAGGGGTCAGGGAGTACTTATAAAGGGGCTATGGTAACTCACTTGCCGTCAGAGAGTACATATAAAGGGGCTAGGATAACTCATTTGGGGTCAGGTAGTACTTATAATGGGGCTATGGTAACTCACTTGGGGTCAGGGAGTACTACTATGGGACTAGGGTAACTCACTTGCGGTCAGAGAGTACTTATAAAGGGGCTAGGATATCTCACTTGCGGTCAGAGAGTACATATAAAGGGGCTAGGATAACTCACTTGGGGTCAGGGAGTACGTCTATGGGACTAGGGTAACTCACATGAGGTCAGAGAGTACATATAAAGGGGATAGGATAACTCACTTGCGGTCAGAGAGTACATATAAAGGGACTAGGATAACTCACTTGGGGTCAGGGAGTACGTCTATGGGACTAGGGTAACTCACATGAGGTCAGAGAGTACATATAAAGGGGATAGGATAACTCACTTGCGGTCAGATAGTGCATATAAAGGGGCTAGGATAACTCACTTGGGGTCAGGGAGTGCTTATAAAGGGGGTATGGTAACTCACTTGGGGTCAGGGAGTACTTATTTGGGACTAGGGTAACTCACTTGCCGCCAGAGAGTACATATAAAGGGGCTAGGGTAACTCACATGGGGTCAGGGAGTACTTATTAAGGACTAGGGTAACTCACTTGCCGCCAGAGAGTACATATAAAGGGGCTAGGGTAACTCACATGTTGTCAGGGAGTACTTATAAAGGGGCTATGGTAACTCACTTGCGGTCAGAGAGTACATATAAAGGGGCTAGGATAACTCACTTGGGGTCAGGGAGTACTTATAAAGGGGCTATGGTAACTCACTTGGGGTCAGGAAGTACTTCTATGGAACTAGGGTAACTCACTTGGGGTCTGGGAGTACATATAAAGCGGCTAGGGTAACTCACTTTGGGTCAAGGAGTACTTATATGGGACTAGGGTAACTCACTTGGGGTCTGGGAGTACATATAAAGGGGCTAGGATAACTCACTTGCGGTCAGGAAGTACTTCTATGGGATTAGGGTAACTCACTTGTGGTCAGGGAGTACTTATAAAGGGGCTAGGATAACTCACTTGGGGTCAGGGAGTACGTCTATGGGACTAGGGTAACTCACATGAGGTCAGAGAGTACATATAAAGGGGATAGGATAACTCACTTGCGGTCAGATAGTACATATAAAGGGGCTAGGATAACTCACTTGCGGTCAGAGAGTACATATAAAGGGGCTAGGGTAACTCACATGGGGTCAGGGAGTACTTATAAAGGGGCTATGGTAACTCACTTGCGGTCAGAGAGTACATATAAAGGGGCTAGGATAACTCACTTGGGGTCAGGGAGTACTTATACAGGGGCTATGGTAACTCACTTGGGGTCAGAAAGTACTTCTATGGAACTAGGGTAACTCACTTGGGGTCTGGGAGTACATATAAAGCGGCTAGGGTAACTCACTTTGGGTCAAGGAGTACTTATATGGGACTAGGGTAACTCACTTGGGGTCTGGGATTACATATAAAGGGGCTAGGATAACTCACTTGCGGTCAGAGAGTACATATAAAGGGGCTAGGATAACTCACTTGGGGTCAGGGAGTACTTATAAAGGGGCTATGGTAACTCACTTTGGCTCAAGGAGTACTACTATGGGACTAGGGTAACTCACTTGCCGTCAGAGAGTACATATAAAGGGGCTAGGATAACTCACTTGCGGTCAGAGAGTACATATAAAGGGGCTAGGATAACTCACTTAGGGTCAGGGAGTACTTCTATGGGACTAGGGTAACTCACTTGCGGTCAGGGAATACATCTATGGGACTAGGGTAATTCTCTTGGGGTCAAGGAGTACTTATAAGGGACTAGGGTAACTCACTTGGGGTCTGGGAGTACATATAAAGCGGCTAGGATAACTCACTTGCGGTCAGAGAGTACATACAAAGGGGCTATGGTAAATCACTTGGGGCCAGGGAGTACTAATATGAAACTAGGGTAACACACTTGGGTCAGGGAGTACTTATAAAGGGGCTAGGATAACTCACTTGCGGTCAGAGAGTACATATAAAGGGGCTAGGATAATTCACTTGGGTTCAGGGAGTACATATAAAGGGGCTATGGTAACTCGCTTGGGGTCAAGGAGTACTACTATGGGACTAGGGTAACGCACTTGCCGTCAGAGAGTTCATATAAAGGGGCTAGGATAACTCATTTGGGGTCAGGGAGTACTTATAAAGGGGCTAGGATAACTCACTTGCGGTCAGAGAGTACATATAAAGGGGCTAGGATAACTCACTAGGGGTCAGGGAGTACTTATAAAGGGGCTATGGTAACTCACTTGCTGTCAGAGAGTACATATAAAGGGGCTTGGATAACACACTTGGGGTCAGGGAGTACTTATAAAGGGGCTATGGTAACTCACTTTGGGTCAAGGAGTACTACTATGGGACTAGGGTAACTCACTTGCGGTCAGAGAGTACTTATAAAGGGGCTAGGATAACTCACTTGCGGTCAGAGAGTACATATAAAGGGGCTAGGATAACTCACTTGGGGTCAGGGAGTACGTCTATGGGACTAGGGTAACTCACATGAGGTCAGAGAGTACATATAAAGGGGATAGGATAACTCACTTGCGGTCAGAGAGTACATATAAAGGGACTAGGATAACTCACTTGGAGTCAGGGAGTACGTCTATGGGACTAGGGTAACTCACATGAGGTCAGAGAGTACATATAAAGGGGATAGGATAACTCACTTGCGGTCAGATAGTACATATAAAGGGGCTAGGATAACTCACTTGGGGTCAGGGAGTACTTATAAAGGGGGTATGGTAACTCACTTGGGGTCAGGGAGTACTTATTTGGGACTAGGGTAACTCACTTGCCGCCAGAGAGTACATATAAAGGGGCTAGGGTAACTCACATGGGGTCAGGGAGTACTTATTTGGGACTAGGGTAACTCACTTGCCGCCAGAGAGTACATATAAAGGGGCTAGGGTAACTCACATGGGGTCAGGGAGTACTTATAAAGGGGCTATGGTAACTCACTTGCGGTCAGGAAGTACTTCTATAGAACTAGGGTAACTCACTTGGGGTCTGGGAGTACATATAAAGCGGCTAGAGTAACTCACTTTGGGTCAAGGAGTACTTATATGGGACTAGGGTAACTCACTTGGGGTCTGGGAGTACATATAAAGGGGCTAGGATAACTCACTTGCGGTCAGAGAGTACATATAACGGGGCTAGGATAACTCACTTGGGGTCAGGGAGTACTTATAAAGGGGCTATGGTAACTCACTTAGGGTCAGGAAGTACTTCTATGGGATTAGGGTAACTCACTTGGGGTCAGGGAGTACGTCTATGGGACTAGGGTAACTCACATGAGGTCAGAGAGTACATATAAAGGGGATAGGATAACTCACTTGCGGTCAGATAGTACATATAAAGGGGCTAGGATAACTCACTTGGGGTCAAGGAGTACTTATAAAGGGGCTATGGTAACTCACTTGGGGTCAGGGAGTACTTATTTGGGACTAGGGTAACTCACTTGCCGCCAGAGAGTACATATAAAGGGGCTAGGATAACTCACTTGCGGTCAGAGAGTACATATAAAGGGGCTAGGGTAACTCACATGGAGTCAGGGAGTACTTATAAAGGGGCTATGGTAACTCACTTGCGGTCAGAGAGTACATATAAAGGGGCTAGGATAACTCACTTGGGGTCAGGGTGTACTTATAAAGGGGCTATGGTAACTCACTTTGGGTCAAGGAGTACTACTATGGGACTAGGATAACTCACTTGCGGTCAGAGAGTACATATAAAGGGGCTAGGATAACTCACTTAGGGTCAGGTAGTACTTCTATGGGACTAGGGTAACTCACTTGCGGTCAGAGAGTACATATAAAGGAACTAGGATAACTCACTTGCTGTCAGGAAGTACTTATATAAGGGGCTAGGGTAACTCACTTGGGGTCAGGGAATACATCTATGGGACTAGGGTAATTCTCTTGGGGTCAAGGAGTACTTATAAGGGACTAGGGTAACTCACTTGGGGTCTGGGAGTACATATAAAGGGGCTAGGATAACTCACTTGGGGTCAGGAAGTACTTATAAAGGGGCTATGGTAAATCACTTGGGGCCAGGGAGTACTAATATGAAACTAGGGTAACACACTTGGGTCAGGGAGTACTTATAAAGGGGCTAGGATAACTCACTTGCGGTCAGAGAGTACATATAAAGGGGCTAGGATAATTCACTTGGGGTCAGGGAGTACATATAAAGGGGCTATGGTAACTCACTTGGGGTCAAGGAGTACTACTATGGGGCTAGGGTAACTCACTTGCCGTCAGAGAGTTCATATAAAGGGGCTAGGATAACTCATTTGGGGTCAGGGAGTACTTATAAAGGGGCTAGGATAACTCACTTGCGGTCAGAGAGTACATATAAAGGGGCTAGGATAACTCACTAGGGGTCAGGGAGTACTTATAAAGGGGCTATGGTAACTCACTTGCCGTCAGAGAGTACATATAAAGGGGCTAGGATAACTCATTTGGGGTCAGGTAGTACTTATAATGGGGCTATGGTAAATCACTTGGGGTCAGGGAGTACTACTATGGGACTAGGGTAACTCACTTGCGGTCAGAGAGTACTTATAAAGGGGCTAGGATATCTCACTTGCGGTCAGAGAGTACATATAAAGGGGCTATGATAACTCACTTGGGGTCAGGGAGTACGTCTATGGGACTAGGGTAACTCACATGAGGTCAGAGAGTACATATAAAGGGGATAGGATAACTCACTTGCGGTCAGAGAGTACATATAAAGGGACTAGGATAACTCACTTGGGGTCAGGGAGTACGTCTATGGGACTAGGGTAACTCACATGAGGTCAGAGAGTACATATAAAGGGGATAGGATAACTCACTTGCGGTCAGATAGTGCATATAAAGGGGCTAGGATAACTCACTTGGGGTCAGGGAGTGCTTATAAAGGGGGTATGGTAACTCACTTGGGGTCAGGGAGTACTTATTTGGGACTAGGGTAACTCACTTGCCGCCAGAGAGTACATATAAAGGGGCTAGGGTAACTCACATGGGGTCAGGGAGTACTTATTAAGGACTAGGGTAACTCACTTGCCGCCAGAGAGTACATATAAAGGGGCTAGGGTAACTCACATGTTGTCAGGGAGTACTTATAAAGGGGCTATGGTAACTCACTTGCGGTCAGAGAGTACATATAAAGGGGCTAGGATAACTCACTTGGGGTCAGGGAGTACTTATAAAGGGGCTATGGTAACTCACTTGGGGTCAGGAAGTACTTCTATGGAACTAGGGTAACTCACTTGGGGTCTGGGAGTACATATAAAGCGGCTAGGGTAACTCACTTTGGGTCAAGGAGTACTTATATGGGACTAGGGTAACTCACTTGGGGTCTGGGAGTACATATAAAGGGGCTAGGATAACTCACTTGCGGTCAGGAAGTACTTCTATGGGATTAGGGTAACTCACTTGTGGTCAGGGAGTACTTATAAAGGGGCTAGGATAACTCACTTGGGGTCAGGGAGTACGTCTATGGGACTAGGGTAACTCACATGAGGTCAGAGAGTACATATAAAGGGGATAGGATAACTCACTTGCGGTCAGATAGTACATATAAAGGGGCTAGGATAACTCACTTGCGGTCAGAGAGTACATATAAAGGGGCTAGGGTAACTCACATGGGGTCAGGGAGTACTTATAAAGGGGCTATGGTAACTCACTTGCGGTCAGAGAGTACATATAAAGGGGCTAGGATAACTCACTTGGGGTCAGGGAGTACTTATACAGGGGCTATGGTAACTCACTTGGGGTCAGAAAGTACTTCTATGGAACTAGGGTAACTCACTTGGGGTCTGGGAGTACATATAAAGCGGCTAGGGTAACTCACTTTGGGTCAAGGAGTACTTATATGGGACTAGGGTAACTCACTTGGGGTCTGGGATTACATATAAAGGGGCTAGGATAACTCACTTGCGGTCAGAGAGTACATATAAAGGGGCTAGGATAACTCACTAGGGGTCAGGGAGTACTTATAAAGGGGCTATGGTAACTCACTTGCCGTCAGAGAGTACATATAAAGGGGCTAGGATAACTCATTTGGGGTCAGGTAGTACTTATAATGGGGCTATGGTAACTCACTTGGGGTCAGGGAGTACTACTATGGGACTAGGGTAACTCACTTGCGGTCAGAGAGTACTTATAAAGGGGCTAGGATATCTCACTTGCGGTCAGAGAGTACATATAAAGGGGCTAGGATAACTCACTTGGGGTCAGGGAGTACGTCTATGGGACTAGGGTAACTCACATGAGGTCAGAGAGTACATATAAAGGGGATAGGATAACTCACTTGCGGTCAGAGAGTACATATAAAGGGACTAGGATAACTCACTTGGGGTCAGGGAGTACGTCTATGGGACTAGGGTAACTCACATGAGGTCAGAGAGTACATATAAAGGGGATAGGATAACTCACTTGCGGTCAGATAGTACATATAAAGGGGCTAGGATAACTCACTTGGGGTCAGGGAGTGCTTATAAAGGGGGTATGGTAACTCACTTGGGGTCAGGGAGTACTTATTTGGGACTAGGGTAACTCACTTGCCGCCAGAGAGTACATATAAAGGGGCTAGGGTAACTCACATGGGGTCAGGGAGTACTTATTAAGGACTAGGGTAACTCACTTGCCGCCAGAGAGTACATATAAAGGGGCTAGGGTAACTCACATGTTGTCAGGGAGTACTTATAAAGGGGCTATGGTAACTCACTTGCGGTCAGAGAGTACATATAAAGGGGCTAGGATAACTCACTTGGGGTCAGGGAGTACTTATAAAGGGGCTATGGTAACTCACTTGGGGTCAGGAAGTACTTCTATGGAACTAGGGTAACTCACTTGGGGTCTGGGAGTACATATAAAGCGGCTAGGGTAACTCACTTTGGGTCAAGGAGTACTTATATGGGACTAGGGTAACTCACTTGGGGTCTGGGAGTACATATAAAGGGGCTAGGATAACTCACTTGCGGTCAGGAAGTACTTCTATGGGATTAGGGTAACTCACTTGTGGTCAGGGAGTACTTATAAAGGGGCTAGGATAACTCACTTGGGGTCAGGGAGTACGTCTATGGGACTAGGGTAACTCACATGAGGTCAGAGAGTACATATAAAGGGGATAGGATAACTCACTTGCGGTCAGATAGTACATATAAAGGGGCTAGGATAACTCACTTGCGGTCAGAGAGTACATATAAAGGGGCTAGGGTAACTCACATGGGGTCAGGGAGTACTTATAAAGGGGCTATGGTAACTCACTTGCGGTCAGAGAGTACATATAAAGGGGCTAGGATAACTCACTTGGGGTCAGGGAGTACTTATACAGGGGCTATGGTAACTCACTTGGGGTCAGAAAGTACTTCTATGGAACTAGGGTAACTCACTTGGGGTCTGGGAGTACATATAAAGCGGCTAGGGTAACTCACTTTGGGTCAAGGAGTACTTATATGGGACTAGGGTAACTCACTTGGGGTCTGGGATTACATATAAAGGGGCTAGGATAACTCACTTGCGGTCAGAGAGTACATATAAAGGGGCTAGGATAACTCACTTGGGGTCAGGGAGTACTTATAAAGGGGCTATGGTAACTCACTTTGGCTCAAGGAGTACTACTATGGGACTAGGGTAACTCACTTGCCGTCAGAGAGTACATATAAAGGGGCTAGGATAACTCACTTGCGGTCAGAGAGTACATATAAAGGGGCTAGGATAACTCACTTAGGGTCAGGGAGTACTTCTATGGGACTAGGGTAACTCACTTGCGGTCAGGGAATACATCTATGGGACTAGGGTAATTCTCTTGGGGTCAAGGAGTACTTATAAGGGACTAGGGTAACTCACTTGGGGTCTGGGAGTACATATAAAGCGGCTAGGATAACTCACTTGCGGTCAGAGAGTACATATAAAGGGGCTATGGTAAATCACTTGGGGCCAGGGAGTACTAATATGAAACTAGGGTAACACACTTGGGTCAGGGAGTACTTATAAAGGGGCTAGGATAACTCACTTGCGGTCAGAGAGTACATATAAAGGGGCTAGGATAATTCACTTGGGTTCAGGGAGTACATATAAAGGGGCTATGGTAACTCGCTTGGGGTCAAGGAGTACTACTATGGGACTAGGGTAACGCACTTGCCGTCAGAGAGTTCATATAAAGGGGCTAGGATAACTCATTTGGGGTCAGGGAGTACTTATAAAGGGGCTAGGATAACTCACTTGCGGTCAGAGAGTACATATAAAGGGGCTAGGATAACTCACTAGGGGTCAGGGAGTACTTATAAAGGGGCTATGGTAACTCACTTGCCGTCAGAGAGTACATATAAAGGGGCTTGGATAACACACTTGGGGTCAGGGAGTACTTATAAAGGGGCTATGGTAACTCACTTTGGGTCAAGGAGTACTACTATGGGACTAGGGTAACTCACTTGCGGTCAGAGAGTACTTATAAAGGGGCTAGGATAACACACTTGGGGTCAGGGAGTACTTATAAAGGGGCTATGGTAACTCACTTTGGGTCAAGGAGTACTACTATGGGACTAGGGTAACTCACTTGCGGTCAGAGAGTACTTATAAAGGGGATAGGATAACTCACTTGCGGTCAGAGAGTACATATAAAGGGACTAGGATAACTCACTTGGAGTCAGGGAGTACGTCTATGGGACTAGGGTAACTCACATGAGGTCAGAGAGTACATATAAAGGGGATAGGATAACTCACTTGCGGTCAGATAGTACATATAAAGGGGCTAGGATAACTCACTTGGGGTCAGGGAGTACTTATAAAGGGGGTATGGTAACTCACTTGGGGTCAGGGAGTACTTATTTGGGACTAGGGTAACTCACTTGCCGCCAGAGAGTACATATAAAGGGGCTAGGGTAACTCACATGGGGTCAGGGAGTACTTATTTGGGACTAGGGTAACTCACTTGCCGCCAGAGAGTACATATAAAGGGGCTAGGGTAACTCACATGGGGTCAGGGAGTACTTATAAAGGGGCTATGGTAACTCACTTGCGGTCAGGAAGTACTTCTATAGAACTAGGGTAACTCACTTGGGGTCTGGGAGTACATATAAAGCGGCTAGAGTAACTCACTTTGGGTCAAGGAGTACTTATATGGGACTAGGGTAACTCACTTGGGGTCTGGGAGTACATATAAAGGGGCTAGGATAACTCACTTGCGGTCAGAGAGTACATATAACGGGGCTAGGATAACTCACTTGGGGTCAGGGAGTACTTATAAAGGGGCTATGGTAACTCACTTAGGGTCAGGAAGTACTTCTATGGGATTAGGGTAACTCACTTGGGGTCAGGGAGTACGTCTATGGGACTAGGGTAACTCACATGAGGTCAGAGAGTACATATAAAGGGGATAGGATAACTCACTTGCGGTCAGATAGTACATATAAAGGGGCTAGGATAACTCACTTGGGGTCAAGGAGTACTTATAAAGGGGCTATGGTAACTCACTTGGGGTCAGGGAGTACTTATTTGGGACTAGGGTAACTCACTTGCCGCCAGAGAGTACATATAAAGGGGCTAGGATAACTCACTTGCGGTCAGAGAGTACATATAAAGGGGCTAGGGTAACTCACATGGAGTCAGGGAGTACTTATAAAGGGGCTATGGTAACTCACTTGCGGTCAGAGAGTACATATAAAGGGGCTAGGATAACTCACTTGGGGTCAGGGTGTACTTATAAAGGGGCTATGGTAACTCACTTTGGGTCAAGGAGTACTACTATGGGACTAGGATAACTCACTTGCGGTCAGAGAGTACATATAAAGGGGCTAGGATAACTCACTTAGGGTCAGGTAGTACTTCTATGGGACTAGGGTAACTCACTTGCGGTCAGAGAGTACATATAAAGGAACTAGGATAACTCACTTGCTGTCAGGAAGTACTTATATAAGGGGCTAGGGTAACTCACTTGGGGTCAGGGAATACATCTATGGGACTAGGGTAATTCTCTTGGGGTCAAGGAGTACTTATAAGGGACTAGGGTAACTCACTTGGGGTCTGGGAGTACATATAATGGGGCTAGGATAACTCACTTGGGGTCAGGAAGTACTTATAAAGGGGCTATGGTAAATCACTTGGGGCCAGGGAGTACTAATATGAAACTAGGGTAACACACTTGGGTCAGGGAGTACTTATAAAGGGGCTAGGATAACTCACTTGCGGTCAGAGAGTACATATAAAGGGGCTAGGATAATTCACTTGGGGTCAGGGAGTACATATAAAGGGGCTATGGTAACTCACTTGGGGTCAAGGAGTACTACTATGGGACTAGGGTAACTCACTTGCCGTCAGAGAGTTCATATAAAGGGGCTAGGATAACTCATTTGGGGTCAGGGAGTACTTATAAAGGGGCTAGGATAACTCACTTGCGGTCAGAGAGTACATATAAAGGGGCTAGGATAACTCACTAGGGGTCAGGGAGTACTTATAAAGGGGCTATGGTAACTCACTTGCCGTCAGAGAGTACATATAAAGGGGCTAGGATAACTCATTTGGGGTCAGGTAGTACTTATAATGGGGCTATGGTAACTCACTTGGGGTCAGGGAGTACTACTATGGGACTAGGGTAACTCACTTGCGGTCAGAGAGTACTTATAAAGGGGCTAGGATATCTCACTTGCGGTCAGAGAGTACATATAAAGGGGCTAGGATAACTCACTTGGGGTCAGGGAGTACGTCTATGGGACTAGGGTAACTCACATGAGGTCAGAGAGTACATATAAAGGGGATAGGATAACTCACTTGCGGTCAGAGAGTACATATAAAGGGACTAGGATAACTCACTTGGGGTCAGGGAGTACGTCTATGGGACTAGGGTAACTCACATGAGGTCAGAGAGTACATATAAAGGGGATAGGATAACTCACTTGCGGTCAGATAGTGCATATAAAGGGGCTAGGATAACTCACTTGGGGTCAGGGAGTGCTTATAAAGGGGGTATGGTAACTCACTTGGGGTCAGGGAGTACTTATTTGGGACTAGGGTAACTCACTTGCCGCCAGAGAGTACATATAAAGGGGCTAGGGTAACTCACATGGGGTCAGGGAGTACTTATTAAGGACTAGGGTAACTCACTTGCCGCCAGAGAGTACATATAAAGGGGCTAGGGTAACTCACTTGCGGTCAGAGAGTACATATAAAGGGGCTAGGATAACTCACTTGGGGTCAGGGAGTACTTATAAAGGGGCTATGGTAACTCACTTGGGGTCAGGAAGTACTTCTATGGAACTAGGGTAACTCACTTGGGGTCTGGGAGTACATATAAAGCGGCTAGGGTAACTCACTTTGGGTCAAGGAGTACTTATATGGGACTAGGGTAACTCACTTGGGGTCTGGGAGTACATATAAAGGGGCTAGGATAACTCACTTGCGGTCAGAGAGTACATATAACGAGGCTAGGATAACTCACTTGGGGTCAGGGAGTACTTATAAAGGGGCTATGGTAACTCACTTAGGGTCAGGAAGTACTTCTATGGGATTAGGGTAACTCACTTGGGGTCAGGGAGTACTTATAAAGGGGCTAGGATAACTCACTTGGGGTCAGGGAGTACGTCTATGGGACTAGGGTAACTCACATGAGGTCAGAGAGTACATATAAAGGGGATAGGATAACTCACTTGCGGTCAGATAGTACATATAAAGGGGCTAGGATAACTCACTTGCGGTCAGAGAGTACATATAAAGGGGCTAGGGTAACTCACATGGGGTCAGGGAGTACTTATAAAGGGGCTATGGTAACTCACTTGCGGTCAGAGAGTACATATAAAGGGGCTAGGATAACTCACTTGGGGTCAGGGAGTACTTATACAGGGGCTATGGTAACTCACTTGGGGTCAGAAAGTACTTCTATGGAACTAGGGTAACTCACTTGGGGTCTGGGAGTACATATAAAGCGGCTAGGGAAACTCACTTTGGGTCAAGGAGTACTTATATGGGACTAGGGTAACTCACTTGGGGTCTGGGATTACATATAAAGGGGCTAGGATAACTCACTTGCGGTCAGAGAGTACATATAAAGGGGCTAGGATAACTCACTTGGGGTCAGGGAGTACTTATAAAGGGGCTATGGTAACTCACTTTGGCTCAAGGAGTACTACTATGGGACTAGGGTAACTCACTTGCCGTCAGAGAGTACATATAAAGGGGCTAGGATAACTCACTTGCGGTCAGAGAGTACATATAAAGGGGCTAGGATAACTCACTTAGGGTCAGGGAGTACTTCTATGGGACTAGGGTAACTCACTTGCGGTCAGGGAATACATCTATGGGACTAGGGTAATTCTCTTGGGGTCAAGGAGTACTTATAAGGGACTAGGGTAACTCACTTGGGGTCTGGGAGTACATATAAAGCGGCTAGGATAACTCACTTGCGGTCAGAGAGTACATATAAAGGGGCTAGGATAATTCACTTGGGGTCAGGAAGTACTTATAAAGGGGCTATGGTAAATCACTTGGGGCCAGGGAGTACTAATATGAAACTAGGGTAACACACTTGGGTCAGGGAGTACTTATAAAGGGGCTAGGATAACTCACTTGCGGTCAGAGAGTACATATAAAGGGGCTAGGATAATTCACTTGGGGTCAGGGAGTACATATAAAGGGGCTATGGTAACTCACTTGGGGTCAAGGAGTACTACTATGGGACTAGGGTAACTCACTTGCCGTCAGAGAGTTCATATAAAGGGGCTAGGATAACTCATTTGGGGTCAGGGAGTACTTATAAAGGGGCTAGGATAACTCACTTGCGGTCAGAGAGTACATATAAAGGGGCTAGGATAACTCACTAGGGGTCAGGGAGTACTTATAAAGGGGCTATGGTAACTCACTTGCCGTCAGAGAGTACATATAAAGGGGCTAGGATAACACACTTGGGGTCAGGGAGTACTTATAAAGGGGCTATGGTAACTCACTTTGGGTCAAGGAGTACTACTATGGGACTAGGGTAACTCACTTGCGGTCAGAGAGTACTTATAAAGGGGCTAGGATAACTCACTTGCGGTCAGAGAGTACATATAAAGGGGCTAGGATAACTCACTTGGGGTCAGGGAGTACGTCTATGGGACTAGGGTAACTCACATGAGGTCAGAGAGTACATATAAAGGGGATAGGATAACTCACTTGCGGTCAGAGAGTACATATAAAGGGACTAGGATAACTCACTTGGAGTCAGGGAGTACGTCTATGGGACTAGGGTAACTCACATGAGGTCAGAGAGTACATATAAAGGGGATAGGATAACTCACTTGCGGTCAGATAGTACTTATAAAGGGGGTATGGTAACTCACTTGGGGTCAGGGAGTACTTATTTGGGACTAGGGTAACTCACTTGCCGCCAGAGAGTACATATAAAGGGGCTAGGGTAACTCACATGGGGTCAGGGAGTACTTATTTGGGACTAGGGTAACTCACTTGCCGCCAGAGAGTACATATAAAGGGGCTAGGGTAACTCACATGGGGTCAGGGAGTACTTATAAAGGGGTTATGGTAACTCACTTGCGGTCAGAGAGTACATATAAAGGGGCTAGGATAACTCACTTGGGGTCAGGGAGTACTTATAAAGGGGCTATGGTAACTCACTTGGGGTCAGGAAGTACTTCTATAGAACTAGGGTAACTCACTTGGGGTCTGGGAGTACATATAAAGCGGCTAGAGTAACTCACTTTGGGTCAAGGAGTACTTATATGGGACTAGGGTAACTCACTTGGGGTCTGGGAGTACATATAAAGGGGCTAGGATAACTCACTTGCGGTCAGAGAGTACATATAACGGGGCTAGGATAACTCACTTGGGGTCAGGGAGTACTTATAAAGGGGCTATGGTAACTCACTTAGGGTCAGGAAGTACTTCTATGGGATTAGGGTAACTCACTTGGGGTCAGGGAGTACGTCTATGGGACTAGGGTAACTCACATGAGGTCAGAGAGTACATATAAAGGGGATAGGATAACTCACTTGCGGTCAGATAGTACATATAAAGGGGCTAGGATAACTCACTTGGGGTCAGGGAGTACTTATAAAGGGGCCATGGTAACTCACTTGGGGTCAGGGAGTACTTATTTGGGACTAGGGTAACTCACCTGCCGCCAGAGAGTACATATAAAGGGTCTAGGGTAACTCACATGGGGTCAGGGAGTACTTATAAAGGGGCTATGGTAACTCACTTGCGGTCAGAGAGTACATATAAAGGGGCTAGGATGACTCACTTGGGGTCAGGGAGTACTTATAAAGGGGCTATGGTAACTCACTTGGGGTCAGGGAGTACTTATTTGGGACTAGGGTAACTCACTTGCCGCCAGAGAGTACATATAAAGGGGCTAGGGTAACTCACATGGGGTCAGGGAGTACTTATAAAGGGGCTAGGGTGACTCACATTGGGTCAGGGAATAGTTATATGGGACTAGGGTAACTCACTTGGGGTCTTGGTTTACATATAAAGCGGCTAGGATAACTCACTAGCGGTCAGAGAGTACATATAAAGGGGCTAGGATAACTCTCTTGGGGTCAGGGAGTACTTTTAAGGGACTAGGTTAACTCACTTGGGGTCTGGGAGTACATATAAAGCGGCTAGGATAACTCACTTGCGGTCAGAGAGTACATATAAAGGGGCTAGGGTAACTCACTTGCGGTCAGAGAGTACATATAAAGGGGCTAGGATAACTCACTTGGGGTCAGGGAGTACTTATACAGGGGCTATGGTAACTCACTTGGGGTCAGAAAGTACTTCTATGGAACTAGGGTAACTCACTTGGGGTCTGGGAGTACATATAAAGCGGCTAGGGTAACTCACTTTGGGTCAAGGAGTACTTATATGGGACTAGGGTAACTCACTTGGTGTCTGGGATTACATATAAAGGGGCTAGGATAACTCACTTGCGGTCAGAGAGTACATATAAAGGGGCTAGGATAACTCACTTGGGGTCAGGGAGTACTTATAAAGGGGCTATGGTAACTCACTTTGGCTCAAGGAGTACTACTATGGGACTAGGGTAACTCACTTGCCGTCAGAGAGTACATATAAAGGGGCTAGGATAACTCACTTGCGGTCAGAGAGTACATATAAAGGGGCTAGGATAACTCACTTAGGGTCAGGGAGTACGTCTATGGGACTAGGGTAACTCACATGAGGTCAGAGAGTACATATAAAGGGGATAGGATAACTCACTTGCGGTCAGAGAGTACATATAAAGGGACTAGGATAACTCACTTGGGGTCAGGGAGTACGTCTATGGGACTAGGGTAACTCACATGAGGTCAGAGAGTACATATAAAGGGGATAGGATAACTCACTTGCGGTCAGATAGTGCATATAAAGGGGCTAGGATAACTCACTTGGGGTCAGGGAGTGCTTATAAAGGGGGTATGGTAACTCACTTGGGGTCAGGGAGTACTTATTTGGGACTAGGGTAACTCACTTGCCGCCAGAGAGTACATATAAAGGGGCTAGGGTAACTCACATGGGGTCAGGGAGTACTTATTAAGGACTAGGGTAACTCACTTGCCGCCAGAGAGTACATATAAAGGGGCTAGGGTAACTCACATGTTGTCAGGGAGTACTTATAAAGGGGCTATGGTAACTCACTTGCGGTCAGAGAGTACATATAAAGGGGCTAGGATAACTCACTTGGGGTCAGGGAGTACTTATAAAGGGGCTATGGTAACTCACTTAGGGTCAGGAAGTACTTCTATGGGATTAGGGTAACTCACTTGGGGTCAGGGAGTACTTATAAAGGGGCTAGGATAACTCACTTGGGGTCAGGGAGTACGTCTATGGGACTAGGGTAACTCACATGAGGTCAGAGAGTACATATAAAGGGGATAGGATAACTCACTTGCGGTCAGATAGTACATATAAAGGGGCTAGGATAACTCACTTGCGGTCAGAGAGTACATATAAAGGGGCTAGGGTAACTCACATGGGGTCAGGGAGTACTTATAAAGGGGCTATGGTAACTCACTTGCGGTCAGAGAGTACATATAAAGGGGCTAGGATAACTCACTTGGGGTCAGGGAGTACTTATACAGGGGCTATGGTAACTCACTTGGGGTCAGAAAGTACTTCTATGGAACTAGGGTAACTCACTTGGGGTCTGGGAGTACATATAAAGCGGCTAGGGTAACTCACTTTGGGTCAAGGAGTACTTATATGGGACTAGGGTAACTCACTTGGGGTCTGGGATTACATATAAAGGGGCTAGGATAACTCACTTGCGGTCAGAGAGTACATATAAAGGGGCTAGGATAACTCACTTGGGGTCAGGGAGTACTTATAAAGGGGCTATGGTAACTCACATTGGCTCAAGGAGTACTACTATGGGACTAGGGTAATTCACTTGCCGTCAGAGAGTACATATAAAGGGGCTAGGATAACTCACTTGCGGTCAGAGAGTACATATAAAGGGGCTAGGATAACTCACTTAGGGTCAGGGAGTACTTCTATGGGACTAGGGTAACTCACTTGCGGTTAGGGAATACATCTATGGGACTAGGGTAATTCTCTTGGGGTCAAGGAGTACTTATAAGGGACTAGGGTAACTCACTTGGGGTCTGGGAGTACATATAAAGCGGCTAGGATAACTCACTTGCGGTCAGAGAGTACATATAAAGGGGCTAGGATAATTCACTTGGGGTCAGGAAGTACTTATAAAGGGGCTATGGTAAATCACTTGGGGCCAGGGAGTACTAATATGAAACTAGGGTAACACACTTGGGTCAGGGAGTACTTATAAAGGGGCTAGGATAACTCACTTGCGGTCAGAGAGTACATATAAAGGGGCTAGGATAATTCACTTGGGGTCAGGGAGTACATATAAAGGGGCTATGGTAACTCACTTGGGGTCAAGGAGTACTACTATGGGACTAGGGTAACTCACTTGCCGTCAGAGAGTTCATATAAAGGGGCTAGGATAACTCATTTGGGGTCAGGGAGTACTTATAAAGGGGCTAGGATAACTCACTTGCGGTCAGAGAGTACATATAAAGGGGCTAGGATAGCTCACTAGGGGTCAGGGAGTACTTATAAAGGGGCTATGGTAACTCACTTGCCGTCAGAGAGTACATATAAAGGGGCTAGGATAACACACTTGGGGTCAGGGAGTACTTATAAAGGGGCTATGGTAACTCACTTTGGGTCAAGGAGTACTACTATGGGACTAGGGTAACTCACTTGCGGTCAGAGAGTACTTATAAAGGGGCTAGGATAACTCACTTGCGGTCAGAGAGTACATATAAAGGGGCTAGGATAACTCACTTGGGGTCAGGGAGTACGTCTATGGGACTAGGGTAACTCACATGAGGTCAGAGAGTACATATAAAGGGGATAGGATAACTCACTTGCGGTCAGAGAGTACATATAAAGGGACTAGGATAACTCACTTGGAGTCAGGGAGTACGTCTATGGGACTAGGGTAACTCACATGAGGTCAGAGAGTACATATAAAGGGGATAGGATAACTCACTTGCGGTCAGATAGTACTTATAAAGGGGGTATGGTAACTCACTTGGGGTCAGGGAGTACTTATTTGGGACTAGGGTAACTCACTTGCCGCCAGAGAGTACATATAAAGGGGCTAGGGTAACTCACATGGGGTCAGGGAGTACTTATTTGGGACTAGGGTAACTCACTTGCCGCCAGAGAGTACATATAAAGGGGCTAGGGTAACTCACATGGGGTCAGGGAGTACTTATAAAGGGGCTATGGTAACTCACTTGCGGTCAGAGAGTACATATAAAGGGGCTAGGATAACTCACTTGGGGTCAGGGAGTACTTATAAAGGGGCTATGGTAACTCACTTGGGGTCAGGAAGTACTTCTATAGAACTAGGGTAACTCACTTGGGGTCTGGGAGTACATATAAAGCGGCTAGAGTAACTCACTTTGGGTCAAGGAGTACTTATATGGGACTAGGGTAACTCACTTGGGGTCTGGGAGTACATATAAAGGGGCTAGGATAACTCACTTGCGGTCAGAGAGTACATATAACGGGGCTAGGATAACTCACTTGGGGTCAGGGAGTACTTATAAAGGGGCTATGGTAACTCACTTAGGGTCAGGAAGTACTTCTATGGGATTAGGGTAACTCACTTGGGGTCAGGGAGTACGTCTATGGGACTAGGGTAACTCACATGAGGTCAGAGAGTACATATAAAGGGGATAGGATAACTCACTTGCGGTCAGATAGTACATATAAAGGGGCTAGGATAACTCACTTGGGGTCAGGGAGTACTTATAAAGGGGCTATGGTAACTCACTTGGGGTCAGGGAGTACTTATTTGGGACTAGGGTAACTCACCTGCCGCCAGAGAGTACATATAAAGGGGCTAGGGTAACTCACATGGGGTCAGGGAGTACTTATAAAGAGGCTATGGTAACTCACTTGCGGTCAGAGAGTACATATAAAGGGGCTAGGATGACTCACTTGGGGTCAGGGAGTACTTATAAAGGGGCTATGGTAACTCACTTGGGGTCAGGGAGTACTTATTTGGGACTAGGGTAACTCACTTGCCGCCAGAGAGTACATATAAAGGGGCTAGGGTAACTCACATGGGGTCAGGGAGTACTTATAAAGGGGCTAGGGTGACTCACATTGGGTCAGGGAATAGTTATATGGGACTAGGGTAACTCACTTGGGGTCTTGGTTTACATATAAAGCGGCTAGGATAACTCACTAGCGGTCAGAGAGTACATATAAAGGGGCTAGGATAACTCTCTTGTGGTCAGGGAGTACTTTTAAGGGACTAGGTTAACTCACTTGGGGTCTGGGAGTACATATAAAGCGGCTAGGATAACTCACTTGCGGTCAGAGAGTACATATAAAGGGGCTAGGGTAACTCACTTGCGGTCAGAGAGTACATATAAAGGGGCTAGGATAACTCACTTGGGGTCAGGGAGTACTTATACAGGGGCTATGGTAACTCACTTGGGGTCAGAAAGTACTTCTATGGAACTAGGGTAACTCACTTGGGGTCTGGGAGTACATATAAAGCGGCTAGGGTAACTCACTTTGGGTCAAGGAGTACTTATATGGGACTAGGGTAACTCACTTGGTGTCTGGGATTACATATAAAGGGGCTAGGATAACTCACTTGCGGTCAGAGAGTACATATAAAGGGGCTAGGATAACTCACTTGGGGTCAGGGAGTACTTATAAAGGGGCTATGGTAACTCACTTTGGCTCAAGGAGTACTACTATGGGACTAGGGTAACTCACTTGCCGTCAGAGAGTACATATAAAGGGGCTAGGATAACTCACTTGCGGTCAGAGAGTACATATAAAGGGGCTAGGATAACTCACTTAGGGTCAGGGAGTACGTCTATGGGACTAGGGTAACTCACATGAGGTCAGAGAGTACATATAAAGGGGATAGGATAACTCACTTGCGGTCAGAGAGTACATATAAAGGGACTAGGATAACTCACTTGGGGTCAGGGAGTACGTCTATGGGACTAGGGTAACTCACATGAGGTCAGAGAGTACATATAAAGGGGATAGGATAACTCACTTGCGGTCAGATAGTGCATATAAAGGGGCTAGGATAACTCACTTGGGGTCAGGGAGTGCTTATAAAGGGGGTATGGTAACTCACTTGGGGTCAGGGAGTACTTATTTGGGACTAGGGTAACTCACTTGCCGCCAGAGAGTACATATAAAGGAGCTAGGGTAACTCACATGGGGTCAGGGAGTACTTATTAAGGACTAGGGTAACTCACTTGCCGCCAGAGAGTACATATAAAGGGGCTAGGGTAACTCACATGTTGTCAGGGAGTACTTATAAAGGGGCTATGGTAACTCACTTGCGGTCAGAGAGTACATATAAAGGGGCTAGGATAACTCACTTGGGGTCAGGGAGTACTTATAAAGGGGCTATGGTAACTCACTTGGGGTCAGGAAGTACTTCTATGGAACTAGGGTAACTCACTTGGGGTCTGGGAGTACATACAAAGCGGCTAGGGTAACTCACTTTGGGTCAAGGAGTACTTATATGGGACTAGGGTAACTCACTTGGGGTCTGGGAGTACATATAAAGGGGCTAGGATAACTCACTTGCGGTCAGAGAGTACATATAACGAGGCTAGGATAACTCACTTGGGGTCAGGGAGTACTTATAAAGGGGCTATGGTAACTCACTTAGGGTCAGGAAGTACTTCTATGGGATTAGGGTAACTCACTTGGGGTCAGGGAGTACTTATAAAGGGGCTAGGATAACTCACTTGGGGTCAGGGAGTACGTCTATGGGACTAGGGTAACTCACATGAGGTCAGAGAGTACATATAAAGGGGATAGGATAACTCACTTGCTGTCAGATAGTACATATAAAGGGGCTAGGATAACTCACTTGCGGTCAGAGAGTACATATAAAGGGGCTAGGGTAACTCACATGGGGTCAGGGAGTACTTATAAAGGGGCTATGGTAACTCACATGCGGTCAGAGAGTACATATAAAGGGGCTAGGATAACTCACTTGGGGTCAGGGAGTATTTATACAGGGGCTATGGTAACTCACTTGGGGTCAGAAAGTACTTCTATGGAACTAGGGTAACTCACTTGGGGTCTGGGAGTACATATAAAGCGGCTAGGGTAACTCACTTTGGGTCAAGGAGTACTTATATGGGACTAGGGTAACTCACTTGGGGTCTAGGATTACATATAAAGGGGCTAGGATAACTCACTTGCGGTCAGAGAGTACATATAAAGGGGCTAGGATAACTCACTTGGGGTCAGGGAGTACTTATAAAGGGGCTATGGTAACTCACTTTGGCTCAAGGAGTACTACTATGGGACTAGGGTAACTCACTTGCCGTCAGAGAGTACATATAAAGGGGCTAGGATAACTCACTTGCGGTCAGAGAGTACATATAAAGGGGCTATGGTAAATCACTTGGGGCCAGGGAGTACTAATATGAAACTAGGGTAACACACTTGGGTCAGGGAGTACTTATAAAGGGGCTATAATAACTCACTTGCGGTCAGAGAGTACATATAAAGGGGCTAGGATAATTCACTTGGGGTCAGGGAGTACATATAAAGGGGCTATGGTAACTCACTTGGGGTCAAGGAGTACTACTATGGGACTAGGGTAACTCACTTGCCGTCAGAGAGTTCATATAAAGGGGCTAGGATAACTCATTTGGGGTCAGGGAGTACTTATAAAGGGGCTAGGATAACTCACTTGCGGTCAGAGAGTACATATAAAGGGGCTAGGATAACTCACTAGGGGTCAGGGAGTACTTATAAAGGGGCTATGGTAACTCACTTGCCGTCAGAGAGTACATATAAAGGGGCTAGGATAACACACTTGGGGTCAGGGAGTACTTATAAAGGGGCTATGGTAACTCACTTTGTGTCAAGGAGTACTACTATGGGACTAGGGTAACTCACTTGCGGTCAGAGAGTACTTATAAAGGGGCTAGGATAACTCACTTGCGGTCAGAGAGTACATATAAAGGGGCTAGGATAACTCACTTGGGGTCAGGGAGTACGTCTATGGGACTAGGGTAACTCACATGAGGTCAGAGAGTACATATAAAGGGGATAGGATAACTCACTTGCGGTCAGAGAGTACATATAAAGGGACTAGGATAACTCACTTGGAGTCAGGGAGTACGACTATGGGACTAGGGTAACTCACATGAGGTCAGAGAGTACATATAAAGGGGATAGGATAACTCACTTGCGGTCAGATAGTACATATAAAGGGGCTAGGATAACTCACTTGGGGTCAGGGAGTACTTATAAAGGGGGTATGGTAACTCACTTGGGGTCAGGGAGTACTTATTTGGGACTAGGGTAACTCACTTGCCGCCAGAGAGTACATATAAAGGGGCTAGGGTAACTCACATGGGGTCAGGGAGTACTTATTTGGGACTAGGGTAACTCACTTGCCGCCAGAGAGTACATATAAAGGGGCTAGGGTAACTCACATGGGGTCAGGGAGTACTTATAAAGGGGCTATGGTAACTCACTTGCGGTCAGAGAGTACATATAAAGGGGCTAGGATAACTCACTTGGGGTCAGGGAGTACTTATAAAGGGGCTATGGTAACTCACTTGGGGTCAGGAAGTACTTCTATGGAACTAGGGTAACTCACTTGGGGTCTGGGAGTACATATAAAGCGGCTAGGGTAACTCACTTTGGGTCAAGGAGTACTTATATGGGACTAGGGTAACTCACTTGGGGTCTGGGAGTACATATAAAGGGGCTAGGATAACTCACTTGCGGTCAGAGAGTACATATAACGAGGCTAGGATAACTCACTTGGGGTCAGGGAGTACTTATAAAGGGGCTATGGTAACTCACTTAGGGTCAGGAAGTACTTCTATGGGATTAGGGTAACTCACTTGGGGTCAGGGAGTACTTATAAAGGGGCTAGGATAACTCACTTGGGGTCAGGGAGTACGTCTATGGGACTAGGGTAACTCACATGAGGTCAGAGAGTACATATAAAGGGGATAGGATAACTCACTTGCGGTCAGATAGTACATATAAAGGGGCTAGGATAACTCACTAGCGGTCAGAGAGTACATATAAAGGGGCTAGGGTAACTCACATGGGGTCAGGGAGTACTTATAAAGGGGCTATGGTAACTCACTTGCGGTCAGAGAGTACATATAAAGGGGCTAGGATAACTCACTTGGGGTCAGGGAGTACTTATACAGGGGCTATGGTAACTCACTTGGGGTCAGAAAGTACTTCTATGGAACTAGGGTAACTCACTTGGGGTCTGGGAGTACATATAAAGCGGCTAGGGTAACTCACTTTGGGTCAAGGAGTACTTATATGGGACTAGGGTAACTCACTTGGGGTCTGGGATTACATATAAAGGGGCTAGGATAACTCACTTGCGGTCAGAGAGTACATATAAAGGGGCTAGGATAACTCACTTGGGGTCAGGGAGTACTTATAAAGGGGCTATGGTAACTCACTTTGGCTCAAGGAGTACTAATATGGGACTAGGGTAACTCACTTGCCGTCAGAGAGTACATATAAAGGGGCTAGGATAACTCACTTGCGGTCAGAGAGTACATATAAAGGGGCTAGGATAACTCACTTAGGGTCAGGGAGTACTTCTATGGGACTAGGGTAACTCACTTGCGGTCAGGGAATACATCTATGGGACTAGGGTAATTCTCTTGGGGTCAAGGAGTACTTATAAGGGACTAGGGTAACTCACTTGGGGTCTGGGAGTACATATAAAGCGGCTAGGATAACTCACTTGCGGTCAGAGAGTACATATAAAGGGGCTAGGATAACTCACTTGGGGTCAGGAAGTACTTATAAAGGGGCTATGGTAAATCACTTGGGGCCAGGGAGTACTAATATGAAACTAGGGTAACACACTTGGGTCAGGGAGTACTTATAAAGGGGCTAGGATAACTCACTTGCGGTCAGAGAGTACATATAAAGGGGCTAGGATAATTCACTTGGGGTCAGGGAGTACATATAAAGGGGCTATGGTAACTCACTTGGGGTCAAGGAGTACTACTATGGGACTAGGGTAACTCACTTGCCGTCAGAGAGTTCATATAAAGGGGCTAGGATAACTCATTTGGGGTCAGGGAGTACTTATAAAGGGGCTAGGATAACTCACTTGCGGTCAGAGAGTACATATAAAGGGGCTAGGATAACTCACTAGGGGTCAGGGAGTACTTATAAAGGGGCTATGGTAACTCACTTGCCGTCAGAGAGTACATATAAAGGGGCTAGGATAACACACTTGGGGTCAGGGAGTACTTATAAAGGGGCTATGGTAACTCACTTTGGGTCAAGGAGTACTACTATGGGACTAGGGTAACTCACTTGCGGTCAGAGAGTACTTATAAAGGGGCTAGGATAACTCACTTGCGGTCAGAGAGTACATATAAAGGGGCTAGGATAACTCACTTGGGGTCAGGGAGTACGTCTATGGGACTAGGGTAACTCACATGAGGTCAGAGAGTACATATAAAGGGGATAGGATAACTCACTTGCGGTCAGAGAGTACATATAAAGGGACTAGGATAACTCACTTGGAGTCAGGGAGTACGTCTATGGGACTAGGGTAACTCACATGAGGTCAGAGAGTACATATAAAGGGGATAGGATAACTCACTTGCGGTCAGATAGTACATATAAAGGGGCTAGGATAACTCACTTGGGGTCAGGGAGTACTTATAAAGGGGGTATGGTAACTCACTTGGGGTCAAGGAGTACTTATTTGGGACTAGGGTAACTCACTTGCCGCCAGAGAGTACATATAAAGGGGCTAGGGTAACTCACATGGGGTCAGGGAGTACTTATTTGGGACTAGGGTAACTCACTTGCCGCCAGAGAGTACATATAAAGGGGCTAGGGTTACTCACATGGGGTCAGGGAGTACTTATAAAGGGGCTATGGTAACTCACTTGCGGTCAGAGAGTACATATAAAGGGGCTAGGATAACTCACTTGGGGTCAGGGAGTACTTATAAAGGGGCTATGGTAACTCACTTGGGGTCAGGAAGTACTTCTATAGAACTAGGGTAACTCACTTGGGGTCTGGGAGTACATATAAAGCGGCTAGAGTAACTCACTTTGGGTCAAGGAGTACTTATATGGGACTAGGGTAACTCACTTGGGGTCTGGGAGTACATATAAAGTGGCTAGGATAACTCACTTGCGGTCAGAGAGTACATATAACGGGGCTAGGATAACTCACTTGGGGTCAGGGAGTACTTATAAAGGGGCTATGGTAACTCACTTAGGGTCAGGAAGTACTTCTATGGGATTAGGGTAACTCACTTGGGGTCAGGGAGTACGTCTATGGGACTAGGGTAACTCACATGAGGTCAGAGAGTACATATAAAGGGGATAGGATAACTCACTTGCGGTCAGATAGTACATATAAAGGGGCTAGGATAACTCACTTGGGGTCAGGGAGTACTTATAAAGGGGCTATGGTAACACACTTGGGGTCAGGGAGTACTTATTTGGGACTAGGGTAACTCACTTGCCGCCAGAGAGTACATATAAAGGGGCTAGGGTAACTCACATGGGGTCAGGGAGTACTTATAAAGGGGCTATGGTAACTCACTTGCGGTCAGAGAGTACATATAAAGGGGCTAGGATGACTCACTTGGGGTCAGGGAGTACTTATAAAGGGGCTATAGTAACTCACTTGGGGTCAGGAAGTACTTATATGAGACTAGGGTAACTCACTCAGGGTCAGGGAGTACTTATATGGGACTAGGGTAACTCACTTGGGGTCAGGGAGTACTTATATAGGGGATAGGGTAACTCACTTGGTGTCAGGGAGTACTTCTATGTGACTATGGTAAATCACTTGGGTACTTGTAGCACTTATTTGGGACTAGGGTAAATCAGTTGGGGTCAGGGAGTACTTATAAGGGACTACGGTAACTCACTTGCGGTCAGAGAGTACATATAAAGGGACTAGGGTAACTCAATTGCTGTCAGAGAGTAGATATAAAGGGGCAAGGATAACTCACTTGGGGTAAGGGAGTATTTCTATGGGTCTAGGGTAACCTTCTTGTGGTCTGGGAGTACTTATATGGGACTAGGGTAACCCACTTAGGGTCAGGGAGTACTTATAAAGGGGCTAGGGTAACTCACATTGGGTCAGGGAATAGTTATATGGGACTAGGGTAACTCACTTGGGGTCTTGGTTTACATATAAAGCGGCTAGGATAACTCACTAGCGGTCAGAGAGTACATATAAAGGGGCTAGGATAACTCTCTTGGGGTCAGGGAGTACTTTTAAGGGACTAGGTTAACTCACTTGGGGTCTGGGAGTACATATAAAGCGGCTAGGATAACTCACTTGCGGTCAGAGAGTACATATAAAGGGGCTAGGGTAACTCACTTGCGGTCAGAGAGTACATATAAAGGGGCTAGGATAACTCACTTAGGGTCAGGGAGTACGTCTATGGGACTAGGGTAACTCACATGAGGTCAGAGAGTACATATAAAGGGGATAGGATAACTCACTTGCGGTCAGAGAGTACATATAAAGGGACTAGGATAACTCACTTGGGGTCAGGGAGTACGTCTATGGGACTAGGGTAACTCACATGAGGTCAGAGAGTACATATAAAGGGGATAGGATAACTCACTTGCGGTCAGATAGTGCACATAAAGGGGCTAGGATAACTCACTTGGGGTCAGGGAGTGCTTATAAAGGGGGTATGGTAACTCACTTGGGGTCAGGGAGTACTTATTTGGGACTAGGGTAACTCACTTGCCGCCAGAGAGTACATATAAAGGGGCTAGGGTAACTCACATGGGGTCAGGGAGTACTTATTAAGGACTAGGGTAACTCACTTGCCACCAGAGAGTACATATAAAGGGGCTAGGGTAACTCACATGTTGTCAGGGAGTACTTATAAAGGGGCTATGGTAACTCACTTGCGGTCAGAGAGTACATATAAAGGGGCTAGGATAACTCACTTGGGGTCAGGGAGTACTTATAAAGGGGCTATGGTAACTCACTTGGGGTCAGGAAGTACTTCTATGGAACTAGGGTAACTCACTTGGGGTCTGGGAGTACATATAAAGCGGCTAGGGTAACTCACTTTGGGTCAAGGAGTACTTATATGGGACTAGGGTAACTCACTTGGGGTCTGGGAGTACATATAAAGGGGCTAGGATAACTCACTTGCGGTCAGAGAGTACATATAACGAGGCTAGGATAACTCACTTGGGGTCAGGGAGTACTTATAAAGGGGCTATGGTAACTCACTTAGGGTCAGGAAGTACTTCTATGGGATTAGGGTAACTCACTTGGGGTCAGGGAGTACTTATAAAGGGGCTAGGATAACTCACTTGGGGTCAGGGAGTACGTCTATGGGACTAGGGTAACTCACATGAGGTCAGAGAGTACATATAAAGGGGATAGGATAACTCACTTGCGGTCAGATAGTACATATAAAGGGGCTAGGATAACTCACTTGCGGTCAGAGAGTACATATAACGGGGCTAGGATAACTCACTAGGGGTCAGGGAGTACTTATAAAGGGGCTATGGTAACTCACTTGCCGTCAGAGAGTACATATAAAGGGGCTAGGATAACACACTTGGGGTCAGGGAGTACTTATAAAGGGGCTATGGTAACTCACTTTGGGTCAAGGAGTACTACTATGGGACTAGGGTAACTCACTTGCGGTCAGAGAGTACTTATAAAGGGGCTAGGATAACTCACTTGCGGTCAGAGAGTACATATAAAGGGGCTAGGATAACTCACTTGGGGTCAGGGAGTACGTCTATGGGACTAGGGTAACTCACATGAGGTCAGAGAGTACATATAAAGGGGATAGGATAACTCACTTGCGGTCAGAGAGTACATATAAAGGGACTAGGATAACTCACTTGGAGTCAGGGAGTACGTCTATGGGACTAGGGTAACTCACATGAGGTCAGAGAGTACATATAAAGGGGATAGGATAACTCACTTGCGGTCAGATAGTACATATAAAGGGGCTAGGATAACTCACTTGGGGTCAGGGAGTACTTATAAAGGGGGTATGGTAACTCACTTGCGGTCAGAGAGTACATATAAAGGGGCTAGGATAACTCACTTGGGGTCAGGGAGTACTTATAAAGGGGCTATGGTAACTCACTTGGGGTCAGGAAGTACTTCTATAGAACTAGGGTAACTCACTTGGGGTCTGGGAGTACATATAAAGCGGCTAGAGTAACTCACTTTGGGTCAAGGAGTACTTATATGGGACTAGTGTAACTCACTTGGGGTCTGGGAGTACATATAAAGGGGCTAGGATAACTCACTTGCGGTCAGAGAGTACATATAACGGGGCTAGGATAACTCACTTGGGGTCAGGGAGTACTTATAAAGGGGCTATGGTAACTCACTTAGGGTCAGGAAGTACTTCTATGGGATTAGGGTAACTCACTTGGGGTCAGGGAGTACGTCTATGGGACTAGGGTAAGTCACATGAGGTCAGAGAGTACATATAAAGGGGTTAGGATAACTCACTTGCGGTCAGATAGTACATATAAAGGGGCTAGGATAACTCACTTGGGGTCAGGGAGTACTTATAAAGGGGCTATGGTAACTCACTTGGGGTCAGGGAGTACTTATTTGGGACTAGGGTAACTCACTTGCCGCCAGAGAGTACATATAAAGGGGCTAGGGTAACTCACATGGGGTCAGGGAGTACTTATAAAGGGGCTATGGTAACTCACTTGCGGTCAGAGAGTACATGTAAAGGGGCTAGGATGACTCACTTGGGGTCAGGGAGTACTTATAAAGGGGCTATGGTAACTCACTTGGGGTCAGGAAGTACTTATATGAGACTAGGGTAACTCACTCAGGGTCAGGGAGTACTTATATGGGACTAGGGTAACTCACTTGGGGTCAGGGAGTACTTATATAGGGTATAGGGTAACTCACTTGGTGTCAGGGAGTACTTCTATGTGACTACGGTAAATCACATGGGTACTTGTAGCACTTATTTGGGACTAGGGTAAATCAGTTGGGGTCAGGGAGTACTTATATGGGACTAGGGTAACTCACTTGCGGTCAGAGAGTACATATAAAGGGACTAGGGTAACTCAATTGCTGTCAGAGAGTAGATATAAAGGGGCAAGGATAACTCACTTGGGGTAAGGGAGTATTTCTATGGGTCTAGGGTAACCTTCTTGTGGTCTGGGAGTACTTATATGGGACTAGGGTAACCCACTTAGGGTCAGGGAGTACTTATAAAGGGGCTAGGGTAACTCACATTGGGTCAGGGAATAGTTATATGGGACTAGGGTAACTCACTTGGGGTCTTGGTTTACATATAAAGCGGCTAGGATAACTCACTAGCGGTCAGAGAGTACATATAAAGGGGCTAGGATAACTCTCTTGGGGTCAGGGAGTACTTTTAAGGGACTAGGTTAACTCACTTGGGGTCTGGGAGTACATATAAAGCGGCTAGGATAACTCACTTGCGGTCAGAGAGTACATATAAAGGGGCTAGGGTAACTCACTTGCGGTCAGAGAGTACATATAAAGGGGCTAGGATAACTCACTTGGGGTCAGGGAGTACTTATACAGGGGCTATGGTAACTCACTTGGGGTCAGAAAGTACTTCTATGGAACTAGGGTAACTCACTTGGGGTCTGGGAGTACATATAAAGCGGCTAGGGTAACTCACTTTGGGTCAAGGAGTACTTATATGGGACTAGGGTAACTCACTTGGGGTCTGGGATTACATATAAAGGGGCTAGGATAACTCATTTGCGGTCAGAGAGTACATATAAAGGGGCTAGGATAACTCACTTGGGGTCAGGGAGTACTTATAAAGGGGCTATGGTAACTCACTTTGGCTCAAGGAGTACTACTATGGGACTAGGGTAACTCACTTGCCGTCAGAGAGTACATATAAAGGGGCTAGGATAACTCACTTGCGGTCAGAGAGTACATATAAAGGGGCTAGGATAACTCACTTAGGGTCAGGGAGTACTTCTATGGGACTAGGGTAACTCACTTGCGGTCAGGGAATACATCTATGGGACTAGGGTAATTCTCTTGGGGTCAAGGAGTACTTATAAGGGACTAGGGTAACTCACTTGGGGTCTGGGAGTACATATAAAGCGGCTAGGATAACTCACTTGCGGTCAGAGAGTACATATAAAGGGGCTAGGATAACTCACTTGGGGTCAGGAAGTACTTATAAAGGGGCTATGGTAAATCACTTGGGGCCAGGGAGTACTAATATGAAACTAGGGTAACACACTTGGGTCAGGGAGTACTTATAAAGGGGCTAGGATAACTCACTTGCGGTCAGAGAGTACATATAAAGGGGCTAGGATAATTCACTTGGGGTCAGGGAGTACATATAAAGGGGCTATGGTAACTCACTTGGGGTCAAGGAGTACTACTATGGGACTAGGGTAACTCACTTGCCGTCAGAGAGTTCATATAAAGGGGCTAGGATAACTCATTTGGGGTCAGGGAGTACTTATAAAGGGGCTAGGATAACTCACTTGCGGTCAGAGAGTTCATATAAAGGGGATAGGATAACTCACTTGCGGTCAGAGAGTACATATAAAGGGACTAGGATAACTCACTTGGGGTCAGGGAGTACGTCTATGGGACTAGGGTAACTCACATGAGGTCAGAGAGTACATATAAAGGGGATAGGATAACTCACTTGCGGTCAGATAGTGCATATAAAGGGGCTAGGATAACTCACTTGGGGTCAGGGAGTGCTTATAAAGGGGGTATGGTAACTCACTTGGGGTCAGGGAGTACTTATTTGGGACTAGGGTAACTCACTTGCCGCCAGAGAGTACATATAAAGGGGCTAGGGTAACTCACATGGGGTCAGGGAGTACTTATTAAGGACTAGGGTAACTCACTTGCCACCAGAGAGTACATATAAAGGGGCTAGGGTAACTCACATGTTGTCAGGGAGTACTTATAAAGGGGCTATGGTAACTCACTTGCGGTCAGAGAGTACATATAAAGGGGCTAGGATAACTCACTTGGGGTCAGGGAGTACTTATAAAGGGGCTATGGTAACTCACTTGGGGTCAGGAAGTACTTCTATGGAACTAGGGTAACTCACTTGGGGTCTGGGAGTACATATAAAGCGGCTAGGGTAACTCACTTTGGGTCAAGGAGTACTTATATGGGACTAGGGTAACTCACTTGGGGTCTGGGAGTACATATAAAGGGGCTAGGATAACTCACTTGCGGTCAGAGAGTACATATAACGAGGCTAGGATAATTCACTTGGGGTCAGGGAGTACTTATAAAGGGGCTATGGTAACTCACTTAGGGTCAGGAAGTACTTCTATGGGATTAGGGTAACTCACTTGGGGTCAGGGAGTACTTATAAAGGGGCTAGGATAACTCACTTGGGGTCAGGGAGTACGTCTATGGGACTAGGGTAACTCACATGAGGTCAGAGAGTACATATAAAGGGGATAGGATAACTCACTTGCGGTCAGATAGTACATATAAAGGGGCTAGGATAACTCACTTGCGGTCAGAGAGTACATATAACGGGGCTAGGATAACTCACTAGGGGTCAGGGAGTACTTATAAAGGGGCTATGGTAACTCACTTGCCGTCAGAGAGTACATATAAAGGGGCTAGGATAACACACTTGGGGTCAGGGAGTACTAATAAAGGGGCTATGGTAACTCACTTTGGGTCAAGGAGTACTACTATGGGACTAGGGTAACTCACTTGCGGTCAGAGAGTACTTATAAAGGGGCTAGGATAACTCACTTGCGGTCAGAGAGTACATATAAAGGGGCTAGGATAACTCACTTGGGGTCAGGGAGTACGTCTATGGGACTAGGGTAACTCACATGAGGTCAGAGAGTACATATAAAGGGGATAGGATAACTCACTTGCGGTCAGAGAGTACATATAAAGGGACTAGGATAACTCACTTGGAGTCAGGGAGTACGTCTATGGGACTAGGGTAACTCACATGAGGTCAGAGAGTACATATAAAGGGGATAGGATAACTCACTTGGTGTCAGATAGTACATATAAAGGGGCTAGGATAACTCACTTGGGGTCAGGGAGTACTTATAAAGGGGGTATGGTAACTCACTTGCGGTCAGAGAGTACATATAAAGGGGCTAGGATAACTCACTTGGGGTCAGGGAGTACTTATAAAGGGGCTATGGTAACTCACTTGGGGTCAGGAAGTACTTCTATAGAACTAGGGTAACTCACTTGGGGTCTGGGAGTACATATAAAGCGGCTAGAGTAACTCACTTTGGGTCAAGGAGTACTTATATGGGACTAGTGTAACTCACTTGGGGTCTGGGAGTACATATAAAGGGGCTAGGATAACTCACTTGCGGTCAGAGAGTACATATAACGGGGCTAGGATAACTCACTTGGGGTCAGGGAGTACTTATAAAGGGGCTATGGTAACTCACTTAGGGTCAGGAAGTACTTCTATGGGATTAGGGTAACTCACTTGGGGTCAGGGAGTACGTCTATGGGACTAGGGTAAGTCACATGAGGTCAGAGAGTACATATAAAGGGGTTAGGATAACTCACTTGCGGTCAGATAGTACATATAAAGGGGCTAGGATAACTCACTTGGGGTCAGGGAGTACTTATAAAGGGGCTATGGTAACTCACTTGGGGTCAGGGAGTACTTATTTGGGACTAGGGTAACTCACTTGCCGCCAGAGAGTACATATAAAGGGGCTAGGGTAACTCACATGGGGTCAGGGAGTACTTATAAAGGGGCTATGGTAACTCACTTGCGGTCAGAGAGTACATGTAAAGGGGCTAGGATGACTCACTTGGGGTCAGGGAGTACTTATAAAGGGGCTATGGTAACTCACTTGGGGTCAGGAAGTACTTATATGAGACTAGGGTAACTCACTCAGGGTCAGGGAGTACTTATATGGGACTAGGGTAACTCACTTGGGGTCAGGGAGTACTTATATAGGGTATAGGGTAACTCACTTGGTGTCAGGGAGTACTTCTATGTGACTATGGTAAATCACTTGGGTACTTGTAGCACTTATTTGGGACTAGGGTAAATCAGTTGGGGTCAGGGAGTACTTATATGGGACTAGGGTAACTCACTTGCGGTCAGAGAGTACATATAAAGGGACTAGGGTAACTCAATTGCTGTCAGAGAGTAGATATAAAGGGGCAAGGATAACTCACTTGGGGTAAGGGAGTATTTCTATGGGTCTAGGGTAACCTTCTTGTGGTCTGGGAGTACTTATATGGGACTAGGGTAACCCACTTAGGGTCAGGGAGTACTTATAAAGGGGCTAGGGTAACTCACATTGGGTCAGGGAATAGTTATATGGGACTAGGGTAACTCACTTGGGGTCTTGGTTTACATATAAAGCGGCTAGGATAACTCACTAGCGGTCAGAGAGTACATATAAAGGGGCTAGGATAACTCTCTTGGGGTCAGGGAGTACTTTTAAGGGACTAGGTTAACTCACTTGGGGTCTGGGAGTACATATAAAGCGGCTAGGATAACTCACTTGCGGTCAGAGAGTACATATAAAGGGGCTAGGGTAACTCACTTGCGGTCAGAGAGTACATATAAAGGGGCTAGGATAACTCACTTGGGGTCAGGGAGTACTTATACAGGGGCTATGGTAACTCACTTGGGGTCAGAAAGTACTTCTATGGAACTAGGGTAACTCACTTGGGGTCTGGGAGTACATATAAAGCGGCTAGGGTAACTCACTTTGGGTCAAGGAGTACTTATATGGGACTAGGGTAACTCACTTGGGGTCTGGGATTACATATAAAGGGGCTAGGATAACTCATTTGCGGTCAGAGAGTACATATAAAGGGGCTAGGATAACTCACTTGGGGTCAGGGAGTACTTATAAAGGGGCTATGGTAACTCACTTTGGCTCAAGGAGTACTACTATGGGACTAGGGTAACTCACTTGCCGTCAGAGAGTACATATAAAGGGGCTAGGATAACTCACTTGCGGTCAGAGAGTACATATAAAGGGGCTAGGATAACTCACTTAGGGTCAGGGAGTACTTCTATGGGACTAGGGTAACTCACTTGCGGTCAGGGAATACATCTATGGGACTAGGGTAATTCTCTTGGGGTCAAGGAGTACTTATAAGGGACTAGGGTAACTCACTTGGGGTCTGGGAGTACATATAAAGCGGCTAGGATAACTCACTTGCGGTCAGAGAGTACATATAAAGGGGCTAGGATAACTCACTTGGGGTCAGGAAGTACTTATAAAGGGGCTATGGTAAATCACTTGGGGCCAGGGAGTACTAATATGAAACTAGGGTAACACACTTGGGTCAGGGAGTACTTATAAAGGGGCTAGGATAACTCACTTGCGGTCAGAGAGTACATATAAAGGGGCTAGGATAATTCACTTGGGGTCAGGGAGTACATATAAAGGGGCTATGGTAACTCACTTGGGGTCAAGGAGTACTACTATGGGACTAGGGTAACTCACTTGCCGTCAGAGAGTTCATATAAAGGGGCTAGGATAACTCATTTGGGGTCAGGGAGTACTTATAAAGGGGCTAGGATAACTCACTTGCGGTCAGAGAGTACATATAAAGGGGCTAGGATAACTCACTAGGGGTCAGGGAGTACTTATAAAGGGGCTATGGTAACTCACTTGCCGTCAGAGAGTACATATAAAGGGGCTAGGATAACACACTTGGGGTCAGGGAGTACTTATAAAGGGGCTATGGTAACTCACTTTGGGTCAAGGAGTACTACTATGGGACTAGGGTAACTCACTTGCGGTCAGAGAGTACTTATAAAGGGGCTAGGATAACTCACTTGCGGTCAGAGAGTACATATAAAGGGGCTAGGATAACTCACTTGGGGTCAGGGAGTACGTCTATGGGACTAGGGTAACTCACATGAGGTCAGAGAGTACATATAAAGGGGATAGGATAACTCACTTGCGGTCAGAGAGTACATATAAAGGGACTAGGATAACTCACTTGGAGTCAGGGAGTACGTCTATGGGACTAGGGTAACTCACATGAGGTCAGAGAGTACATATAAAGGGGATAGGATAACTCACTTGCGGTCAGATAGTACATATAAAGGGGCTAGGATAACTCACTTGGGGTCAGGGAGTACTTATAAAGGGGGTATGGTAACTCACTTGGGGTCAGGGAGTACTTATTTGGGACTAGGGTAACTCACTTGCCGCCAGAGAGTACATATAAAGGGGCTAGGGTAACTCACATGGGTTCAGGGAGTACTTATTTGGGACTAGGGTAACTCACTTGCCGCCAGAGAGTACATATAAAGGGGCTAGGGTAACTCACATGGGGTCAGGGAGTACTTATAAAGGGGCTATGGTAACTCACTTGCGGTCAGAGAGTACATATAAAGGGGCTAGGATAACTCACTTGGGGTCAGGGAGTACTTATAAAGGGGCTATGGTAACTCACTTGGGGTCAGGAAGTACTTCTATAGAACTAGGGTAACTCACTTGGGGTCTGGGAGTACATATAAAGCGGCTAGAGTAACTCACTTTGGGTCAAGGAGTACTTATATGGGACTAGTGTAACTCACTTGGGGTCTGGGAGTACATATAAAGGGGCTAGGATAACTCACTTGGGGTCAGGGAGTACTTATACAGGGGCTATGGTAACTCACTTGGGGTCAGAAAGTACTTCTATGGAACTAGGGTAACTCACTTGGGGTCTGGGAGTACATATAAAGGGGCTAGGGTAACTCACTTGCGGTCAGAGAGTACATATAAAGGGGCTAGGATAACTCACTTGGGGTCAGGGAGTACTTATACAGGGGCTATGGTAACTCACTTGGGGTCAGAAAGTACTTCTATGGAACTAGGGTAACTCACTTGGGGTCTGGGAGTACATATAAAGCGGCTAGGGTAACTCACTTTGGGTCAAGGAGTACTTATATGGGACTAGGGTAACTCACTTGGTGTCTGGGATTACATATAAAGGGGCTAGGATAACTCACTTGCGGTCAGAGAGTACATATAAAGGGGCTAGGATAACTCACTTGGGGTCAGGGAGTACTTATAAAGGGGCTATGGTAACTCACTTTGGCTCAAGGAGTACTACTATGGGACTAGGGTAACTCACTTGCCGTCAGAGAGTACATATAAAGGGGCTAGGATAACTCACTTGCGGTCAGAGAGTACATATAAAGGGGCTAGGATAACTCACTTAGGGTCAGGGAGTACGTCTATGGGACTAGGGTAACTCACATGAGGTCAGAGAGTACATATAAAGGGGATAGGATAACTCACTTGCGGTCAGAGAGTACATATAAAGGGACTAGGATAACTCACTTGGGGTCAGGGAGTACGTCTATGGGACTAGGGTAACTCACATGAGGTCAGAGAGTACATATAAAGGGGATAGGATAACTCACTTGCGGTCAGATAGTGCATATAAAGGGGCTAGGATAACTCACTTGGGGTCAGGGAGTGCTTATAAAGGGGGTATGGTAACTCACTTGGGGTCAGGGAGTACTTATTTGGGACTAGGGTAACTCACTTGCCGCCAGAGAGTACATATAAAGGGGCTAGGGTAACTCACATGGGGTCAGGGAGTACTTATTAAGGACTAGGGTAACTCACTTGCCGCCAGAGAGTACATATAAAGGGGCTAGGGTAACTCACATGTTGTCAGGGAGTACTTATAAAGGGGCTATGGTAACTCACTTGCGGTCAGAGAGTACATATAAAGGGGCTAGGATAACTCACTTGGGGTCAGGGAGTACTTATAAAGGGGCTATGGTAACTCACTTGGGGTCAGGAAGTACTTCTATGGAACTAGGGTAACTCACTTGGGGTCTGGGAGTACATACAAAGCGGCTAGGGTAACTCACTTTGGGTCAAGGAGTACTTATATGGGACTAGGGTAACTCACTTGGGGTCTGGGAGTACATATAAAGGGGCTAGGATAACTCACTTGCGTTCAGAGAGTACATATAACGAGGCTAGGATAACTCACTTGGGGTCAGGGAGTACTTATAAAGGGGCTATGGTAACTCACTTAGGGTCAGGAAGTACTTCTATGGGATTAGGGTAACTCACTTGGGGTCAGGGAGTACTTATAAAGGGGCTAGGATAACTCACTTGGGGTCAGGGAGTACGTCTATGGGACTAGGGTAACTCACATGAGGTCAGAGAGTACATATAAAGGGGATAGGATAACTCACTTGCGGTCAGATAGTACATATAAAGGGGCTAGGATAACTCACTTGCGGTCAGAGAGTACATATAAAGGGGCTAGGGTAACTCACATGGGGTCAGGGAGTACTTATAAAGGGGCTATGGTAACTCACTTGCGGTCAGAGAGTACATATAAAGGGGCTAGGATAACTCACTTGGGGTCAGGGAGTATTTATACAGGGGCTATGGTAACTCACTTGGGGTCAGAAAGTACTTCTATGGAACTAGGGTAACTCACTTGGGGTCTGGGAGTACATATAAAGCGGCTAGGGTAACTCACTTTGGGTCAAGGAGTACTTATATGGGACTAGGGTAACTCACTTGGGGTCTAGGATTACATATAAAGGGGCTAGGATAACTCACTTGCGGTCAGAGAGTACATATAAAGGGGCTAGGATTACTCACTTGGGGTCAGGGAGTACTTATAAAGGGGCTATGGTAACTCACTTTGGCTCAAGGAGTACTACTATGGGACTAGGGTAACTCACTTGCCGTCAGAGAGTACATATAAAGGGGCTAGGATAACTCACTTGCGGTCAGAGAGTACATATAAAGGGGTTAGGATAACTCACTTAGGGTCAGGGAGTACTTCTATGGGACTAGGGTAACTCACTTGCGGTCAGGGAATACATCTATGGGACTAGGGTAATTCTCTTGGGGTCAAGGAGTACTTATAAGGGACTAGGGTAACTCACTTGGGGTCTGGGAGTACATATAAAGCGGCTAGGATAACTCACTTGCGGTCAGAGAGTACATATAAAGGGGCTAGGATAACTCACTTGGGGTCAGGAAGTACTTATAAAGGGGCTATGGTAAATCACTTGGGGCCAGGGAGTACTAATATGAAACTAGGGTAACACACTTGGGTCAGGGAGTACTTATAAAGGGGCTATAATAACTCACTTGCGGTCAGAGAGTACATATAAAGGGGCTAGGATAATTCACTTGGGGTCAGGGAGTACATATAAAGGGGCTATGGTAACTCACTTGGGGTCAAGGAGTACTACTATGGGACTAGGGTAACTCACTTGCCGTCAGAGAGTTCATATAAAGGGGCTAGGATAACTCATTTGGGGTCAGGGAGTACTTATAAAGGGGCTAGGATAACTCACTTGCGGTCAGAGAGTACATATAAAGGGGCTAGGATAACTCACTAGGGGTCAGGGAGTACTTATAAAGGGGCTATGGTAACTCACTTGCCGTCAGAGAGTACATATAAAGGGGCTAGGATAACACACTTGGGGTCAGGGAGTACTTATAAAGGGGCTATGGTAACTCACTTTGTGTCAAGGAGTACTACTATGGGACTAGGGTAACTCACTTGCGGTCAGAGAGTACTTATAAAGGGGCTAGGATAACTCACTTGCGGTCAGAGAGTACATATAAAGGGGCTAGGATAACTCACTTGGGGTCAGGGAGTACGTCTATGGGACTAGGGTAACTCACATGAGGTCAGAGAGTACATATAAAGGGGATAGGATAACTCACTTGCGGTCAGAGAGTACATATAAAGGGACTAGGATAACTCACTTGGAGTCAGGGAGTACGTCTATGGGACTAGGGTAACTCACATGAGGTCAGAGAGTACATATAAAGGGGATAGGATAACTCACTTGCGGTCAGATAGTACATATAAAGGGGCTAGGATAACTCACTTGGGGTCAGGGAGTACTTATAAAGGGGGTATGGTAACTCACTTGGGGTCAGGGAGTACTTATTTGGGACTAGGGTAACTCACTTGCCGCCAGAGAGTACATATAAAGGGGCTAGGGTAACTCACATGGGGTCAGGGAGTACTTATTTGGGACTAGGGTAACTCACTTGCCGCCAGAGAGTACATATAAAGGGGCTAGGGTAACTCACATGGGGTCAGGGAGTACTTATAAAGGGGCTATGGTAACTCACTTGCGGTCAGAGAGTACATATAAAGGGGCTAGGATAACTCACTTGGGGTCAGGGAGTACTTATAAAGGGGCTATGGTAACTCACTTGGGGTCAGGAAGTACTTCTATGGAACTAGGGTAACTCACTTGGGGTCTGGGAGTACATATAAAGCGGCTAGGGTAACTCACTTTGGGTCAAGGAGTACTTATATGGGACTAGGGTAACTCACTTGGGGTCTGGGAGTACATATAAAGGGGCTAGGATAACTCACTTGCGGTCAGAGAGTACATATAACGAGGCTAGGATAACTCACTTGGGGTCAGGGAGTACTTATAAAGGGGCTATGGTAACTCACTTAGGGTCAGGAAGTACTTCTATGGGATTAGGGTAACTCACTTGGGGTCAGGGAGTACTTATAAAGGGGCTAGGATAACTCACTTGGGGTCAGGGAGTACGTCTATGGGACTAGGGTAACTCACATGAGGTCAGAGAGTACATATAAAGGGGATAGGATAACTCACTTGCGGTCAGATAGTACATATAAAGGGGCTAGGATAACTCACTAGCGGTCAGAGAGTACATATAAAGGGGCTAGGGTAACTCACATGGGGTCAGGGAGTACTTATAAAGGGGCTATGGTAACTCACTTGCGGTCAGAGAGTACATATAAAGGGGCTAGGATAACTCACTTGGGGTCAGGGAGTACTTATACAGGGGCTATGGTAACTCACTTGGGGTCAGAAAGTACTTCTATGGAACTAGGGTAACTCACTTGGGGTCTGGGAGTACATATAAAGCGGCTAGGGTAACTCACTTTGGGTCAAGGAGTACTTATATGGGACTAGGGTAACTCACTTGGGGTCTGGGATTACATATAAAGGGGCTAGGATAACTCACTTGCGGTCAGAGAGTACATATAAAGGGGCTAGGATAACTCACTTGGGGTCAGGGAGTACTTATAAAGGGGCTATGGTAACTCACTTTGGCTCAAGGAGTACTAATATGGGACTAGGGTAACTCACTTGCCGTCAGAGAGTACATATAAAGGGGCTAGGATAACTCACTTGCGGTCAGAGAGTACATATAAAGGGGCTAGGATAACTCTCTTGGGGTCAGGGAGTACTTTTAAGGGACTAGGTTAACTCACTTGGGGTCTGGGAGTACATATAAAGCGGCTAGGATAACTCACTTGCGGTCAGAGAGTACATATAAAGGGGCTAGGGTAACTCACTTGCGGTCAGAGAGTACATATAAAGGGGCTAGGATAACTCACTTGGGGTCAGGGAGTACTTATACAGGGGCTATGGTAACTCACTTGGGGTCAGAAAGTACTTCTATGGAACTAGGGTAACTCACTTGGGGTCTGGGAGTACATATAAAGCGGCTAGGGTAACTCACTTTGGGTCAAGGAGTACTTATATGGGACTAGGGTAACTCACTTGGTGTCTGGGATTACATATAAAGGGGCTAGGATAACTCACTTGCGGTCAGAGAGTACATATAAAGGGGCTAGGATAACTCACTTGGGGTCAGGGAGTACTTATAAAGGGGCTATGGTAACTCACTTTGGGTCAAGGAGTACTACTATGGGACTAGGGTAACTCACTTGCCGTCAGAGAGTACATATAAAGGGGCTAGGATAACTCACTTGCGGTCAGAGAGTACATATAAAGGGGCTAGGATAACTCACTTAGGGTCAGGGAGTACTTCTATGGGACTAGGGTAACTCACTTGCGGTCAGGGAATACATCTATGGGACTAGGGTAATTCTCTTGGGGTCAAGGAGTACTTATAAGGGACTAGGGTAACTCACTTGGGGTCTGGGAGTACATATAAAGCGGCTAGGATAACTCACTTGCGGTCAGAGAGTACATATAAAGGGGCTAGGATAATTCACTTGGGGTCAGGAAGTACTTATAAAGGGGCTATGGTAAATCACTTGGGGCCAGGGAGTACTAATATGAAACTAGGGTAACACACTTGGGTCAGGGAGTACTTATAAAGGGGCTAGGATAACTCACTTGCGGTCAGAGAGTACATATAAAGGGGCTAGGATAATTCACTTGGGGTCAGGGAGTACATATAAAGGGGCTATGGTAACTCACTTGGGGTCAAGGAGTACTACTATGGGACTAGGGTAACTCACTTGCCGTCAGAGAGTTCATATAAAGGGGCTAGGATAACTCATTTGGGGTCAGGGAGTACTTATAAAGGGGCTAGGATAACTCACTTGCGGTCAGAGAGTACATATAAAGGGGCTAGGGTAACTCACATGTTGTCAGGGAGTACTTATAAAGGGGCTATGGTAACTCACTTGCGGTCAGAGAGTACATATAAAGGGGCTAGGATAACTCACTTGGGGTCAGGGAGTACTTATAAAGGGGCTATGGTAACTCACTTGGGGTCAGGAAGTACTTCTATGGAACTAGGGTAACTCACTTGGGGTCTGGGAGTACATATAAAGCGGCTAGGGTAACTCACTTTGGGTCAAGGAGTACTTATATGGGACTAGGGTAACTCACTTGGGGTCTGGGAGTACATATAAAGGGGCTAGGATAACTCACTTGCGGTCAGGAAGTACTTCTATGGGATTAGGGTAACTCACTTGTGGTCAGGGAGTAATTATAAAGGGGCTAGGATAACTCACTTGGGGTCAGGGAGTACGTCTATGGGACTAGGGTAACTCACATGAGGTCAGAGAGTACATATAAAGGGGATAGGATAACTCACTTGCGGTCAGATAGTACATATAAAGGGGCTAGGATAACTCACTTGCGGTCAGAGAGTACATATAAAGGGGCTAGGGTAACTCACATGGGGTCAGGGAGTACTTATAAAGGGGCTATGGTAACTCACTTGCGGTCAGAGAGTACATATAAAGGGGCTAGGATAACTCACTTGGGGTCAGGGAGTACTTATACAGGGGCTATGGTAACTCACTTGGGGTCAGAAAGTACTTCTATGGAACTAGGGTAACTCACTTGGGGTCTGGGAGTACATATAAAGCGGCTAGGCTAACTCACTTTGGGTCAAGGAGTACTTATATGGGACTAGGGTAACTCACTTGGGGTCTGGGATTACATATAAAGGGGCTAGGATAACTCACTTGCGGTCAGAGAGTACATATAAAGGGGCTAGGATAACTCACTTGGGGTCAGGGAGTACTTATAAAGGGGCTATGGTAACTCACTTTGGCTCAAGGAGTACTACTATGGGACTAGGGTAACTCACTTGCCGTCAGAGAGTACATATAAAGGGGCTAGGATAACTCACTTGCGGTCAGAGAGTACATATAAAGGGGCTAGGATAACTCACTTAGGGTCAGGGAGTACTTCTATGGGACTAGGGTAACTCACTTGCGGTCAGGGAATACATCTATGGGACTAGGGTAATTCTCTTGGGGTCAAGGAGTACTTATAAGGGACTAGGGTAACTCACTTGGGGTCTGGGAGTACATATAAAGCGGCTAGGATAACTCACTTGCGGTCAGAGAGTACATATAAAGGGGCTATGGTAAATCACTTGGGGCCAGGGAGTACTAATATGAAACTAGGGTAACACACTTGGGTCAGGGAGTACTTATAAAGGGGCTAGGATAACTCACTTGCGGTCAGAGAGTACATATAAAGGGGCTAGGATAATTCACTTGGGTTCAGGGAGTACATATAAAGGGGCTATGGTAACTCGCTTGGGGTCAAGGAGTACTACTATGGGACTAGGGTAACGCACTTGCCGTCAGAGAGTTCATATAAAGGGGCTAGGATAACTCATTTGGGGTCAGGGAGTACTTATAAAGGGGCTAGGATAACTCACTTGCGGTCAGAGAGTACATATAAAGGGGCTAGGATAACTCACTAGGGGTCAGGGAGTACTTATAAAGGGGCTATGGTAACTCACTTGCCGTCAGAGAGTACATATAAAGGGGCTTGGATAACACACTTGGGGTCAGGGAGTACTTATAAAGGGGCTATGGTAACTCACTTTGGGTCAAGGAGTACTACTATGGGACTAGGGTAACTCACTTGCGGTCAGAGAGTACTTATAAAGGGGCTAGGATAACTCACTTGCGGTCAGAGAGTACATATAAAGGGGCTAGGATAACTCACTTGGGGTCAGGGAGTACGTCTATGGGACTAGGGTAACTCACATGAGGTCAGAGAGTACATATAAAGGGGATAGGATAACTCACTTGCGGTCAGAGAGTACATATAAAGGGACTAGGATAACTCACTTGGAGTCAGGGAGTACGTCTATGGGACTAGGGTAACTCACATGAGGTCAGAGAGTACATATAAAGGGGATAGGATAACTCACTTGCGGTCAGATAGTACATATAAAGGGGCTAGGATAACTCACTTGGGGTCAGGGAGTACTTATAAAGGGGGTATGGTAACTCACTTGGGGTCAGGGAGTACTTATTTGGGACTAGGGTAACTCACTTGCCGCCAGAGAGTACATATAAAGGGGCTAGGGTAACTCACATGGGGTCAGGGAGTACTTATTTGGGACTAGGGTAACTCACTTGCCGCCAGAGAGTACATATAAAGGGGCTAGGGTAACTCACTTTGGGTCAAGGAGTACTTATATGGGACTAGGGTAACTCACTTGGGGTCTGGGAGTACATATAAAGGGGCTAGGATAACTCACTTGCGGTCAGAGAGTACATATAACGGGGCTAGGATAACTCACTTGGGGTCAGGGAGTACTTATAAAGGGGCTATGGTAACTCACTTAGGGTCAGGAAGTACTTCTATGGGATTAGGGTAACTCACTTGGGGTCAGGGAGTACGTCTATGGGACTAGGGTAACTCACATGAGGTCAGAGAGTACATATAAAGGGGATAGGATAACTCACTTGCGGTCAGATAGTACATATAAAGGGGCTAGGATAACTCACTTGGGGTCAAGGAGTACTTATAAAGGGGCTATGGTAACTCACTTGGGGTCAGGGAGTACTTATTTGGGACTAGGGTAACTCACATGAGGTCAGAGAGTACATATAAAGGGGATAGGATAACTCACTTGCGGTCAGAGAGTACATATAAAGGGGCTAGGGTAACTCACATGGAGTCAGGGAGTACTTATAAAGGGGCTATGGTAACTCACTTGCGGTCAGAGAGTACATATAAAGGGGCTAGGATAACTCACTTGGGGTCAGGGTGTACTTATAAAGGGGCTATGGTAACTCACTTTGGGTCAAGGAGTACTACTATGGGACTAGGATAACTCACTTGCGGTCAGAGAGTACATATAAAGGGGCTAGGATAACTCACTTAGGGTCAGGTAGTACTTCTATGGGACTAGGGTAACTCACTTGCGGTCAGAGAGTACATATAAAGGAACTAGGATAACTCACTTGCTGTCAGGAAGTACTTATATAAGGGGCTAGGGTAACTCACTTGGGGTCAGGGAATACATCTATGGGACTAGGGTAATTCTCTTGGGGTCAAGGAGTACTTATAAGGGACTAGGGTAACTCACTTGGGGTCTGGGAGTACATATAAAGGGGCTAGGATAACTCACTTGGGGTCAGGAAGTACTTATAAAGGGGCTATGGTAAATCACTTGGGGCCAGGGAGTACTAATATGAAACTAGGGTAACACACTTGGGTCAGGGAGTACTTATAAAGGGGCTAGGATAACTCACTTGCGGTCAGAGAGTACATATAAAGGGGCTAGGATAATTCACTTGGGGTCAGGGAGTACATATAAAGGGGCTATGGTAACTCACTTGGGGTCAAGGAGTACTACTATGGGACTAGGGTAACTCACTTGCCGTCAGAGAGTTCATATAAAGGGGCTAGGATAACTCATTTGGGGTCAGGGAGTACTTATAAAGGGGCTAGGATAACTCACTTGCGGTCAGAGAGTACATATAAAGGGGCTAGGATAACTCACTAGGGGTCAGGGAGTACTTATAAAGGGGCTATGGTAACTCACTTGCCGTCAGAGAGTACATATAAAGGGGCTAGGATAACTCATTTGGGGTCAGGTAGTACTTATAATGGGGCTATGGTAACTCACTTGGGGTCAGGGAGTACTACTATGGGACTAGGGTAACTCACTTGCGGTCAGAGAGTACTTATAAAGGGGCTAGGATATCTCACTTGCGGTCAGAGAGTACATATAAAGGGGCTAGGATAACTCACTTGGGGTCAGGGAGTACGTCTATGGGACTAGGGTAACTCACATGAGGTCAGAGAGTACATATAAAGGGGATAGGATAACTCACTTGCGGTCAGGGAGTACTTATAAAGGGGCTATGGTAACTCACTTAGGGTCAGGAAGTACTTCTATGGGATTAGGGTAACTCACTTGGGGTCAGGGAGTACGTCTATGGGACTAGGGTAACTCACATGAGGTCAGAGAGTACATATAAAGGGGATAGGATAACTCACTTGCGGTCAGATAGTACATATAAAGGGGCTAGGATAACTCACTTGGGGTCAAGGAGTACTTATAAAGGGGCTATGGTAACTCACTTGGGGTCAGGGAGTACTTATTTGGGACTAGGGTAACTCACTTGCCGCCAGAGAGTACATATAAAGGGGCTAGGATAACTCACTTGCGGTCAGAGAGTACATATAAAGGGGCTAGGGTAACTCACATGGAGTCAGGGAGTACTTATAAAGGGGCTATGGTAACTCACTTGCGGTCAGAGAGTACATATAAAGGGGCTAGGATAACTCACTTGGGGTCAGGGTGTACTTATAAAGGGGCTATGGTAACTCACTTTGGGTCAAGGAGTACTACTATGGGACTAGGATAACTCACTTGCGGTCAGAGAGTACATATAAAGGGGCTAGGATAACTCACTTAGGGTCAGGTAGTACTTCTATGGGACTAGGGTAACTCACTTGCGGTCAGAGAGTACATATAAAGGAACTAGGACAACTCACTTGCTGTCAGGAAGTACTTATATAAGGGGCTAGGGTAACTCACTTGGGGTCAGGGAATACATCTATGGGACTAGGGTAATTCTCTTGGGGTCAAGGAGTACTTATAAGGGACTAGGGTAACTCACTTGGGGTCTGGGAGTACATATAAAGGGGCTAGGATAACTCACTTGGGGTCAGGAAGTACTTATAAAGGGGCTATGGTAAATCACTTGGGGCCAGGGAGTACTAATATGAAACTAGGGTAACACACTTGGGTCAGGGAGTACTTATAAAGGGGCTAGGATAACTCACTTGCGGTCAGAGAGTACATATAAAGGGGCTAGGATAATTCACTTGGGGTCAGGGAGTACATATAAAGGGGCTATGGTAACTCACTTGGGGTCAAGGAGTACTACTATGGGACTAGGGTAACTCACTTGCCGTCAGAGAGTTCATATAAAGGGGCTAGGATAACTCATTTGGGGTCAGGGAGTACTTATAAAGGGGCTAGGATAACTCACTTGCGGTCAGAGAGTACATATAAAGGGGCTAGGATAACTCACTAGGGGTCAGGGAGTACTTATAAAGGGGCTATGGTAACTCACTTGCCGTCAGAGAGTACATATAAAGGGGCTAGGATAACTCATTTGGGGTCAGGTAGTACTTATAATGGGGCTATGGTAACTCACTTGGGGTCAGGGAGTACTACTATGGGACTAGGGTAACTCACTTGCGGTCAGAGAGTACTTATAAAGGGGCTAGGATATCTCACTTGCGGTCAGAGAGTACATATAAAGGGGCTAGGATAACTCACTTGGGGTCAGGAAGTACGTCTATGGGACTAGGGTAACTCACATGAGGTCAGAGAGTACATATAAAGGGGATAGGATAACTCACTTGCGGTCAGAGAGTACATATAAAGGGACTAGGATAACTCACTTGGGGTCAGGGAGTACGTCTATGGGACTAGGGTAACTCACATGAGGTCAGAGAGTACATATAAAGGGGATAGGATAACTCACTTGCTGTCAGATAGTGCATATAAAGGGGCTAGGATAACTCACTTGGGGTCAGGGAGTGCTTATAAAGGGGGTATGGTAACTCACTTGGGGTCAGGGAGTACTTATTTGGGACTAGGGTAACTCACTTGCCGCCAGAGAGTACATATAAAGGGGCTAGGGTAACTCACATGGGGTCAGGGAGTACTTATTAAGGACTAGGGTAACTCACTTGCCGCCAGAGAGTACATATAAAGGGGCTAGGGTAACTCACATGTTGTCAGGGAGTACTTATAAAGGGGCTATGGTAACTCACTTGCGGTCAGAGAGTACATATAAAGGGGCTAGGATAACTCACTTGGGGTCAGGGAGTACTTATAAAGGGGCTATGGTAACTCACTTGGGGTCAGGAAGTACTTCTATGGAACTAGGGTAACTCACATGGGGTCTGGGAGTACATATAAAGCGGCTAGGGTAACTCACTTTGGGTCAAGGAGTACTTATATGGGACTAGGGTAACTCACTTGGGGTCTGGGAGTACATATAAAGGGGCTAGGATAACTCACTTGCGGTCAGAGAGTACATATAACGAGGCTAGGATAACTCACTTGGGGTCAGGGAGTACTTATAAAGGGGCTATGGTAACTCACTTAGGGTCAGGAAGTACTTCTATGGGATTAGGGTAACTCACTTGGGGTCAGGGAGTACTTATAAAGGGGCTAGGATAACTCACTTGGGGTCAGGGAGTACGTCTATGGGACTAGGGTAACTCACATGAGGTCAGAGAGTACATATAAAGGGGATAGGATAACTCACTTGCGGTCAGATAGTACATATAAAGGGGCTAGGATAACTCACTTGCGGTCAGAGAGTACATATAAAGGGGCTAGGGTAACTCACATGGGGTCAGGGAGTACTTATAAAGGGGCTATGGTAACTCACTTGCGGTCAGAGAGTACATATAAAGGGGCTAGGATAACTCACTTGGGGTCAGGGAGTACTTATACAGGGGCTATGGTAACTCACTTGGGGTCAGAAAGTACTTCTATGGAACTAGGGTAACTCACTTGGGGTCTGGGAGTACATATAAAGCGGCTAGGGTAACTCACTTTGGGTCAAGGAGTACTTATATGGGACTAGGGTAACTCACTTGGGGTCAGAGAGTACTTATAAAGGGGCTAGGATAACTCACTTGCGGTCAGAGAGTACATATAAAGGGGCTAGGATAACTCACTTGGGGTCAGGGAGTACGTCTATGGGACTAGGGTAACTCACATGAGGTCAGAGAGTACATATAAAGGGGATAGGATAACTCACTTGCGGTCAGGGAGTACTTATAAAGGGGCTATGGTAACTCACTTAGGGTCAGGAAGTACTTCTATGGGATTAGGGTAACTCACTTGGGGTCAGGGAGTACGTCTATGGGACTAGGGTAACTCACATGAGGTCAGAGAGTACATATAAAAGGGATAGGATAACTCACTTGCGGTCAGATAGTACATATAAAGGGGCTAGGATAACTCACTTGGGGTCAAGGAGTACTTATAAAGGGGCTATGGTAACTCACTTGGGGTCAGGGAGTACTTATTTGGGACTAGGGTAACTCACTTGCCGCCAGAGAGTACATATAAAGGGGCTAGGATAACTCACTTGCGGTCAGAGAGTACATATAAAGGGGCTAGGGTAACTCACATGGAGTCAGGGAGTACTTATAAAGGGGCTATGGTAACTCACTTGCGGTCAGAGAGTACATATAAAGGGGCTAGGATAACTCACTTGGGGTCAGGGTGTACTTATAAAGGGGCTATGGTAACTCACTTTGGGTCAAGGAGTACTACTATGGGACTAGGATAACTCACTTGCGGTCAGAGAGTACATATAAAGGGGCTAGGATAACTCACTTAGGGTCAGGTAGTACTTCTATGGGACTAGGGTAACTCACTTGCGGTCAGAGAGTACATATAAAGGAACTAGGATAACTCACTTGCTGTCAGGAAGTACTTATATAAGGGGCTAGGGTAACTCACTTGGGGTCAGGGAATACATCTATGGGACTAGGGTAATTCTCTTGGGGTCAAGGAGTACTTATAAGGGACTAGGGTAACTCACTTGGGGTCTGGGAGTACATATAAAGGGGCTAGGATAACTCACTTGGGGTCAGGAAGTACTTATAAAGGGGCTATGGTAAATCACTTGGGGCCAGGGAGTACTAATATGAAACTAGGGTAACACACTTGGGTCAGGGAGTACTTATAAAGGGGCTAGGATAACTCACTTGCGGTCAGAGAGTACATATAAAGGGGCTAGGATAATTCACTTGGGGTCAGGGAGTACATATAAAGGGGCTATGGTAACTCACTTGGGGTCAAGGAGTACTACTATGGGACTAGGGTAACTCACTTGCCGTCAGAGAGTTCATATAAAGGGGCTAGGATAACTCATTTGGGGTCAGGGAGTACTTATAAAGGGGCTAGGATAACTCACTTGCGGTCAGAGAGTACATATAAAGGGGCTAGGATAACTCACTAGGGGTCAGGGAGTACTTATAAAGGGGCTATGGTAACTCACTTGCCGTCAGAGAGTACATATAAAGGGGCTAGGATAACTCATTTGGGGTCAGGTAGTACTTATAATGGGGCTATGGTAACTCACTTGGGGTCAGGGAGTACTACTATGGGACTAGGGTAACTCACTTGCGGTCAGAGAGTACTTATAAAGGGGCTAGGATATCTCACTTGCGGTCAGATAGTACATATAAAGGGGCTAGGATAACTCACTTGGGGTCAGGGAGTACGTCTATGGGACTAGGGTAACTCACATGAGGTCAGAGAGTACATATAAAGGGGATAGGATAACTCACTTGCGGTCAGAGAGTACATATAAAGGGACTAGGATAACTCACTTGGGGTCAGGGAGTACGTCTATGGGACTAGGGTAACTCACATGAGGTCAGAGAGTACATATAAAGGGGATAGGATAACTCACTTGCGGTCAGATAGTGCATATAAAGGGGCTAGGATAACTCACTTGGGGTCAGGGAGTGCTTATAAAGGGGGTATGGTAACTCACTTGGGGTCAGGGAGTACTTATTTGGGACTAGGGTAACTCACTTGCCGCCAGAGAGTACATATAAAGGGGCTAGGGTAACTCACATGGGGTCAGGGAGTACTTATTAAGGACTAGGGTAACTCACTTGCCGCCAGAGAGTACATATAAAGGGGCTAGGGTAACTCACATGTTGTCAGGGAGTACTTATAAAGGGGCTATGGTAACTCACTTGCGGTCAGAGAGTACATATAAAGGGGCTAGGATAACTCACTTGGGGTCAGGGAGTACTTATAAAGGGGCTGATAACTCACTTGCGGTCAGATAGTACATATAAAGGGGCTAGGATAACTCACTTGCGGTCAGAGAGTACATATAAAGGGGCTAGGGTAACTCACATGGGGTCAGGGAGTACTTATAAAGGGGCTATGGTAACTCACTTGCGGTCAGAGAGTACATATAAAGGGGCTAGGATAACTCACTTGGGGTCAGGGAGTACTTATACAGGGGCTATGGTAACTCACTTGGGGTCAGAAAGTACTTCTATGGAACTAGGGTAACTCACTTGGGGTCTGGGAGTACATATAAAGCGGCTAGGGTAACTCACTTTGGGTCAAGGAGTACTTATATGGGACTAGGGTAACTCACTTGGGGTCAGAGAGTACTTATAAAGGGGCTAGGATAACTCACTTGCGGTCAGAGAGTACATATAAAGGGGCTAGGATAACTCACTTGGGGTCAGGGAGTACGTCTATGGGACTAGGGTAACTCACATGAGGTCAGAGAGTACATATAAAGGGGATAGGATAACTCACTTGCGGTCAGGGAGTACTTATAAAGGGGCTATGGTAACTCACTTAGGGTCAGGAAGTACTTCTATGGGATTAGGGTAACTCACTTGGGGTCAGGGAGTACGTCTATGGGACTAGGGTAACTCACATGAGGTCAGAGAGTACATATAAAAGGGATAGGATAACTCACTTGCGGTCAGATAGTACATATAAAGGGGCTAGGATAACTCACTTGGGGTCAAGGAGTACTTATAAAGGGGCTATGGTAACTCACTTGGGGTCAGGGAGTACTTATTTGGGACTAGGGTAACTCACTTGCCGCCAGAGAGTACATATAAAGGGGCTAGGATAACTCACTTGCGGTCAGAGAGTACATATAAAGGGGCTAGGGTAACTCACATGGAGTCAGGGAGTACTTATAAAGGGGCTATGGTAACTCACTTGCGGTCAGAGAGTACATATAAAGGGGCTAGGATAACTCACTTGGGGTCAGGGTGTACTTATAAAGGGGCTATGGTAACTCACTTTGGGTCAAGGAGTACTACTATGGGACTAGGATAACTCACTTGCGGTCAGAGAGTACATATAAAGGGGCTAGGATAACTCACTTAGGGTCAGGTAGTACTTCTATGGGACTAGGGTAACTCACTTGCGGTCAGAGAGTACATATAAAGGAACTAGGATAACTCACTTGCTGTCAGGAAGTACTTATATAAGGGGCTAGGGTAACTCACTTGGGGTCAGGGAATACATCTATGGGACTAGGGTAATTCTCTTGGGGTCAAGGAGTACTTATAAGGGACTAGGGTAACTCACTTGGGGTCTGGGAGTACATATAAAGGGGCTAGGATAACTCACTTGGGGTCAGGAAGTACTTATAAAGGGGCTATGGTAAATCACTTGGGGCCAGGGAGTACTAATATGAAACTAGGGTAACACACTTGGGTCAGGGAGTACTTATAAAGGGGCTAGGATAACTCACTTGCGGTCAGAGAGTACATATAAAGGGGCTAGGATAATTCACTTGGGGTCAGGGAGTACATATAAAGGGGCTATGGTAACTCACTTGGGGTCAAGGAGTACTACTATGGGACTAGGGTAACTCACTTGCCGTCAGAGAGTTCATATAAAGGGGCTAGGATAACTCATTTGGGGTCAGGGAGTACTTATAAAGGGGCTAGGATAACTCACTTGCGGTCAGAGAGTACATATAAAGGGGCTAGGATAACTCACTAGGGGTCAGGGAGTACTTATAAAGGGGCTATGGTAACTCACTTGCCGTCAGAGAGTACATATAAAGGGGCTAGGATAACTCATTTGGGGTCAGGTAGTACTTATAATGGGGCTATGGTAACTCACTTGGGGTCAGGGAGTACTACTATGGGACTAGGGTAACTCACTTGCGGTCAGAGAGTACTTATAAAGGGGCTAGGATATCTCACTTGCGGTCAGATAGTACATATAAAGGGGCTAGGATAACTCACTTGGGGTCAGGGAGTACGTCTATGGGACTAGGGTAACTCACATGAGGTCAGAGAGTACATATAAAGGGGATAGGATAACTCACTTGCGGTCAGAGAGTACATATAAAGGGACTAGGATAACTCACTTGGGGTCAGGGAGTACGTCTATGGGACTAGGGTAACTCACATGAGGTCAGAGAGTACATATAAAGGGGATAGGATAACTCACTTGCGGTCAGATAGTGCATATAAAGGGGCTAGGATAACTCACTTGGGGTCAGGGAGTGCTTATAAAGGGGGTATGGTAACTCACTTGGGGTCAGGGAGTACTTATTTGGGACTAGGGTAACTCACTTGCCGCCAGAGAGTACATATAAAGGGGCTAGGGTAACTCACATGGGGTCAGGGAGTACTTATTAAGGACTAGGGTAACTCACTTGCCGCCAGAGAGTACATATAAAGGGGCTAGGGTAACTCACATGTTGTCAGGGAGTACTTATAAAGGGGCTATGGTAACTCACTTGCGGTCAGAGAGTACATATAAAGGGGCTAGGATAACTCACTTGGGGTCAGGGAGTACTTATAAAGGGGCTATGGTAACTCACTTGGGGTCAGGAAGTACTTCTATGGAACTAGGGTAACTCACTTGGGGTCTGGGAGTACATATAAAGCGGCTAGGGTAACTCACTTTGGGTCAAGGAGTACTTATATGGGACTAGGGTAACTCACTTGGGGTCTGGGAGTACATATAAAGGGGCTAGGATAACTCACTTGCGGTCAGAGAGTACATATAACGAGGCTAGGATAACTCACTTGGGGTCAGGGAGTACTTATAAAGGGGCTATGGTAACTCACTTAGGGTCAGGAAGTACTTCTATGGGATTAGGGTAACTCACTTGGGGTCAGGGAGTACTTATAAAGGTGCTAGGATAACTCACTTGGGGTCAGGGAGTACGTCTATGGGACTAGGGTAACTCACATGAGGTCAGAGAGTACATATAAAGGGGATAGGATAACTCACTTGCGGTCAGATAGTACATATAAAGGGGCTAGGATAACTCACTTGCGGTCAGAGAGTACATATAAAGGGGCTAGGGTAACTCACATGGGGTCAGGGAGTACTTATAAAGGGGCTATGGTAACTCACTTGGGGTCAAGGAGTACTACTATGGGACTAGGGTAACTCACTTGCCGTCAGAGAGTTCATATAAAGGGGCTAGGATAACTCACTTGCGGTCAGATAGTACATATAAAGGGGCTAGGATAACTCACTTGCGGTCAGAGAGTACATATAAAGGGGCTAGGGTAACTCACATGGGGTCAGGGAGTACATATAAAGGGGCTATGGTAACTCACTTGGGGTCAAGGAGTACTACTATGGGACTAGGGTAACTCACTTGCCGTCAGAGAGTTCATATAAAGGGGCTAGGATAACTCATTTGGGGTCAGGGAGTACTTATAAAGGGGCTAGGATAACTCACTTGCGGTCAGAGAGTACATATAAAGGGGCTAGGATAACTCACTAGGGGTCAGGGAGTACTTATAAAGGGGCTATGGTAACTCACTTGCCGTCAGAGAGTACATATAAAGGGGCTAGGATAACTCATTTGGGGTCAGGTAGTACTTATAATGGGGCTATGGTAACTCACTTGGGGTCAGGGAGTACTACTATGGGACTAGGGTAACTCACTTGCGGTCAGAGAGTACTTATAAAGGGGCTAGGATATCTCACTTGCGGTCAGATAGTACATATAAAGGGGCTAGGATAACTCACTTGGGGTCAGGGAGTACGTCTATGGGACTAGGGTAACTCACATGAGGTCAGAGAGTACATATAAAGGGGATAGGATAACTCACTTGCGGTCAGAGAGTACATATAAAGGGACTAGGATAACTCACTTGGGGTCAGGGAGTACGTCTATGGGACTAGGGTAACTCACATGAGGTCAGAGAGTACATATAAAGGGGATAGGATAACTCACTTGCGGTCAGATAGTGCATATAAAGGGGCTAGGATAACTCACTTGGGGTCAGGGAGTGCTTATAAAGGGGGTATGGTAACTCACTTGGGGTCAGGGAGTACTTATTTGGGACTAGGGTAACTCACTTGCCGCCAGAGAGTACATATAAAGGGGCTAGGGTAACTCACATGGGGTCAGGGAGTACTTATTAAGGACTAGGGTAACTCACTTGCCGCCAGAGAGTACATATAAAGGGGCTAGGGTAACTCACATGTTGTCAGGGAGTACTTATAAAGGGGCTATGGTAACTCACTTGCGGTCAGAGAGTACATATAAAGGGGCTAGGATAACTCACTTGGGGTCAGGGAGTACTTATAAAGGGGCTATGGTAACTCACTTGGGGTCAGGAAGTACTTCTATGGAACTAGGGTAACTCACTTGGGGTCTGGGAGTACATATAAAGCGGCTAGGGTAACTCACTTTGGGTCAAGGAGTACTTATATGGGACTAGGGTAACTCACTTGGGGTCTGGGAGTACATATAAAGGGGCTAGGATAACTCACTTGCGGTCAGAGAGTACATATAACGAGGCTAGGATAACTCACTTGGGGTCAGGGAGTACTTATAAAGGGGCTATGGTAACTCACTTAGGGTCAGGAAGTACTTCTATGGGATTAGGGTAACTCACTTGGGGTCAGGGAGTACTTATAAAGGGGCTAGGATAACTCACTTGGGGTCAGGGAGTACGTCTATGGGACTAGGGTAACTCACATGAGGTCAGAGAGTACATATAAAGGGGATAGGATAACTCACTTGCGGTCAGATAGTACATATAAAGGGGCTAGGATAACTCACTTGCGGTCAGAGAGTACATATAAAGGGGCTAGGGTAACTCACATGGGGTCAGGGAGTACTTATAAAGGGGCTATGGTAACTCACTTGCGGTCAGAGAGTACATATAAAGGGGCTAGGATAACTCACTTGGGGTCAGGGAGTACTTATACAGGGGCTATGGTAACTCACTTGGGGTCAGAAAGTACTTCTATGGAACTAGGGTAACTCACTTGGGGTCTGGGAGTACATATAAAGCGGCTAGGGTAACTCAGTTTGGGTCAAGGAGTACTTATATGGGACTAGGGTAACTCACTTGGGGTCTGGGATTACATATAAAGGGGCTAGGATAACTCACTTGCGGTCAGAGAGTACATATAAAGGGGCTAGGATAACTCACTTGGGGTCAGGGAGTACTTATAAAGGGGCTATGGTAACTCACTTTGGGTCAAGGAGTACTACTATGGGACTAGGGTAACTCACTTCCGTCAGAGATTACATATAAAGGGGCTAGGATAACTCACTTGCGGTCAGAGAGTACATATAAAGGGGCTAGGATAACTCACTTAGGGTCAGGGAGTACTTCTATGGGACTAGGGTAACTCACTTGCGGTCAGGGAATACATCTATGGGACTAGGGTAATTCTCTTGGGGTCAAGGAGTACTTATAAGGGACTAGGGTAACTCACTTGGGGTCTGGGAGTACATATAAAGCGGCTAGGATAACTCACTTGCGGTCAGAGTGTACATATAAAGGGGCTAGGATAATTCACTTGGGGTCAGGAAGTACTTATAAAGGGGCTATGGTAAATCACTTGGGGCCAGGGAGTACTAATATGAAACTAGGGTAACACACTTGGGTCAGGGAGTACTTATAAAGGGGCTAGGATAACTCACTTGCGGTCAGAGAGTACATATAAAGGGGCTAGGATAATTCACTTGGGGTCAGGGAGTACATATAAAGGGGCTATGGTAACTCACTTGGGGTCAAGGAGTACTACTATGGGACTAGGGTAACTCACTTGCCGTCAGAGAGTTCATATAAAGGGGCTAGGATAACTCATTTGGGGTCAGGGGGTACTTATAAAGGGGCTAGGATAACTCACTTGCGGTCAGAGAGTACATATAAAGGGGCTAGGATAACTCACTAGGGGTCAGGGAGTACTTATAAAGGGGCTATGGTAACTCACTTGCCGTCAGAGAGTACATATAAAGGGGCTAGGATAACACACTTGGGGTCAGGGAGTACTTATAAAGGGGCTATGGTAACTCACTTTGGGTCAAGGAGTACTACTATGGGACTAGGGTAACTCACTTGCGGTCAGAGAGTACTTATAAAGGGGCTAGGATAACTCACTTGCGGTCAGAGAGTACATATAAAGGGGCTAGGATAACTCACTTGGGGTCAGGGAGTACGTCTATGGGACTAGGGTAACTCACATGAGGTCAGAGAGTACATATAAAGGGGATAGGATAACTCACTTGCGGTCAGAGAGTACATATAAAGGGACTAGGATAACTCACTTGGAGTCAGGGAGTACGTCTATGGGACTAGGGTAACTCACATGAGGACAGAGAGTACATATAAAGGGGATAGGATAACTCACTTGCGGTCAGATAGTACTTATAAAGGGGGTATGGTAACTCACTTGGGGTCAGGGAGTACTTATTTGGGACTAGGGTAACTCACTTGCCGCCAGAGAGTACATATAAAGGGGCTAGGGTAACTCACATGGGGTCAGGGAGTACTTATTTGGGACTAGGGTAACTCACTTGCCGCCAGAGAGTACATATAAAGGGGCTAGGGTAACTCACATGGGGTCAGGGAGTACTTATAAAGGGGCTATGGTAACTCACTTGCGGTCAGAGAGTACATATAAAGGGGCTAGGATAACTCACTTGGGGTCAGGGAGTACTTATAAAGGGGCTATGGTAACTCACTTGGGGTCAGGAAGTACTTCTATAGAACTAGGGTAACTCACTTGGGGTCTGGGAGTACATATAAAGCGGCTAGAGTAACTCACTTTGGGTCAAGGAGTACTTATATGGGACTAGGGTAACTCACTTGGGGTCTGGGAGTACATATAAAGGGGCTAGGATAACTCACTTGCGGTCAGAGAGTACATATAACGGGGCTAGGATAACTCACTTGGGGTCAGGGAGTACTTATAAAGGGGCTATGGTAACTCACTTAGGGTCAGGAAGTACTTCTATGGGATTAGGGTAACTCACTTGGGGTCAGGGAGTACGTCTATGGGACTAGGGTAACTCACATGAGGTCAGAGAGTACATATAAAGGGGATAGGATAACTCACTTGCGGTCAGATAGTACATATAAAGGGGCTAGGATAACTCACTTGGGGTCAGGGAGTTCTTATAAAGGGGCCATGGTAACTCACTTGGGGTCAGGGAGTACTTATTTGGGACTAGGGTAACTCACCTGCCGCCAGAGAGTACATATAAAGGGGCTAGGGTAACTCACATGGGGTCAGGGAGTACTTATAAAGGGGCTAGGGTGACTCACATTGGGTCAGGGAATAGTTATATGGGACTAGGGTAACTCACTTGGGGTCTTGGTTTACATATAAAGCGGCTAGGATAACTCACTAGCGGTCAGAGAGTACATATAAAGGGGCTAGGATAACTCTCTTGGGGTCAGGGAGTACTTTTAAGGGACTAGGTTAACTCACTTGGGGTCTGGGAGTACATATAAAGCGGCTAGGATAACTCACTTGCGGTCAGAGAGTACATATAAAGGGGCTAGGGTAACTCACTTGCGGTCAGAGAGTACATATAAAGGGGCTAGGATAACTCACTTGGGGTCAGGGAGTACTTATACAGGGGCTATGGTAACTCACTTGGGGTCAGAAAGTACTTCTATGGAACTAGGGTAACTCACTTGGGGTCTGGGAGTACATATAAAGCGGCTAGGGTAACTCACTTTGGGTCAAGGAGTACTTATATGGGACTAGGGTAACTCACTTGGTGTCTGGGATTACATATAAAGGGGCTAGGATAACTCACTTGCGGTCAGAGTGTACATATAAAGGGGCTAGGATAACTCACTTGGGGTCAGGGAGTACTTATAAAGGGGCTATGGTAACTCACTTTGGCTCAAGGAGTACTACTATGGGACTAGGGTAACTCACTTGCCGTCAGAGAGTACATATAAAGGGGCTAGGATAACTCACTTGCGGTCAGAGAGTACATATAAAGGGGCTAGGATAACTCACTTAGGGTCAGGGAGTACGTCTATGGGACTAGGGTAACTCACATGAGGTCAGAGAGTACATATAAAGGGGATAGGATAACTCACTTGCGGTCAGAGAGTACATATAAAGGGACTAGGATAACTCACTTGGGGTCAGGGAGTACGTCTATGGGACTAGGGTAACTCACATGAGGTCAGAGAGTACATATAAAGGGGATAGGATAACTCACTTGCGGTCAGATAGTGCATATAAAGGGGCTAGGATAACTCACTTGGGGTCAGGGAGTGCTTATAAAGGGGGTATGGTAACTCACTTGGGGTCAGGGAGTACTTATTTGGGACTAGGGTAACTCACTTGCCGCCAGAGAGTACATATAAAGGGGCTAGGGTAACTCACATGTTGTCAGGGAGTACTTATAAAGGGGCTATGGTAACTCACTTGCGGTCAGAGAGTACATATAAAGGGGCTAGGATAACTCACTTGGGGTCAGGGAGTACTTATAAAGGGGCTATGGTAACTCACTTAGGGTCAGGAAGTACTTCTATGGGATTAGGGTAACTCACTTGGGGTCAGGGAGTACTTATAAAGGGGCTAGGATAACTCACTTGGGGTCAGGGAGTACGTCTATGGGACTAGGGTAACTCACATGAGGTCAGAGAGTACTTATAAAGGGGCTAGGATAACTCACTTGCGGTCAGAGAGTACATATAAAGGGGCTAGGATAACTCACTAGGGGTCAGGGAGTACTTATAAAGGGGCTATGGTAACTCACTTGCCGTCAGAGAGTACATATAAAGGGGCTAGGATAACACACTTGGGGTCAGGGAGTACTTATAAAGGGGCTATGGTAACTCACTTTGGGTCAAGGAGTACTACTATGGGACTAGGGTAACTCACTTGCGGTCAGAGAGTACTTATAAAGGGGCTAGGATAACTCACTTGGGGTCAGGGAGTACTTATAAAGGGGCTAGGATAACTCACTTGGGGTCAGGGAGTACGTCTATGGGACTAGGGTAACTCACATGAGGTCAGAGAGTACTTATAAAGGGGCTAGGATAACTCACTTGCGGTCAGAGAGTACATATAAAGGGGCTAGGATAACTCACTAGGGGTCAGGGAGTACTTATAAAGGGGCTATGGTAACTCACTTGCCGTCAGAGAGTACATATAAAGGGGCTAGGATAACACACTTGGGGTCAGGGAGTACTTATAAAGGGGCTATGGTAACTCACTTTGGGTCAAGGAGTACTACTATGGGACTAGGGTAACTCACTTGCGGTCAGAGAGTACTTATAAAGGGGCTAGGATAACTCACTTGCGGTCAGAGAGTACATATAAAGGGGCTAGGATAACTCACTTGGGGTCAGGGAGTACGTCTATGGGACTAGGGTAACTCACATGAGGTCAGAGAGTACATATAAAGGGGATAGGATAACTCACTTGCGGTCAGAGAGTACATATAAAGGGACTAGGATAACTCACTTGGAGTCAGGGAGTACGTCTATGGGACTAGGGTAACTCACATGAGGTCAGAGAGTACATATAAAGGGGATAGGATAACTCACTTGCGGTCAGATAGTACTTATAAAGGGGGTATGGTAACTCACTTGGGGTCAGGGAGTACTTATTTGGGACTAGGGTAACTCACTTGCCGCCAGAGAGTACATATAAAGGGGCTAGGGTAACTCACATGGGGTCAGGGAGTACTTATTTGGGACTAGGGTAACTCACTTGCCGCCAGAGAGTACATATAAAGGGGCTAGGGTAACTCACATGGGGTCAGGGAGTACTTATAAAGGGGCTATGGTAACTCACTTGCGGTCAGAGAGTACATATAAAGGGGCTAGGATAACTCACTTGGGGTCAGGGAGTACTTATAAAGGGGCTATGGTAACTCACTTGGGGTCAGGAAGTACTTCTATAGAACTAGGGTAACTCACTTGGGGTCTGGGAGTACATACAAAGCGGCTAGAGTAACTCACTTTGGGTCAAGGAGTACTTATTTGGGACTAGGGTAACTCACTTGGGGTCTGGGAGTACATATAAAGGGGCTAGGATAACTCACTTGCGGTCAGAGAGTACATATAACGGGGCTAGGATAACTCACTTGGGGTCAGGGAGTACTTATAAAGGGGCTATGGTAACTCACTTAGGGTCAGGAAGTACTTCTATGGGATTAGGGTAACTCACTTGGGGTCAGGGAGTACGTCTATGGGACTAGGGTAACTCACATGAGGTCAGAGAGTACATATAAAGGGGATAGGATAACTCACTTGCGGTCAGATAGTACATATAAAGGGGCTAGGATAACTCACTTGGGGTCAGGGAGTACTTATAAAGGGGCCATGGTAACTCACTTGGGGTCAGGGAGTACTTATTTGGGACTAGGGTAACTCACCTGCCGCCAGAGAGTACATATAAAGGGGCTAGGGTAACTCACATGGGGTCAGGGAGTACTTATAAAGGGGCTAGGGTGACTCACATTGGGTCAGGGAATAGTTATATGGGACTAGGGTAACTCACTTGGGGTCTTGGTTTACATATAAAGCGGCTAGGATAACTCACTAGCGGTCAGAGAGTACATATAAAGGGGCTAGGATAACTCTCTTGGGGTCAGGGAGTACTTTTAAGGGACTAGGTTAACTCACTTGGGGTCTGGGAGTACATATAAAGCGGCTAGGATAACTCACTTGCGGTCAGAGAGTACATATAAAGGGGCTAGGGTAACTCACTTGCGGTCAGAGAGTACATATAAAGGGGCTAGGATAACTCACTTGGGGTCAGGGAGTACTTATACAGGGGCTATGGTAACTCACTTGGGGTCAGAAAGTACTTCTATGGAACTAGGGTAACTCACTTGGGGTCTGGGAGTACATATAAAGCGGCTAGGGTAACTCACTTTGGGTCAAGGAGTACTTATATGGGACTAGGGTAACTCACTTGGTGTCTGGGATTACATATAAAGGGGCTAGGATAACTCACTTGCCGTCAGAGAGTACATATAAAGGGGCTAGGATAACTCACTTGCGGTCAGAGAGTACATATAAAGGGGCTAGGATAACTCACTTAGGGTCAGGGAGTACGTCTATGGGACTAGGGTAACTCACATGAGGTCAGAGAGTACATATAAAGGGGATAGGATAACTCACTTGCGGTCAGAGAGTACATATAAAGGGACTAGGATAACTCACTTGGGGTCAGGGAGTACGTCTATGGGACTACGGTAACTCACATGAGGTCAGAGAGTACATATAAAGGGGATAGGATAACTCACTTGCGGTCAGATAGTGCATATAAAGGGGCTAGGATAACTCACTTGGGGTCAGGGAGTGCTTATAAAGGGGGTATGGTAACTCACTTGGGGTCAGGGAGTACTTATTTGGGACTAGGGTAACTCACTTGCCGCCAGAGAGTACATATAAAGGGGCTAGGGTAACTCACATGGGGTCAGGGAGTACTTATTAAGGACTAGGGTAACTCACTTGCCGCCAGAGAGTACATATAAAGGGGCTAGGGTAACTCACATGTTGTCAGGGAGTACTTATAAAGGGGCTATGGTAACTCACTTGCGGTCAGAGAGTACATATAAAGGGGCTAGGATAACTCACTTGGGGTCAGGGAGTACTTATAAAGGGGCTATGGTAACTCACTTAGGGTCAGGAAGTACTTCTATGGGATTAGGGTAACTCACTTGGGGTCAGGGAGTACTTATAAAGGGGCTAGGATAACTCACTTGGGGTCAGGGAGTACGTCTATGGGACTAGGGTAACTCACATGAGGTCAGAGAGTACATATAAAGGGGATAGGATAACTCACTTGCGGTCAGATAGTACATATAAAGGGGCTAGGATAACTCACTTGCGGTCAGAGAGTACATATAAAGGGGCTAGGGTAACTCACATGGGGTCAGGGAGTACTTATAAAGGGGCTATGGTAACTCACTTGCGGTCAGAGAGTACATATAAAGGGGCTAGGATAACTCACTTGGGGTCAGGGAGTACTTATACAGGGGCTATGGTAACTCACTTGGGGTCAGAAAGTACTTCTATGGAACTAGGGTAACTCACTTGGGGTCTGGGAGTACATATAAAGCGGCTAGGGTAACTCACTTTGGGTCAAGGAGTACTTATATGGGACTAGGGTAACTCACTTGGGGTCTGGGATTACATATAAAGGGGCTAGGATAACTCACTTGCGGTCAGAGAGTACATATAAAGGGGCTAGGATAACTCACTTGGGGTCAGGGAGTACTTATAAAGGGGCTATGGTAACTCACTTTGGCTCAAGGAGTACTACTATGGGACTAGGGTAATTCACTTGCCGTCAGAGAGTACATATAAAGGGGCTAGGATAACTCACTTGCGGTCAGAGAGTACATATAAAGGGGCTAGGATAACTCACTTAGGGTCAGGGAGTACTTCTATGGGACTAGGGTAACTCACTTGCGGTCAGGGAATACATCTATGGGACTAGGGTAATTCTCTTGGGGTCAAGGAGTACTTATAAGGGACTAGGGTAACTCACTTGGGGTCTGGGAGTACATATAAAGCGGCTAGGATAACTCACTTGCGGTCAGAGAGTACATATAAAGGGGCTAGGATAATTCACTTGGGGTCAGGAAGTACTTATAAAGGGGCTATGGTAAATCACTTGGGGCCAGGGAGTACTTATATGAAACTAGGGTAACACACTTGGGTCAGGGAGTACTTATAAAGGGGCTAGGATAACTCACTTGCGGTCAGAGAGTACATATAAAGGGGCTAGGATAATTCACTTGGGGTCAGGGAGTACATATAAAGGGGCTATGGTAACTCACTTGGGGTCAAGGAGTACTACTATGGGACTAGGGTAACTCACTTGCCGTCAGAGAGTTCATATAAAGGGGCTAGGATAACTCATTTGGGGTCAGGGAGTACTTATAAAGGGGCTAGGATAACTCACTTGCGGTCAGAGAGTACATATAAAGGGGCTAGGATAACTCACTAGGGGTCAGGGAGTACTTATAAAGGGGCTATGGTAACTCACTTGCCGTCAGAGAGTACATATAAAGGGGCTAGGATAACACACTTGGGGTCAGGGAGTACTTATAAAGGGGCTATGGTAACTCACTTTGGGTCAAGGAGTACTACTATGGGACTAGGGTAACTCACTTGCGGTCAGAGAGTACTTATAAAGGGGCTAGGATAACTCACTTGCGGTCAGAGAGTACATATAAAGGGGCTAGGATAACTCACTTGGGGTCAGGGAGTACGTCTATGGGACTAGGGTAACTCACATGAGGTCAGAGAGTACATATAAAGGGGATAGGATAACTCACTTGCGGTCAGAGAGTACATATAAAGGGACTAGGATAACTCACTTGGAGTCAGGGAGTACGTCTATGGGACTAGGGTAACTCACATGAGGTCAGAGAGTACATATAAAGGGGATAGGATAACTCACTTGCGGTCAGATAGTACTTATAAAGGGGGTATGGTAACTCACTTGGGGTCAGGGAGTACTTATTTGGGACTAGGGTAACTCACTTGCCGCCAGAGAGTACATATAAAGGGGCTAGGGTAACTCACATGGGGTCAGGGAGTACTTATTTGGGACTAGGGTAACTCACTTGCCGCCAGAGAGTACATATAAAGGGGCTAGGGTAACTCACATGGGGTCAGGGAGTACTTATAAAGGGGCTATGGTAACTCACTTGCGGTCAGAGAGTACATATAAAGGGGCTAGGATAACTCACTTGGGGTCAGGGAGTACTTATAAAGGGGCTATGGTAACTCACTTGGGGTCAGGAAGTACTTCTATAGAACTAGGGTAACTCACTTGGGGTCTGGGAGTACATATAAAGCGGCTAGAGTAACTCACTTTGGGTCAAGGAGTACTTATATGGGACTAGGGTAACTCACTTGGGGTCTGGGAGTACATATAAAGGGGCTAGGATAACTCACTTGCGGTCAGAGAGTACATATAACGGGGCTAGGATAACTCACTTGGGGTCAGGGAGTACTTATAAAGGGGCTATGGTAACTCACTTAGGGTCAGGAAGTACTTCTATGGGATTAGGGTAACTCACTTGGGGTCAGGGAGTACGTCTATGGGACTAGGGTAACTCACATGAGGTCAGAGAGTACATATAAAGGGGATAGGATAACTCACTTGCGGTCAGATAGTACATATAAAGGGGCTAGGATAACTCACTTGGGGTCAGGGAGTACTTATAAAGGGGCTATGGTAACTCACTTGGGGTCAGGGAGTACTTATTTGGGACTAGGGTAACTCACCTGCCGCCAGAGAGTACATATAAAGGGGCTAGGGTAACTCACATGGGGTCAGGGAGTACTTATAAAGGGGCTATGGTAACTCACTTGCGGTCAGAGAGTACATATAAAGGGGCTAGGATGACTCACTTGGGGTCAGGGAGTACTTATAAAGGGGCTATGGTAACTCACTTGGGGTCAGGGAGTACTTATTTGGGACTAGGGTAACTCACTTGCCGCCAGAGAGTACATATAAAGGGGCTAGGGTAACTCACATGGGGTCAGGGAGTACTTATAAAGGGGCTAGGGTGACTCACATTGGGTCAGGGAATAGTTATATGGGACTAGGGTAACTCACTTGGGGTCTTGGTTTACATATAAAGCGGCTAGGATAACTCACTAGCGGTCAGAGAGTACATATAAAGGGGCTAGGATAACTCTCTTGGGGTCAGGGAGTACTTTTAAGGGACTAGGTTAACTCACTTGGGGTCTGGGAGTACATATAAAGCGGCTAGGATAACTCACTTGCGGTCAGAGAGTACATATAAAGGGGCTAGGGTAACTCACTTGCGGTCAGAGAGTACATATAAAGGGGCTAGGATAACTCACTTGGGGTCAGGGAGTACTTATACAGGGGCTATGGTAACTCACTTGGGGTCAGAAAGTACTTCTATGGAACTAGGGTAACTCACTTGGGGTCTGGGAGTACATATAAAGCGGCTAGGGTAACTCACTTTGGGTCAAGGAGTACTTATATGGGACTAGGGTAACTCACTTGGTGTCTGGGATTACATATAAAGGGGCTAGGATAACTCACTTGCGGTCAGAGAGTACATATAAAGGGGCTAGGATAACTCACTTGGGGTCAGGGAGTACTTATAAAGGGGCTATGGTAACTCACTTTGGCTCAAGGAGTACTACTATGGGACTAGGGTAACTCACTTGCCGTCAGAGAGTACATATAAAGGGGCTAGGATAACTCACTTGCGGTCAGAGAGTACATATAAAGGGGCTAGGATAACTCACTTAGGGTCAGGGAGTACGTCTATGGGACTAGGGTAACTCACATGAGGTCAGAGAGTACATATAAAGGGGATAGGATAACTCACTTGCGGTCAGAGAGTACATATAAAGGGACTAGGATAACTCACTTGGGGTCAGGGAGTACGTCTATGGGACTAGGGTAACTCACATGAGGTCAGAGAGTACATATAAAGGGGATAGGATAACTCACTTGCGGTCAGATAGTGCATATAAAGGGGCTAGGATAACTCACTTGGGGTCAGGGAGTGCTTGTAAAGGGGGTATGGTAACTCACTTGGGGTCAGGGAGTACTTATTTGGGACTAGGGTAACTCACTTGCCGCCAGAGAGTACATATAAAGGGGCTAGGGTAACTCACATGGGGTCAGGGAGTACTTATTAAGGACTAGGGTAACTCACTTGCCGCCAGAGAGTACATATAAAGGGGCTAGGGTAACTCACATGTTGTCAGGGAGTACTTATAAAGGGGCTATGGTAACTCACTTGCGGTCAGAGAGTACATATAAAGGGGCTAGGATAACTCACTTGGGGTCAGGGAGTACTTATAAAGGGGCTATGGTAACTCACTTGGGGTCAGGAAGTACTTCTATGGAACTAGGGTAACTCACTTGGGGTCTGGGAGTACATACAAAGCGGCTAGGGTAACTCACTTTGGGTCAAGGAGTACTTATATGGGACTAGGGTAACTCACTTGGGGTCTGGGAGTACATATAAAGGGGCTAGGATAACTCACTTGCGGTCAGAGAGTACATATAACGAGGCTAGGATAACTCACTTGGGGTCAGGGAGTACTTATAAAGGGGCTATGGTAACTCACTTAGGGTCAGGAAGTACTTCTATGGGATTAGGGTAACTCACTTGGGGTCAGGGAGTACTTATAAAGGGGCTAGGATAACTCACTTGGGGTCAGGGAGTACGTCTATGGGACTAGGGTAACTCACATGAGGTCAGAGAGTACATATAAAGGGGATAGGATAACTCACTTGCGGTCAGATAGTACATATAAAGGGGCTAGGATAACTCACTTGCGGTCAGAGAGTACATATAAAGGGGCTAGGGTAACTCACATGGGGTCAGGGAGTACTTATAAAGGGGCTATGGTAACTCACTTGCGGTCAGAGAGTACATATAAAGGGGCTAGGATAACTCACTTGGGGTCAGGGAGTATTTATACAGGGGCTATGGTAACTCACTTGGGGTCAGAAAGTACTTCTATGGAACTAGGGTAACTCACTTGGGGTCTGGGAGTACATATAAAGCGGCTAGGGTAACTCACTTTGGGTCAAGGAGTACTTATATGGGACTAGGGTAACTCACTTGGGGTCTAGGATTACATATAAAGGGGCTAGGATAACTCACTTGCGGTCAGAGAGTACATATAAAGGGGCTAGGATAACTCACTTGGGGTCAGGGAGTACTTATAAAGGGGCTATGGTAACTCACTTTGGCTCAAGGAGTACTACTATGGGACTAGGGTAACTCACTTGCCGTCAGAGAGTACATATAAAGGGGCTAGGATAACTCACTTGCGGTCAGAGAGTACATATAAAGGGGTTAGGATAACTCACTTAGGGTCAGGGAGTACTTCTATGGGACTAGGGTAACTCACTTGCGGTCAGGGAATACATCTATGGGACTAGGGTAATTCTCTTGGGGTCAAGGAGTACTTATAAGGGACTAGGGTAACTCACTTGGGGTCTGGGAGTACATATAAAGCGGCTAGGATAACTCACTTGCGGTCAGAGAGTACATATAAAGGGGCTAGGATAACTCACTTGGGGTCAGGAAGTACTTATAAAGGGGCTATGGTAAATCACTTGGGGCCAGGGAGTACTAATATGAAACTAGGGTAACACACTTGGGTCAGGGAGTACTTATAAAGGGGCTATAATAACTCACTTGCGGTCAGAGAGTACATATAAAGGGGCTAGGATAATTCACTTGGGGTCAGGGAGTACATATAAAGGGGCTATGGTAACTCACTTGGGGTCAAGGAGTACTACTATGGGACTAGGGTAACTCACTTGCCGTCAGAGAGTTCATATAAAGGGGCTAGGATAACTCATTTGGGGTCAGGGAGTACTTATAAAGGGGCTAGGATAACTCACTTGCGGTCAGAGAGTACATATAAAGGGGCTAGGATAACTCACTAGGGGTCAGGGAGTACTTATAAAGGGGCTATGGTAACTCACTTGCCGTCAGAGAGTACATATAAAGGGGCTAGGATAACACACTTGGGGTCAGGGAGTACTTATAAAGGGGCTATGGTAACTCACTTTGTGTCAAGGAGTACTACTATGGGACTAGGGTAACTCACTTGCGGTCAGAGAGTACTTATAAAGGGGCTAGGATAACTCACTTGCGGTCAGAGAGTACATATAAAGGGGCTAGGATAACTCACTTGGGGTCAGGGAGTACGTCTATGGGACTAGGGTAACTCACATGAGGTCAGAGAGTACATATAAAGGGGATAGGATAACTCACTTGCGGTCAGAGAGTACATATAAAGGGACTAGGATAACTCACTTGGAGTCAGGGAGTACGTCTATGGGACTAGGGTAACTCACATGAGGTCAGAGAGTACATATAAAGGGGATAGGATAACTCACTTGCGGTCAGATAGTACATATAAAGGGGCTAGGATAACTCACTTGGGGTCAGGGAGTACTTATAAAGGGGGTATGGTAACTCACTTGGGGTCAGGGAGTACTTATTTGGGACTAGGGTAACTCACTTGCCGCCAGAGAGTACATATAAAGGGGCTAGGGTAACTCACATGGGGTCAGGGAGTACTTATTTGGGACTAGGGTAACTCACTTGCCGCCAGAGAGTACATATAAAGGGGCTAGGGTAACTCACATGGGGTCAGGGAGTACTTATAAAGGGGCTATGGTAACTCACTTGCGGTCAGAGAGTACATATAAAGGGGCTAGGATAACTCACTTGGGGTCAGGGAGTACTTATAAAGGGGCTATGGTAACTCACTTGGGGTCAGGAAGTACTTCTATGGAACTAGGGTAACTCACTTGGGGTCTGGGAGTACATATAAAGCGGCTAGGGTAACTCACTTTGGGTCAAGGAGTACTTATATGGGACTAGGGTAACTCACTTGGGGTCTGGGAGTACATATAAAGGGGCTAGGATAACTCACTTGCGGTCAGAGAGTACATATAACGAGGCTAGCATAACTCACTTGGGGTCAGGGAGTACTTATAAAGGGGCTATGGTAACTCACTTAGGGTCAGGAAGTACTTCTATGGGATTAGGGTAACTCACTTGGGGTCAGGGAGTACATATAAAGGGGCTAGGATAACTCACTTGGGGTCAGGGAGTACGTCTATGGGACTAGGGTAACTCACATGAGGTCAGAGAGTACATATAAAGGGGATAGGATAACTCACTTGCGGTCAGATAGTACATATAAAGGGGCTAGGATAACTCACTAGCGGTCAGAGAGTACATATAAAGGGGCTAGGGTAACTCACATGGGGTCAGGGAGTACTTATAAAGGGGCTATGGTAACTCACTTGCGGTCAGAGAGTACATATAAAGGGGCTAGGATAACTCACTTGGGGTCAGGGAGTACTTATACAGGGGCTATGGTAACTCACTTGGGGTCAGAAAGTACTTCTATGGAACTAGGGTAACTCACTTGGGGTCTGGGAGTACATATAAAGCGGCTAGGGTAACTCACTTTGGGTCAAGGAGTACTTATATGGGACTAGGGTAACTCACTTGGGGTCTGGGATTACATATAAAGGGGCTAGGATAACTCACTTGCGGTCAGAGAGTACATATAAAGGGGCTAGGATAACTCACTTGGGGTCAGGGAGTACTTATAAAGGGGCTATGGTAACTCACTTTGGCTCAAGGAGTACTAATATGGGAGTAGGGTAACTCACTTGCCGTCAGAGAGTACATATAAAGGGGCTAGGATAACTCACTTGCGGTCAGAGAGTACATATAAAGGGGCTAGGATAACTCACTTAGGGTCAGGGAGTACTTCTATGGGACTAGGGTAACTCACTTGCGGTCAGGGAATACATCTATGGGACTAGGGTAATTCTCTTGGGGTCAAGGAGTACTTATAAGGGACTAGGGTAACTCACTTGGGGTCTGGGAGTACATATAAAGCGGCTAGGATAACTCACTTGCGGTCAGAGAGTACATATAAAGGGGCTAGGATAACTCACTTGGGGTCAGGAAGTACTTATAAAGGGGCTATGGTAAATCACTTGGGGCCAGGGAGTACTAATATGAAACTAGGGTAACACACTTGGGTCAGGGAGTACTTATAAAGGGGCTAGGATAACTCACTTGCGGTCAGAGAGTACATATAAAGGGGCTAGGATAATTCACTTGGGGTCAGGGAGTACATATAAAGGGGCTATGGTAACTCACTTGGGGTCAAGGAGTACTACTATGGGACTAGGGTAACTCACTTGCCGTCAGAGAGTTCATATAAAGGGGCTAGGATAACTCATTTGGGGTCAGGGAGTACTTATAAAGGGGCTAGGATAACTCACTTGCGGTCAGAGAGTACATATAAAGGGGCTAGGATAACTCACTAGGGGTCAGGGAGTACTTATAAAGGGGCTATGGTAACTCACTTGCCGTCAGAGAGTACATATAAAGGGGCTAGGATAACACACTTGGGGTCAGGGAGTACTTATAAAGGGGCTATGGTAACTCACTTTGGGTCAAGGAGTACTACTATGGGACTAGGGTAACTCACTTGCGGTCAGAGAGTACTTATAAAGGGGCTAGGATAACTCACTTGCGGTCAGAGAGTACATATAAAGGGGCTAGGATAACTCACTTGGGGTCAGGGAGTACGTCTATGGGACTAGGGTAACTCACATGAGGTCAGAGAGTACATATAAAGGGGATAGGATAACTCACTTGCGGTCAGAGAGTACATATAAAGGGACTAGGATAACTCACTTGGAGTCAGGGAGTACGTCTATGGGACTAGGGTAACTCACATGAGGTCAGAGAGTACATATAAAGGGGATAGGATAACTCACTTGCGGTCAGATAGTACATATAAAGGGGCTAGGATAACTCACTTGCGGTCAGATAGTACTTATAAAGGGGGTATGGTAACTCACTTGGGGTCAGGGAGTACTTATTTGGGACTAGGGTAACTCACTTGCCGCCAGAGAGTACATATAAAGGGGCTAGGGTAACTCACATGGGGTCAGGGAGTACTTATTTGGGACTAGGGTAACTCACTTGCCGCCAGAGAGTACATATAAAGGGGCTAGGGTAACTCACATGGGGTCAGGGAGTACTTATAAAGGGGCTATGGTAACTCACTTGCGGTCAGAGAGTACATATAAAGGGGCTAGGATAACTCACTTGGGGTCAGGGAGTACTTATAAAGGGGCTATGGTAACTCACTTGGGGTCAGGAAGTACTTCTATAGAACTAGGGTAACTCACTTGGGGTCTGGGAGTACATATAAAGCGGCTAGAGTAACTCACTTTGGGTCAAGGAGTACTTATATGGGACTAGGGTAACTCACTTGGGGTCTGGGAGTACATATAAAGGGGCTAGGATAACTCACTTGCGGTCAGAGAGTACATATAACGGGGCTAGGATAACTCACTTGGGGTCAGGGAGTACTTATAAAGGGGCTATGGTAACTCACTTAGGGTCAGGAAGTACTTCTATGGGATTAGGGTAACTCACTTGGGGTCAGGGAGTACGTCTATGGGACTAGGGTAACTCACATGAGGTCAGAGAGTACATATAAAGGGGATAGGATAACTCACTTGCGGTCAGATAGTACATATAAAGGGGCTAGGATAACTCACTTGGGGTCAGGGAGTACTTATAAAGGGGCCATGGTAACTCACTTGGGGTCAGGGAGTACTTATTTGGGACTAGGGTAACTCACCTGCCGCCAGAGAGTACATATAAAGGGGCTAGGGTAACTCACATGGGGTCAGGGAGTACTTATAAAGGGGCTAGGGTGACTCACATTGGGTCAGGGAATAGTTATATGGGACTAGGGTAACTCACTTGGGGTCTTGGTTTACATATAAAGCGGCTAGGATAACTCACTAGCGGTCAGAGAGTACATATAAAGGGGCTAGGATAACTCTCTTGGGGTCAGGGAGTACTTTTAAGGGACTAGGTTAACTCACTTGGGGTCTGGGAGTACATATAAAGCGGCTAGGATAACTCACTTGCGGTCAGAGAGTACATATAAAGGGGCTAGGGTAACTCACTTGCGGTCAGAGAGTACATATAAAGGGGCTAGGATAACTCACTTGGGGTCAGGGAGTACTTATACAGGGGCTATGGTAACTCACTTGGGGTCAGAAAGTACTTCTATGGAACTAGGGTAACTCACTTGGGGTCTGGGAGTACATATAAAGCGGCTAGGGTAACTCACTTTGGGTCAAGGAGTACTTATATGGGACTAGGGTAACTCACTTGGTGTCTGGGATTACATATAAAGGGGCTAGGATAACTCCCTTGCGGTCAGAGTGTACATATAAAGGGGCTAGGATAACTCACTTGGGGTCAGGGAGTACTTATAAAGGGGCTATGGTAACTCACTTTGGCTCAAGGAGTACTACTATGGGACTAGGGTAACTCACTTGCCGTCAGAGAGTACATATAAAGGGGCTAGGATAACTCACTTGCGGTCAGAGAGTACATATAAAGGGGCTAGGATAACTCACTTAGGGTCAGGGAGTACGTCTATGGGACTAGGGTAACTCACATGAGGTCAGAGAGTACATATAAAGGGGATAGGATAACTCACTTGCGGTCAGAGAGTACATATAAAGGGACTAGGATAACTCACTTGGGGTCAGGGAGTACGTCTATGGGACTAGGGTAACTCACATGAGGTCAGAGAGTACATATAAAGGGGATAGGATAACTCACTTGCGGTCAGATAGTGCATATAAAGGGGCTAGGATAACTCACTTGGGGTCAGGGAGTGCTTATAAAGGGGGTATGGTAACTCACTTGGGGTCAGGGAGTACTTATTTGGGACTAGGGTAACTCACTTGCCGCCAGAGAGTACATATAAAGGGGCTAGGGTAACTCACATGGGGTCAGGGAGTACTTATTAAGGACTAGGGTAACTCACTTGCCGCCAGAGAGTACATATAAAGGGGCTAGGGTAACTCACATGTTGTCAGGGAGTACTTATAAAGGGGCTATGGTAACTCACTTGCGGTCAGAGAGTACATATAAAGGGGCTAGGATAACTCACTTGGGGTCAGGGAGTACTTATAAAGGGGCTATGGTAACTCACTTAGGGTCAGGAAGTACTTCTATGGGATTAGGGTAACTCACTTGGGGTCAGGGAGTACTTATAAAGGGGCTAGGATAACTCACTTGGGGTCAGGGAGTACGTCTATGGGACTAGGGTAACTCACATGAGGTCAGAGAGTACATATAAAGGGGATAGGATAACTCACTTGCGGTCAGATAGTACATATAAAGGGGCTAGGATAACTCACTTGCGGTCAGAGAGTACATATAAAGGGGCTAGGGTAACTCACATGGGGTCAGGGAGTACTTATAAAGGGGCTATGGTAACTCACTTGCGGTCAGAGAGTACATATAAAGGGGCTAGGATAACTCACTTGGGGTCAGGGAGTACTTATACAGGGGCTATGGTAACTCACTTGGGGTCAGAAAGTACTTCTATGGAACTAGGGTAACTCACTTGGGGTCTGGGAGTACATATAAAGCGGCTAGGGTAACTCACTTTGGGTCAAGGAGTACTTATATGGGACTAGGGTAACTCACTTGGGGTCTGGGATTACATATAAAGGGGCTAGGATAACTCACTTGCGGTCAGAGAGTACATATAAAGGGGCTAGGATAACTCACTTGGGGTCAGGGAGTACTTATAAAGGGGCTATGGTAACTCACTTTGGCTCAAGGAGTACTACTATGGGACTAGGGTAATTCACTTGCCGTCAGAGAGTACATATAAAGGGGCTAGGATAACTCACTTGCGGTCAGAGAGTACATATAAAGGGGCTAGGATAACTCACTTAGGGTCAGGGAGTACTTCTATGGGACTAGGGTAACTCACTTGCGGTCAGGGAATACATCTATGGGACTAGGGTAATTCTCTTGGGGTCAAGGAGTACTTATAAGGGACTAGGGTAACTCACTTGGGGTCTGGGAGTACATATAAAGCGGCTAGGATAACTCACTTGCGGTCAGAGAGTACATATAAAGGGGCTAGGATAATTCACTTGGGGTCAGGAAGTACTTATAAAGGGGCTATGGTAAATCACTTGGGGCCAGGGAGTACTTATAAAGGGGCTAGGATAACTCACTTGCGGTCAGAGAGTACATATAAAGGGGCTAGGATAATTCACTTGGGGTCAGGGAGTACATATAAAGGGGCTATGGTAACTCACTTGGGGTCAAGGAGTACTACTATGGGACTAGGGTAACTCACTTGCCGTCAGAGAGTTCATATAAAGGGGCTAGGATAACTCATTTGGGGTCAGGGAGTACTTATAAAGGGGCTAGGATAACTCACTTGCGGTCAGAGAGTACATATAAAGGGGCTAGGATAACTCACTAGGGGTCAGGGAGTACTTATAAAGGGGCTATGGTAACTCACTTGCCGTCAGAGAGTACATATAAAGGGGCTAGGATAACACACTTGGGGTCAGGGAGTACTTATAAAGGGGCTATGGTAACTCACTTTGGGTCAAGGAGTACTACTATGGGACTAGGGTAACTCACTTGCGGTCAGAGAGTACTTATAAAGGGGCTAGGATAACTCACTTGCGGTCAGAGAGTACATATAAAGGGGCTAGGATAACTCACTTGGGGTCAGGGAGTACGTCTATGGGACTAGGGTAACTCACATGAGGTCAGAGAGTACATATAAAGGGGATAGGATAACTCACTTGCGGTCAGAGAGTACATATAAAGGGACTAGGATAACTCACTTGGAGTCAGGGAGTACGTCTATGGGACTAGGGTAACTCACATGAGGTCAGAGAGTACATATAAAGGGGATAGGATAACTCACTTGCGGTCAGATAGTACTTATAAAGGGGGTATGGTAACTCACTTGGGGTCAGGGAGTACTTATTTGGGACTAGGGTAACTCACTTGCCGCCAGAGAGTACATATAAAGGGGCTAGGGTAACTCACATGGGGTCAGGGAGTACTTATTTGGGACTAGGGTAACTCACTTGCCGCCAGAGAGTACATATAAAGGGGCTAGGGTAACTCACATGGGGTCAGGGAGTACTTATAAAGGGGCTATGGTAACTCACTTGCGGTCAGAGAGTACATATAAAGGGGCTAGGATAACTCACTTGGGGTCAGGGAGTACTTATAAAGGGGCTATGGTAACTCACTTGGGGTCAGGAAGTACTTCTATAGAACTAGGGTAACTCACTTGGGGTCTGGGAGTACATATAAAGCGGCTAGAGTAACTCACTTTGGGTCAAGGAGTACTTATATGGGACTAGGGTAACTCACTTGGGGTCTGGGAGTACATATAAAGGGGCTAGGATAACTCACTTGCGGTCAGAGAGTACATATAACGGGGCTAGGATAACTCACTTGGGGTCAGGGAGTACTTATAAAGGGGCTATGGTAACTCACTTAGGGTCAGGAAGTACTTCTATGGGATTAGGGTAACTCACTTGGGGTCAGGGAGTACGTCTATGGGACTAGGGTAACTCACATGAGGTCAGAGAGTACATATAAAGGGGATAGGATAACTCACTTGCGGTCAGATAGTACATATAAAGGGGCTAGGATAACTCACTTGGGGTCAGGGAGTACTTATAAAGGGGCTATGGTAACTCACTTGGGGTCAGGGAGTACTTATTTGGGACTAGGGTAACTCACCTGCCGCCAGAGAGTACATATAAAGGGGCTAGGGTAACTCACATGGGGTCAGGGAGTACTTATAAAGGGGCTATGGTAACTCACTTGCGGTCAGAGAGTACATATAAAGGGGCTAGGATGACTCACTTGGGGTCAGGGAGTACTTATAAAGGGGCTATGGTAACTCACTTGGGGTCAGGGAGTACTTATTTGGGACTAGGGTAACTCACTTGCCGCCAGAGAGTACATATAAAGGGGCTAGGGTAACTCACATGGGGTCAGGGAGTACTTATAAAGGGGCTAGGGTGACTCACATTGGGTCAGGGAATAGTTATATGGGACTAGGGTAACTCACTTGGGGTCTTGGTTTACATATAAAGCGGCTAGGATAACTCACTAGCGGTCAGAGAGTACATATAAAGGGGCTAGGATAACTCTCTTGGGGTCAGGGAGTACTTTTAAGGGACTAGGTTAACTCACTTGGGGTCTGGGAGTACATATAAAGCGGCTAGGATAACTCACTTGCGGTCAGAGAGTACATATAAAGGGGCTAGGGTAACTCACTTGCGGTCAGAGAGTACATATAAAGGGGCTAGGATAACTCACTTGGGGTCAGGGAGTACTTATACAGGGGCTATGGTAACTCACTTGGGGTCAGAAAGTACTTCTATGGAACTAGGGTAACTCACTTGGGGTCTGGGAGTACATATAAAGCGGCTAGGGTAACTCACTTTGGGTCAAGGAGTACTTATATGGGACTAGGGTAACTCACTTGGTGTCTGGGATTACATATAAAGGGGCTAGGATAACTCACTTGCGGTCAGAGAGTACATATAAAGGGGCTAGGATAACTCACTTGGGGTCAGGGAGTACTTATAAAGGGGCTATGGTAACTCACTTTGGCTCAAGGAGTACTACTATGGGACTAGGGTAATTCACTTGCCGTCAGAGAGTACATATAAAGGGGCTAGGATAACTCACTTGCGGTCAGAGAGTACATATAAAGGGGCTAGGATAACTCACTTAGGGTCAGGGAGTACTTCTATGGGACTAGGGTAACTCACTTGCGGTCAGGGAATACATCTATGGGACTAGGGTAATTCTCTTGGGGTCAAGGAGTACTTATAAGGGACTAGGGTAACTCACTTGGGGTCTGGGAGTACATATAAAGCGGCTAGGATAACTCACTTGCGGTCAGAGAGTACATATAAAGGGGCTAGGATAATTCACTTGGGGTCAGGAAGTACTTATAAAGGGGCTATGGTAAATCACTTGGGGCCAGGGAGTACTTATATGAAACTAGGGTAACACACTTGGGTCAGGGAGTACTTATAAAGGGGCTAGGATAACTCACTTGCGGTCAGAGAGTACATATAAAGGGGCTAGGATAATTCACTTGGGGTCAGGGAGTACATATAAAGGGGCTATGGTAACTCACTTGGGGTCAAGGAGTACTACTATGGGACTAGGGTAACTCACTTGCCGTCAGAGAGTTCATATAAAGGGGCTAGGATAACTCATTTGGGGTCAGGGAGTACTTATAAAGGGGCTAGGATAACTCACTTGCGGTCAGAGAGTACATATAAAGGGCCTAGGATAACTCACTAGGGGTCAGGGAGTACTTATAAAGGGGCTATGGTAACTCACTTGCCGTCAGAGAGTACATATAAAGGGGCTAGGATAACACACTTGGGGTCAGGGAGTACTTATAAAGGGGCTATGGTAACTCACTTTGGGTCAAGGAGTACTACTATGGGACTAGGGTAACTCACTTGCGGTCAGAGAGTACTTATAAAGGGGCTAGGATAACTCACTTGCGGTCAGAGAGTACATATAAAGGGGCTAGGATAACTCACTTGGGGTCAGGGAGTACGTCTATGGGACTAGGGTAACTCACATGAGGTCAGAGAGTACATATAAAGGGGATAGGATAACTCACTTGCGGTCAGAGAGTACATATAAAGGGACTAGGATAACTCACTTGGAGTCAGGGAGTACGTCTATGGGACTAGGGTAACTCACATGAGGTCAGAGAGTACATATAAAGGGGATAGGATAACTCACTTGCGGTCAGATAGTACTTATAAAGGGGGTATGGTAACTCACTTGGGGTCAGGGAGTACTTATTTGGGACTAGGGTAACTCACTTGCCGCCAGAGAGTACATATAAAGGGGCTAGGGTAACTCACATGGGGTCAGGGAGTACTTATTTGGGACTAGGGTAACTCACTTGCCGCCAGAGAGTACATATAAAGGGGCTAGGGTAACTCACATGGGGTCAGGGAGTACTTATAAAGGGGCTATGGTAACTCACTTGCGGTCAGAGAGTACATATAAAGGGGCTAGGATAACTCACTTGGGGTCAGGGAGTACTTATAAAGGGGCTATGGTAACTCACTTGGGGTCAGGAAGTACTTCTATAGAACTAGGGTAACTCACTTGGGGTCTGGGAGTACATATAAAGCGGCTAGAGTAACTCACTTTGGGTCAAGGAGTACTTATATGGGACTAGGGTAACTCACTTGGGGTCTGGGAGTACATATAAAGGGGCTAGGATAACTCACTTGCGGTCAGAGAGTACATATAACGGGGCTAGGATAACTCACTTGGGGTCAGGGAGTACTTATAAAGGGGCTATGGTAACTCACTTAGGGTCAGGAAGTACTTCTATGGGATTAGGGTAACTCACTTGGGGTCAGGGAGTACGTCTATGGGACTAGGGTAACTCACATGAGGTCAGAGAGTACATATAAAGGGGATAGGATAACTCACTTGCGGTCAGATAGTACATATAAAGGGGCTAGGATAACTCACTTGGGGTCAGGGAGTACTTATAAAGGGGCTATGGTAACTCACTTGGGGTCAGGGAGTACTTATTTGGGACTAGGGTAACTCACCTGCCGCCAGAGAGTACATATAAAGGGGCTAGGGTAACTCACATGGGGTCAGGGAGTACTTATAAAGGGGCTATGGTAACTCACTTGCGGTCAGAGAGTACATATAAAGGGGCTAGGATGACTCACTTGGGGTCAGGGAGTACTTATAAAGGGGCTATGGTAACTCACTTGGGGTCAGGGAGTACTTATTTGGGACTAGGGTAACTCACTTGCCGCCAGAGAGTACATATAAAGGGGCTAGGGTAACTCACATGGGGTCAGGGAGTACTTATAAAGGGGCTAGGGTGACTCACATTGGGTCAGGGAATAGTTATATGGGACTAGGGTAACTCACTTGGGGTCTTGGTTTACATATAAAGCGGCTAGGATAACTCACTAGCGGTCAGAGAGTACATATAAAGGGGCTAGGATAACTCTCTTGGGGTCAGGGAGTACTTTTAAGGGACTAGGTTAACTCACTTGGGGTCTGGGAGTACATATAAAGCGGCTAGGATAACTCACTTGCGGTCAGAGAGTACATATAAAGGGGCTAGGGTAACTCACTTGCGGTCAGAGAGTACATATAAAGGGGCTAGGATAACTCACTTGGGGTCAGGGAGTACTTATACAGGGGCTATGGTAACTCACTTGGGGTCAGAAAGTACTTCTATGGAACTAGGATAACTCACTTGGGGTCTGGGAGTACATATAAAGCGGCTAGGGTAACTCACTTTGGGTCAAGGAGTACTTATATGGGACTAGGGTAACTCACTTGGTGTCTGGGATTACATATAAAGGGGCTAGGATAACTCACTTGCGGTCAGAGAGTACATATAAAGGGGCTAGGATAACTCACTTGGGGTCAGGGAGTACTTATAAAGGGGCTATGGTAACTCACTTTGGCTCAAGGAGTACTACTATGGGACTAGGGTAACTCACTTGCCGTCAGAGAGTACATATAAAGGGGCTAGGATAACTCACTTGCGGTCAGAGAGTACATATAAAGGGGCTAGGATAACTCACTTAGGGTCAGGGAGTACGTCTATGGGACTAGGGTAACTCACATGAGGTCAGAGAGTACATATAAAGGGGATAGGATAACTCACTTGCGGTCAGAGAGTACATATAAAGGGACTAGGATAACTCACTTGGGGTCAGGGAGTACGTCTATGGGACTAGGGTAACTCACATGAGGTCAGAGAGTACATATAAAGGGGATAGGATAACTCACTTGCGGTCAGATAGTGCATATAAAGGGGCTAGGATAACTCACTTGGGGTCAGGGAGTGCTTGTAAAGGGGGTATGGTAACTCACTTGGGGTCAGGGAGTACTTATTTGGGACTAGGGTAACTCACTTGCCGCCAGAGAGTACATATAAAGGGGCTAGGGTAACTCACATGGGGTCAGGGAGTACTTATTAAGGACTAGGGTAACTCACTTGCCGCCAGAGAGTACATATAAAGGGGCTAGGGTAACTCACATGTTGTCAGGGAGTACTTATAAAGGGGCTATGGTAACTCACTTGCGGTCAGAGAGTACATATAAAGGGGCTAGGATAACTCACTTGGGGTCAGGGAGTACTTATAAAGGGGCTATGGTAACTCACTTGGGGTCAGGAAGTACTTCTATGGAACTAGGGTAACTCACTTGGGGTCTGGGAGTACATACAAAGCGGCTAGGGTAACTCACTTTGGGTCAAGGAGTACTTATATGGGACTAGGGTAACTCACTTGGGGTCTGGGAGTACATATAAAGGGGCTAGGATAACTCACTTGCGGTCAGAGAGTACATATAACGAGGCTAGGATAACTCACTTGGGGTCAGGGAGTACTTATAAAGGGGCTATGGTAACTCACTTAGGGTCAGGAAGTACTTCTATGGGATTAGGGTAACTCACTTGGGGTCAGGGAGTACTTATAAAGGGGCTAGGATAACTCACTTGGGGTCAGGGAGTACGTCTATGGGACTAGGGTAACTCACATGAGGTCAGAGAGTACATATAAAGGGGATAGGATAACTCACTTGCGGTCAGATAGTACATATAAAGGGGCTAGGATAACTCACTTGCGGTCAGAGAGTACATATAAAGGGGCTAGGGTAACTCACATGGGGTCAGGGAGTACTTATAAAGGGGCTATGGTAACTCACTTGCGGTCAGAGAGTACATATAAAGGGGCTAGGATAACTCACTTGGGGTCAGGGAGTATTTATACAGGGGCTATGGTAACTCACTTGGGGTCAGAAAGTACTTCTATGGAACTAGGGTAACTCACTTGGGGTCTGGGAGTACATATAAAGCGGCTAGGGTAACTCACTTTGGGTCAAGGAGTACTTATATGGGACTAGGGTAACTCACTTGGGGTCTAGGATTACATATAAAGGGGCTAGGATAACTCACTTGCGGTCAGAGAGTACATATAAAGGGGCTAGGATAACTCACTTGGGGTCAGGGAGTACTTATAAAGGGGCTATGGTAACTCACTTTGGCTCAAGGAGTACTACTATGGGACTAGGGTAACTCACTTGCCGTCAGAGAGTACATATAAAGGGGCTAGGATAACTCACTTGCGGTCAGAGAGTACATATAAAGGGGTTAGGATAACTCACTTAGGGTCAGGGAGTACTTCTATGGGACTAGGGTAACTCACTTGCGGTCAGGGAATACATCTATGGGACTAGGGTAATTCTCTTTGGGTCAAGGAGTACTTATAAGGGACTAGGGTAACTCACTTGGGGTCTGGGAGTACATATAAAGCGGCTAGGATAACTCACTTGCGGTCAGAGAGTACATATAAAGGGGCTAGGATAACTCACTTGGGGTCAGGAAGTACTTATAAAGGGGCTATGGTAAATCACTTGGGGCCAGGGAGTACTAATATGAAACTAGGGTAACACACTTGGGTCAGGGAGTACTTATAAAGGGGCTATAATAACTCACTTGCGGTCAGAGAGTACATATAAAGGGGCTAGGATAATTCACTTGGGGTCAGGGAGTACATATAAAGGGGCTATGGTAACTCACTTGGGGTCAAGGAGTACTACTATGGGACTAGGGTAACTCACTTGCCGTCAGAGAGTTCATATAAAGGGGCTAGGATAACTCATTTGGGGTCAGGGAGTACTTATAAAGGGGCTAGGATAACTCACTTGCGGTCAGAGAGTACATATAAAGGGGCTAGGATAACTCACTAGGGGTCAGGGAGTACTTATAAAGGGGCTATGGTAACTCACTTGCCGTCAGAGAGTACATATAAAGGGGCTAGGATAACACACTTGGGGTCAGGGAGTACTTATAAAGGGGCTATGGTAACTCACTTTGTGTCAAGGAGTACTACTATGGGACTAGGGTAACTCACTTGCGGTCAGAGAGTACTTATAAAGGGGCTAGGATAACTCACTTGCGGTCAGAGAGTACATATAAAGGGGCTAGGATAACTCACTTGGGGTCAGGGAGTACGTCTATGGGACTAGGGTAACTCACATGAGGTCAGAGAGTACATATAAAGGGGATAGGATAACTCACTTGCGGTCAGAGAGTACATATAAAGGGACTAGGATAACTCACTTGGAGTCAGGGAGTACGTCTATGGGACTAGGGTAACTCACATGAGGTCAGAGAGTACATATAAAGGGGATAGGATAACTCACTTGCGGTCAGATAGTACATATAAAGGGGCTAGGATAACTCACTTGGGGTCAGGGAGTACTTATAAAGGGGGTATGGTAACTCACTTGGGGTCAGGGAGTACTTATTTGGGACTAGGGTAACTCACTTGCCGCCAGAGAGTACATATAAAGGGGCTAGGGTAACTCACATGGGGTCAGGGAGTACTTATTTGGGACTAGGGTAACTCACTTGCCGCCAGAGAGTACATATAAAGGGGCTAGGGTAACTCACATGGGGTCAGGGAGTACTTATAAAGGGGCTATGGTAACTCACTTGCGGTCAGAGAGTACATATAAAGGGGCTAGGATAACTCACTTGGGGTCAGGGAGTACTTATAAAGGGGCTATGGTAACTCACTTGGGGTCAGGAAGTACTTCTATGGAACTAGGGTAACTCACTTGGGGTCTGGGAGTACATATAAAGCGGCTAGGGTAACTCACTTTGGGTCAAGGAGTACTTATATGGGACTAGGGTAACTCACTTGGGGTCTGGGAGTACATATAAAGGGGCTAGGATAACTCACTTGCGGTCAGAGAGTACATATAACGAGGCTAGCATAACTCACTTGGGGTCAGGGAGTACTTATAAAGGGGCTATGGTAACTCACTTAGGGTCAGGAAGTACTTCTATGGGATTAGGGTAACTCACTTGGGGTCAGGGAGTACATATAAAGGGGCTAGGATAACTCACTTGGGGTCAGGGAGTACGTCTATGGGACTAGGGTAACTCACATGAGGTCAGAGAGTACATATAAAGGGGATAGGATAACTCACTTGCGGTCAGATAGTACATATAAAGGGGCTAGGATAACTCACTAGCGGTCAGAGAGTACATATAAAGGGGCTAGGGTAACTCACATGGGGTCAGGGAGTACTTATAAAGGGGCTATGGTAACTCACTTGCGGTCAGAGAGTACATATAAAGGGGCTAGGATAACTCACTTGGGGTCAGGGAGTACTTATACAGGGGCTATGGTAACTCACTTGGGGTCAGAAAGTACTTCTATGGAACTAGGGTAACTCACTTGGGGTCTGGGAGTACATATAAAGCGGCTAGGGTAACTCACTTTGGGTCAAGGAGTACTTATATGGGACTAGGGTAACTCACTTGGGGTCTGGGATTACATATAAAGGGGCTAGGATAACTCACTTGCGGTCAGAGAGTACATATAAAGGGGCTAGGATAACTCACTTGGGGTCAGGGAGTACTTATAAAGGGGCTATGGTAACTCACTTTGGCTCAAGGAGTACTAATATGGGACTAGGGTAACTCACTTGCCGTCAGAGAGTACATATAAAGGGGCTAGGATAACTCACTTGCGGTCAGAGAGTACATATAAAGGGGCTAGGATAACTCACTTAGGGTCAGGGAGTACTTCTATGGGACTAGGGTAACTCACTTGCGGTCAGGGAATACATCTATGGGACTAGGGTAATTCTCTTGGGGTCAAGGAGTACTTATAAGGGACTAGGGTAACTCACTTGGGGTCTGGGAGTACATATAAAGCGGCTAGGATAACTCACTTGCGGTCAGAGAGTACATATAAAGGGGCTAGGATAACTCACTTGGGGTCAGGAAGTACTTATAAAGGGGCTATGGTAAATCACTTGGGGCCAGGGAGTACTAATATGAAACTAGGGTAACACACTTGGGTCAGGGAGTACTTATAAAGGGGCTAGGATAACTCACTTGCGGTCAGAGAGTACATATAAAGGGGCTAGGATAATTCACTTGGGGTCAGGGAGTACATATAAAGGGGCTATGGTAACTCACTTGGGGTCAAGGAGTACTACTATGGGACTAGGGTAACTCACTTGCCGTCAGAGAGTTCATATAAAGGGGCTAGGATAACTCATTTGGGGTCAGGGAGTACTTATAAAGGGGCTAGGATAACTCACTTGCGGTCAGAGAGTACATATAAAGGGGCTAGGATAACTCACTAGGGGTCAGGGAGTACTTATAAAGGGGCTATGGTAACTCACTTGCCGTCAGAGAGTACATATAAAGGGGCTAGGATAACACACTTGGGGTCAGGGAGTACTTATAAAGGGGCTATGGTAACTCACTTTGGGTCAAGGAGTACTACTATGGGACTAGGGTAACTCACTTGCGGTCAGAGAGTACTTATAAAGGGGCTAGGATAACTCACTTGCGGTCAGAGAGTACATATAAAGGGGCTAGGATAACTCACTTGGGGTCAGGGAGTACGTCTATGGGACTAGGGTAACTCACATGAGGTCAGAGAGTACATATAAAGGGGATAGGATAACTCACTTGCGGTCAGAGAGTACATATAAAGGGACTAGGATAACTCACTTGGAGTCAGGGAGTACGTCTATGGGACTAGGGTAACTCACATGAGGTCAGAGAGTACATATAAAGGGGATAGGATAACTCACTTGCGGTCAGATAGTACATATAAAGGGGCTAGGATAACTCACTTGGGGTCAGGGAGTACTTATAAAGGGGGTATGGTAACTCACTTGGGGTCAGGGAGTACTTATTTGGGACTAGGGTAACTCACTTGCCGCCAGAGAGTACATATAAAGGGGCTAGGGTAACTCACATGGGGTCAGGGAGTACTTATTTGGGACTAGGGTAACTCACTTGCCGCCAGAGAGTACATATAAAGGGGCTAGGGTAACTCACATGGGGTCAGGGAGTACTTATAAAGGGGCTATGGTAACTCACTTGCGGTCAGAGAGTACATATAAAGGGGCTAGGATAACTCACTTGGGGTCAGGGAGTACTTATAAAGGGGCTATGGTAACTCACTTGGGGTCAGGAAGTACTTCTATAGAACTAGGGTAACTCACTTGGGGTCTGGGAGTACATATAAAGCGGCTAGAGTAACTCACTTTGGGTCAAGGAGTACTTATATGGGACTAGGGTAACTCACTTGGGGTCTGGGAGTACATATAAAGTGGCTAGGATAACTCACTTGCGGTCAGAGAGTACATATAACGGGGCTAGGATAACTCACTTGGGGTCAGGGAGTACTTATAAAGGGGCTATGGTAACTCACTTAGGGTCAGGAAGTACTTCTATGGGATTAGGGTAACTCACTTGGGGTCAGGGAGTACGTCTATGGGACTAGGGTAACTCACATGAGGTCAGAGAGTACATATAAAGGGGATAGGATAACTCACTTGCGGTCAGATAGTACATATAAAGGGGCTAGGATAACTCACTTGGGGTCAGGGAGTACTTATAAAGGGGCTATGGTAACTCACTTGGGGTCAGGGAGTACTTATTTGGGACTAGGGTAACTCACTTGCCGCCAGAGAGTACATATAAAGGGGCTAGGGTAACTCACATGGGGTCAGGGAGTACTTATTTGGGACTAGGGTAACTCACTTGCCGCCAGAGAGTACATATAAAGGGGCTAGGGTAACTCACATGGGGTCAGGGAGTACTTATAAAGGGGCTATGGTAACTCACTTGCGGTCAGAGAGTACATATAAAGGGGCTAGGATAACTCACTTGGGGTCAGGGAGTACTTATAAAGGGGCTATGGTAACTCACTTGGGGTCAGGAAGTACTTCTATAGAACTAGGGTAACTCACTTGGGGTCTGGGAGTACATATAAAGCGGCTAGAGTAACTCACTTTGGGTCAAGGAGTACTTATATGGGACTAGGGTAACTCACTTGGGGTCTGGGAGTACATATAAAGTGGCTAGGATAACTCACTTGCGGTCAGAGAGTACATATAACGGGGCTAGGATAACTCACTTGGGGTCAGGGAGTACTTATAAAGGGGCTATGGTAACTCACTTAGGGTCAGGAAGTACTTCTATGGGATTAGGGTAACTCACTTGGGGTCAGGGAGTACGTCTATGGGACTAGGGTAACTCACATGAGGTCAGAGAGTACATATAAAGGGGATAGGATAACTCACTTGCGGTCAGATAGTACATATAAAGGGGCTAGGATAACTCACTTGGGGTCAGGGAGTACTTATAAAGGGGCTATGGTAACTCACTTGGGGTCAGGGAGTACTTATTTGGGACTAGGGTAACTCACTTGCCGCCAGAGAGTACATATAAAGGGGCTAGGGTAACTCACATGGGGTCAGGGAGTACTTATAAAGGGGCTATGGTAACTCACTTGCGGTCAGAGAGTACATATAAAGGGGCTAGGATGACTCACTTGGGGTCAGGGAGTACTTATAAAGGGGCTATAGTAACTCACTTGGGGTCAGGAAGTACTTATATGAGACTAGGGTAACTCACTCAGGGTCAGGGAGTACTTATATGGGACTAGGGTAACTCACTTGGGGTCAGGGAGTACTTATATAGGGGATAGGGTAACTCACTTGGTGTCAGGGAGTACTTCTATGTGACTATGGTAAATCACTTGGGTACTTGTAGCACTTATTTGGGACTAGGGTAAATCAGTTGGGGTCAGGGAGTACTTATAAGGGACTAGGGTAACTCACTTGCGGTCAGAGAGTACATATAAAGGGACTAGGGTAACTCAATTGCTGTCAGAGAGTAGATATAAAGGGGCAAGGATAACTCACTTGGGGTAAGGGAGTATTTCTATGGGTCTAGGGTAACCTTCTTGTGGTCTGGGAGTACTTATATGGGACTAGGGTAACCCACTTAGGGTCAGGGAGTACTTATAAAGGGGCTAGGGTAACTCACATTGGGTCAGGGAATAGTTATATGGGACTAGGGTAACTCACTTGGGGTCTTGGTTTACATATAAAGCGGCTAGGATAACTCACTAGCGGTCAGAGAGTACATATAAAGGGGCTAGGATAACTCTCTTGGGGTCAGGGAGTACTTTTAAGGGACTAGGTTAACTCACTTGGGGTCTGGGAGTACATATAAAGCGGCTAGGATAACTCACTTGCGGTCAGAGAGTACATATAAAGGGGCTAGGGTAACTCACTTGCGGCCAGAGAGTACATATAAAGGGGCTAGGGTAACTCACATGGGGTCAGGGAGTACTTATTAAGGACTAGGGTAACTCACTTGCCACCAGAGAGTACATATAAAGGGGCTAGGGTAACTCACATGTTGTCAGGGAGTACTTATAAAGGGGCTATGGTAACTCACTTGCGGTCAGAGAGTACATATAAAGGGGCTAGGATAACTCACTTGGGGTCAGGGAGTACTTATTAAGGACTAGGGTAACTCACTTGCCACCAGAGAGTACATATAAAGGGGCTAGGGTAACTCACATGTTGTCAGGTAGTACTTATAAAGGGGCTATGGTAACTCACTTGCGGTCAGAGAGTACATATAAAGGGGCTAGGATAACTCACTTGGGGTCAGGGAGTACTTATAAAGGGGCTATGGTAACTCACTTGGGGTCAGGAAGTACTTCTATGGAACTAGGGTAACTCACTTGGGGTCTGGGAGCAAGGTTGCCAAGTCCGCCATCTTGAATAGTACTACGCTCTATAGTAAGTGAATTTTGATATAAGGAATGCAGACTGCACAAAGTATACTGCCAGCGGAAATACATCAGTAGCCATCTTAAATGCAGAACGTAATATATCAAAAATTATATATAGTATATTCACAGCCTGTTACCGTGAACGGCGTGAACGAAGACAAATGTTAGTATACGGAAAAATAAAGTGTAATAAAGAAATAAGGAGTAGTGACAGCTTTGATCTATCTGACAGCTGATGTACTTATGGTATAAGTGAATAAATAAAATAAAAATGCTTTTCCTAAATTGATTTTTAATTTTGATAAAATGGTCAAATGTAGCCATTAATTAATTAGGTTTGGTAATAAATACAAAAAATGCGTTTTATTATAACAAATGAGTTGAGGTAAAATAAACTCAATGTTTTTATATTAATCTGTTAACAAATGCATTTTTTTATTTATTATTGAGTCCAATAAATTAATGGTTATTAAAAAAAAAATTCCTTGTAATGAAAAAAAAAATGAAAAAATTTTAAACTTCACCAAGACTCGAACACGAGCCCACCGCATGACAAACGGCAACCTTACCGCCTGCGCTACAGCGCTCACCTGATGTACCAAGAGCAAAACAGCCTTTTAAAGACTGACTACAATTCTTTCACTAACTCGTCATAAACGATCAAGAATTAGCTGTAATAATAAATACATTTATCTACATAGCATTATTGTACTAAATTTATTGTTTTTAATTTGAAGCATACATTTTGCATGAAGATATGATAATTTAAGGGTAACCATTCAGTACTCTATATACAAAACTATTCATATGCTCAACTATCATAAATTAATTAATATTATAATATTTGTTATATGTAGTCGAATAACTATGATAAACCAGCATATGAATAGTTTTGTATTTAGAGTATTGCATGAACACCCTTAAAGTATCGTATCTTCATGTAAAATGTATGCTTCAAATTAAAAACATAATAAATTTAGTGCAATAATGCTGTGGAGATAAATGTATTTATTATTGCAGCTAATTTTTGATCGTTTATGACGAGTTAGTGAAAGAATTGTAGTCAGTCTTTAAAAGGCTGTTTTGCTCTTGGTACATCAGGTGAGCGCTGTAGCGCAGGCGGTAAGGTTGCCGTTTGTCATTCGGTGGGCTCGTGTTCGAGTCTTGGTGAAGTTTAAAATTTTTTAATTTTTTTTTCAATACAAGTAATTTTTTTTTTAATAACCATTAATTTATTGGACTCAATAATAAATAAAAAAATGCATTTGTTAACAGATTAATATAAAAACATTGAGTTTATTTTACCTCAACTCATTTGTTATAATAAAACGCATTTTCTGTATTTATTACCAAATCTAATTAATTAATGGCTACATTTGACCATTTTATCGATATTAAAAATCAATTTAGGAAAAGCATTTTTATTTGCTTTGAGTTTTTAGGTAAACGCAGCACCACTTCACTCGGATGACACGTAAAAATGTCACGGTTACCGGTAGTCGCTCTTCTTCTGACGCCAATGTTGCCTGAAGTCCAAATCACACCTATGCTCTCCAGGCATAGTTGTGTTTGTACCGCTTCCCTTTAAATTTTCTATACTGCTGCTGGCTAGCGCTTATCTTCATTTTTGTTGCTAAAAGCTTGATTCTGGCATCACTGCCGTGTGGAACTATTAGTTTGATAATAAAAGCAGAGGCTTAATTTTAAGAGATTGCAACATATAGTAATTAATATAGATACAATTGTAAAAAGAAAACAAAAATTTTATTTTACATATATTAACTTTAAATAAAATCCCACAAAGTACTGTAAAATATCTAACATGTTATATTATATATCTAATCTGTCAGCTTCTTTATTTTAATATTCATCTCAATTATCACAGTTTGATCCTCAGCGATGACACAGTAACCACATTATGGTGAATCTATTCTTTTTTTTTAATGTTCGATCCACATAGCTTCATCCTCAGCAGTGATACAGTAAACACACGTACATTACTATAATTTAATCTGAAACAAAATCCCACAAAGTACTATAAAACATCTTACATTTTATATTATATATCTATTCTGTCATTTTCTTTATTTATTATTGCATTTACCTAAATTGCTGACTCATTTATTTTAATATCTGTCTCAATTAACACAGTTTGATCCTCATCAGCGATGACACAGAAATAACATTATGGTGAATCTATTCTTTTTGTTTTAATGTTCAATCCACATAGCTCCATTCTCAGCATTGACATAGTAAACACTTTACAATAATTTAATCTGAAACAAAATCCCAAAAAGTACTATATAAAATCTTACATTTGAAATTACAAATGTAATCTGTCAGCTTCTTTATTTGTATCGTATTTACCCAATGTGTTGACTTGTTTATTTTAATATTCATCTCAATTAACACAGTTTGATCCTCAGCGATGACACAGTAACCATAATATGGTGAATCTATTCCTTTCATTTTAATGTTCAATCCACATAGCTCCATCCTCAATAGTGACATAGTAAACACATTACTATAATTTAATCTGAAATAAAATCCCAGAAAGTACTATAAAATATCTTACATTTATATTATATATCTAATTTGTCAGCTTCTTTATTTATTATTGTATTTACCCAGTTTTTTCACTCATTTATTTTATTATCCGTCTCAATTAACATAGTTTGAATCTCAACGATGACACAATAACCACATTATGTTTAGTCTATTCCTTTATTTTAATTTTGAAAATCCGCACAGCTCCATCCTCAGCACAGTGACATAGTAAACACATTACTATAATTTAATCTGAAATAAAATCCCACAAAGTACCACAAAATATTTATATCTTACATTTTATATTATAAACTTTATTGTTATACTTATCTAAAATGTTCAGTCCTTTATATACTTTTAAAAATTATTTTTTTGTACATTTTACAAATTTCGTCACTTTATTTATTCACTTATACCATCAGTATATCAGCTGTCAGTAAGATTAAAACTGTCACTTTATTTCTTTATATTACTTTATAACTTGCGGTATGTATATTGTATGTACGATACAATAATACTAACATTTGTCTTGGCTCACGGACCATGCATTATGTATTTTGAAATTAGTAATTAGAAATATCTATATTGCGGTCCCTCTACAGTCTCTACCCTCTGACGTATTTCCGCCGACCAGTAGTATCAGCAGCGACTATAGCGTAGTACCCAAAATAGTACTACGCTATAGGATATGTCGCTTTTGGGTACTACGGTAGTACCGAAAGTACTACACTTGGCAACCTTGTCTGGGAGTACATATAAAGCGGCTAGGATAACTCACTTGCGGTCAGAGAGTACATATAACGAGGCTAGGATAACTCACTTGGGGTCAGGGAGTACTTATAAAGGGGCTATGGTAACTCACTTAGGGTCAGGAAGTACTTCTATGGGATTAGGGTAACTCACTTGGGGTCAGGGAGTACTTATAAAGGGGCTAGGATAACTCACTTGGGGTCAGGGAGTACGTCTATGGGACTAGGGTAACTCACATGAGGTCAGAGAGTACATATAAAGGGGATAGGATAACTCACTTGCGGTCAGATAGTACATATAAAGGGGCTAGGATAACTCACTTGCGGTCAGAGAGTACATATAAAGGGGCTAGGGTAACTCACATGGGGTCAGGGAGTACTTATAAAGGGGCTATGGTAACTCACTTGCGGTCAGAGAGTACATATAAAGGGGCTAGGATAACTCACTTGGGGTCAGGGAGTACTTATACAGGGGCTATGGTAACTCACTTGGGGTCAGAAAGTACTTCTATGGAACTAGGGTAACTCACTTGGGGTCTGGGAGTACATATAAAGCGGCTAGGGTAACTCACTTTGGGTCAAGGAGTACTTATATGGGACTAGGGTAACTCACTTGGGGTCTGGGATTACATATAAAGGGGCTAGGATAACTCACTTGCGGTCAGAGAGTACATATAAAGGGGCTAGGATAACTCACTTGGGGTCAGGGAGTACTTATAAAGGGGCTATGGTAACTCACTTTGGCTCAAGGAGTACTACTATGGGACTAGGGTAACTCACTTGCCGTCAGAGAGTACATATAAAGGGGCTAGGATAACTCACTTGCGGTCAGAGAGTACATATAAAGGGGCTAGGATAACTCACTTAGGGTCAGGGAGTACTTCTATGGGACTAGGGTAACTCACTTGCGGTCAGGGAATACATCTATGGGACTAGGGTAATTCTCTTGGGGTCAAGGAGTACTTATAAGGGACTAGGGTAACTCACTTGGGGTCTGGGAGTACATATAAAGCGGCTAGGATAACTCACTTGCGGTCAGAGAGTACATATAAAGGGGCTAGGATAATTCACTTGGGGTCAGGGAGTACATATAAAGGGGCTATGGTAACTCACTTGGGGTCAAGGAGTACTACTATGGGACTAGGGTAACTCACTTGCCGTCAGAGAGTTCATATAAAGGGGCTAGGATAACTCATTTGGGGTCAGGGAGTACTTATAAAGGGGCTAGGATAACTCACTTGCGGTCAGAGAGTACATATAACGGGGCTAGGATAACTCACTAGGGGTCAGGGAGTACTTATAAAGGGGCTATGGTAACTCACTTGCCGTCAGAGAGTACATATAAAGGGGCTAGGATAACACACTTGGGGTCAGGGAGTACTTATAAAGGGGCTATGGTAACTCACTTTGGGTCAAGGAGTACTACTATGGGACTAGGGTAACTCACTTGCGGTCAGAGAGTACTTATAAAGGGGCTAGGATAACTCACTTGCGGTCAGAGAGTACATATAAAGGGGCTAGGATAACTCACTTGGGGTCAGGGAGTACGTCTATGGGACTAGGGTAACTCACATGAGGTCAGAGAGTACATATAAAGGGGATAGGATAACTCACTTGCGGTCAGAGAGTACATATAAAGGGACTAGGATAACTCACTTGGAGTCAGGGAGTACGTCTATGGGACTAGGGTAACTCACATGAGGTCAGAGAGTACATATAAAGGGGATAGGATAACTCACTTGCGGTCAGATAGTACATATAAAGGGGCTAGGATAACTCACTTGGGGTCAGGGAGTACTTATAAAGGGGGTATGGTAACTCACTTGGGGTCAGGGAGTACTTATTTGGGACTAGGGTAACTCACTTGCCGCCAGAGAGTACATATAAAGGGGCTAGGGTAACTCACATGGGGTCAGGGAGTACTTATTTGGGACTAGGATAACTCACTTGCCGCCAGAGAGTACATATAAAGGGGCTAGGGTAACTCACATGGGGTCAGGGAGTACTTATAAAGGGGCTATGGTAACTCACTTGCGGTCAGAGAGTACATATAAAGGGGCTAGGATAACTCACTTGGGGTCAGGGAGTACTTATAAAGGGGCTATGGTAACTCACTTGGGGTCAGGAAGTACTTCTATAGAACTAGGGTAACTCACTTGGGGTCTGGGAGTACATATAAAGCGGCTAGAGTAACTCACTTTGGGTCAAGGAGTACTTATATGGGACTAGTGTAACTCACTTGGGGTCTGGGAGTACATATAAAGGGGCTAGGATAACTCACTTGCGGTCAGAGAGTACATATAACGGGGCTAGGATAACTCACTTGGGGTCAGGGAGTACTTATAAAGGGGCTATGGTAACTCACTTAGGGTCAGGAAGTACTTCTATGGGATTAGGGTAACTCACTTGGGGTCAGGGAGTACGTCTATGGGACTAGGGTAAGTCACATGAGGTCAGAGAGTACATATAAAGGGGTTAGGATAACTCACTTGCGGTCAGATAGTACATATAAAGGGGCTAGGATAACTCACTTGGGGTCAGGGAGTACTTATAAAGGGGCTATGGTAACTCACTTGGGGTCAGGGAGTACTTATTTGGGACTAGGGTAACTGACTTGCCGCCAGAGAGTACATATAAAGGGGCTAGGGTAACTCACATGGGGTCAGGGAGTACTTATAAAGGGGCTATGGTAACTCACTTGCGGTCAGAGAGTACATGTAAAGGGGCTAGGATGACTCACTTGGGGTCAGGGAGTACTTATAAAGGGGCTATGGTAACTCACTTGGGGTCAGGAAGTACTTATATGAGACTAGGGTAACTCACTCAGGGTCAGGGAGTACTTATATGGGACTAGGGTAACTCACTTGGGGTCAGGGAGTACTTATATAGGGGATAGGGTAACTCACTTGGTGTCAGGGAGTACTTCTATGTGACTATGGTAAATCACTTGGGTACTTGTAGCACTTATTTGGGACTAGGGTAAATCAGTTGGGGTCAGGGAGTACTTATATGGGACTAGGGTAACTCACTTGCGGTCAGAGAGTACATATAAAGGGACTAGGGTAACTCAATTGCTGTCAGAGAGTAGATATAAAGGGGCAAGGATAACTCACTTGGGGTAAGGGAGTATTTCTATGGGTCTAGGGTAACCTTCTTGTGGTCTGGGAGTACTTATATGGGACTAGGGTAACCCACTTAGGGTCAGGGAGTACTTATAAAGGGGCTAGGGTAACTCACATTGGGTCAGGGAATAGTTATATGGGACTAGGGTAACTCACTTGGGGTCTTGGTTTACATATAAAGCGGCTAGGATAACTCACTAGCGGTCAGAGAGTACATATAAAGGGGCTAGGATAACTCTCTTGGGGTCAGGGAGTACTTTTAAGGGACTAGGTTAACTCACTTGGGGTCTGGGAGTACATATAAAGCGGCTAGGATAACTCACTTGCGGTCAGAGAGTACATATAAAGGGGCTAGGGTAACTCACTTGCGGTCAGAGAGTACATATAAAGGGGCTAGGATAACTCACTTGGGGTCAGGGAGTACTTATACAGGGGCTATGGTAACTCACTTGGGGTCAGAAAGTACTTCTATGGAACTAGGGTAACTCACTTGGGGTCTGGGAGTACATATAAAGCGGCTAGGGTAACTCACTTTGGGTCAAGGAGTACTTATATGGGACTAGGGTAACTCACTTGGGGTCTGGGATTACATATAAAGGGGCTAGGATAACTCATTTGCGGTCAGAGAGTACATATAAAGGGGCTAGGATAACTCACTTGGGGTCATGGAGTACTTATTTGGGACTAGGGTAACTCACTTGCCGCCAGAGAGTACATATAAAGGGGCTAGGGTAACTCACATGGGGTCAGGGAGTACTTATAAAGGGGCTATGGTAACTCACTTGCGGTCAGAGAGTACATGTAAAGGGGCTAGGATGACTCACTTGGGGTCAGGGAGTACTTATAAAGGGGCTATGGTAACTCACTTGGGGTCAGGAAGTACTTATATGAGACTAGGGTAACTCACTCAGGGTCAGGGAGTACTTATATGGGACTAGGGTAACTCACTTGGGGTCAGGGAGTACTTATATAGGGGATAGGGTAACTCACTTGGTGTCAGGGAGTACTTCTATGTGACTATGGTAAATCACTTGGGTACTTGTAGCACTTATTTGGGACTAGGGTAAATCAGTTGGGGTCAGGGAGTACTTATATGGGACTAGGGTAACTCACTTGCGGTCAGAGAGTACATATAAAGGGACTAGGGTAACTCAATTGCTGTCAGAGAGTAGATATAAAGGGGCAAGGATAACTCACTTGGGGTAAGGGAGTATTTCTATGGGTCTAGGGTAACCTTCTTGTGGTCTGGGAGTACTTATATGGGACTAGGGTAACCCACTTAGGGTCAGGGAGTACTTATAAAGGGGCTAGGGTAACTCACATTGGGTCAGGGAATAGTTATATGGGACTAGGGTAACTCACTTGGGGTCTTGGTTTACATATAAAGCGGCTAGGATAACTCACTAGCGGTCAGAGAGTACATATAAAGGGGCTAGGATAACTCTCTTGGGGTCAGGGAGTACTTTTAAGGGACTAGGTTAACTCACTTGGGGTCTGGGAGTACATATAAAGCGGCTAGGATAACTCACTTGCGGTCAGAGAGTACATATAAAGGGGCTAGGGTAACTCACTTGCGGTCAGAGAGTACATATAAAGGGGCTAGGATAACTCACTTGGGGTCAGGGAGTACTTATACAGGGGCTATGGTAACTCACTTGGGGTCAGAAAGTACTTCTATGGAACTAGGGTAACTCACTTGGGGTCTGGGAGTACATATAAAGCGGCTAGGGTAACTCACTTTGGGTCAAGGAGTACTTATATGGGACTAGGGTAACTCACTTGGGGTCTGGGATTACATATAAAGGGGCTAGGATAACTCATTTGCGGTCAGAGAGTACATATAAAGGGGCTAGGATAACTCACTTGGGGTCAGGGAGTACTTATAAAGGGGCTATGGTAACTCACTTTGGCTCAAGGAGTACTACTATGGGACTAGGGTAACTCACTTGCCGTCAGAGAGTACATATAAAGGGGCTAGGATAACTCACTTGCGGTCAGAGAGTACATATAAAGGGGCTAGGATAACTCACTTAGGGTCAGGGAGTACTTCTATGGGACTAGGGTAACTCACTTGCGGTCAGGGAATACATCTATGGGACTAGGGTAATTCTCTTGGGGTCAAGGAGTACTTATAAGGGACTAGGGTAACTCACTTGGGGTCTGGGAGTACATATAAAGCGGCTAGGATAACTCACTTGCGGTCAGAGAGTACATATAAAGGGGCTAGGATAACTCACTTGGGGTCAGGAAGTACTTATAAAGGGGCTATGGTAAATCACTTGGGGCCAGGGAGTACTAATATGAAACTAGGGTAACACACTTGGGTCAGGGAGTACTTATAAAGGGGCTAGGATAACTCACTTGCGGTCAGAGAGTACATATAAAGGGGCTAGGATAATTCACTTGGGGTCAGGGAGTACATATAAAGGGGCTATGGTAACTCACTTGGGGTCAAGGAGTACTACTATGGGACTAGGGTAACTCACTTGCCGTCAGAGAGTTCATATAAAGGGGCTAGGATAACTCATTTGGGGTCAGGGAGTACTTATAAAGGGGCTAGGATAACTCACTTGCGGTCAGAGAGTACATATAAAGGGGCTAGGATAACTCACTAGGGGTCAGGGAGTACTTATAAAGGGGCTATGGTAACTCACTTGCCGTCAGAGAGTACATATAAAGGGGCTAGGATAACACACTTGGGGTCAGGGAGTACTTATAAAGGGGCTATGGTAACTCACTTTGGGTCAAGGAGTACTACTATGGGACTAGGGTAACTCACTTGCGGTCAGAGAGTACTTATAAAGGGGCTAGGATAACTCACTTGCGGTCAGAGAGTACATATAAAGGGGCTAGGATAACTCACTTGGGGTCAGGGAGTACGTCTATGGGACTAGGGTAACTCACATGAGGTCAGAGAGTACATATAAAGGGGATAGGATAACTCACTTGCGGTCAGAGAGTACATATAAAGGGACTAGGATAACTCACTTGGAGTCAGGGAGTACGTCTATGGGACTAGGGTAACTCACATGAGGTCAGAGAGTACATATAAAGGGGATAGGATAACTCACTTGCGGTCAGATAGTACATATAAAGGGGCTAGGATAACTCACTTGGGGTCAGGGAGTACTTATAAAGGGGGTATGGTAACTCACTTGGGGTCAGGGAGTACTTATTTGGGACTAGGGTAACTCACTTGCCGCCAGAGAGTACATATAAAGGGGCTAGGGTAACTCACATGGGGTCAGGGAGTACTTATTTGGGACTAGGATAACTCACTTGCCGCCAGAGAGTACATATAAAGGGGCTAGGGTAACTCACATGGGGTCAGGGAGTACTTATAAAGGGGCTATGGTAACTCACTTGCGGTCAGAGAGTACATATAAAGGGGCTAGGATAACTCACTTGGGGTCAGGGAGTACTTATAAAGGGGCTATGGTAACTCACTTGGGGTCAGGAAGTACTTCTATAGAACTAGGGTAACTCACTTGGGGTCTGGGAGTACATATAAAGCGGCTAGAGTAACTCACTTTGGGTCAAGGAGTACTTATATGGGACTAGTGTAACTCACTTGGGGTCTGGGAGTACATATAAAGGGGCTAGGATAACTCACTTGCGGTCAGAGAGTACATATAACGGGGCTAGGATAACTCACTTGGGGTCAGGGAGTACTTATAAAGGGGCTATGGTAACTCACTTAGGGTCAGGAAGTACTTCTATGGGATTAGGGTAACTCACTTGGGGTCAGGGAGTACGTCTATGGGACTAGGGTAAGTCACATGAGGTCAGAGAGTACATATAAAGGGGTTAGGATAACTCACTTGCGGTCAGATAGTACATATAAAGGGGCTAGGATAACTCACTTGGGGTCAGGGAGTACTTATAAAGGGGCTATGGTAACTCACTTGGGGTCAGGGAGTACTTATTTGGGACTAGGGTAACTCACTTGCCGCCAGAGAGTACATATAAAGGGGCTAGGGTAACTCACATGGGGTCAGGGAGTACTTATAAAGGGGCTATGGTAACTCACTTGCGGTCAGAGAGTACATGTAAAGGGGCTAGGATGACTCACTTGGGGTCAGGGAGTACTTATAAAGGGGCTATGGTAACTCACTTGGGGTCAGGAAGTACTTATATGAGACTAGGGTAACTCACTCAGGGTCAGGGAGTACTTATATGGGACTAGGGTAACTCACTTGGGGTCAGGGAGTACTTATATAGGGGATAGGGTAACTCACTTGGTGTCAGGGAGTACTTCTATGTGACTATGGTAAATCACTTGGGTACTTGTAGCACTTATTTGGGACTAGGGTAAATCAGTTGGGGTCAGGGAGTACTTATATGGGACTAGGGTAACTCACTTGCGGTCAGAGAGTACATATAAAGGGACTAGGGTAACTCAATTGCTGTCAGAGAGTAGATATAAAGGGGCAAGGATAACTCACTTGGGGTAAGGGAGTATTTCTATGGGTCTAGGGTAACCTTCTTGTGGTCTGGGAGTACTTATATGGGACTAGGGTAACCCACTTAGGGTCAGGGAGTACTTATAAAGGGGCTAGGGTAACTCACATTGGGTCAGGGAATAGTTATATGGGACTAGGGTAACTCACTTGGGGTCTTGGTTTACATATAAAGCGGCTAGGATAACTCACTAGCGGTCAGAGAGTACATATAAAGGGGCTAGGATAACTCTCTTGGGGTCAGGGAGTACTTTTAAGGGACTAGGTTAACTCACTTGGGGTCTGGGAGTACATATAAAGCGGCTAGGATAACTCACTTGCGGTCAGAGAGTACATATAAAGGGGCTAGGGTAACTCACTTGCGGTCAGAGAGTACATATAAAGGGGCTAGGATAACTCACTTGGGGTCAGGGAGTACTTATACAGGGGCTATGGTAACTCACTTGGGGTCAGAAAGTACTTCTATGGAACTAGGGTAACTCACTTGGGGTCTGGGAGTACATATAAAGCGGCTAGGGTAACTCACTTTGGGTCAAGGAGTACTTATATGGGACTAGGGTAACTCACTTGGGGTCTGGGATTACATATAAAGGGGCTAGGATAACTCATTTGCGGTCAGAGAGTACATATAAAGGGGCTAGGATAACTCACTTGGGGTCAGGGAGTACTTATTTGGGACTAGGGTAACTCACTTGCCGCCAGAGAGTACATATAAAGGGGCTAGGGTAACTCACATGGGGTCAGGGAGTACTTATAAAGGGGCTATGGTAACTCACTTGCGGTCAGAGAGTACATGTAAAGGGGCTAGGATGACTCACTTGGGGTCAGGGAGTACTTATAAAGGGGCTATGGTAACTCACTTGGGGTCAGGAAGTACTTATATGAGACTAGGGTAACTCACTCAGGGTCAGGGAGTACTTATATGGGACTAGGGTAACTCACTTGGGGTCAGGGAGTACTTATATAGGGGATAGGGTAACTCACTTGGTGTCAGGGAGTACTTCTATGTGACTATGGTAAATCACTTGGGTACTTGTAGCACTTATTTGGGACTAGGGTAAATCAGTTGGGGTCAGGGAGTACTTATATGGGACTAGGGTAACTCACTTGCGGTCAGAGAGTACATATAAAGGGACTAGGGTAACTCAATTGCTGTCAGAGAGTAGATATAAAGGGGCAAGGATAACTCACTTGGGGTAAGGGAGTATTTCTATGGGTCTAGGGTAACCTTCTTGTGGTCTGGGAGTACTTATATGGGACTAGGGTAACCCACTTAGGGTCAGGGAGTACTTATAAAGGGGCTAGGGTAACTCACATTGGGTCAGGGAATAGTTATATGGGACTAGGGTAACTCACTTGGGGTCTTGGTTTACATATAAAGCGGCTAGGATAACTCACTAGCGGTCAGAGAGTACATATAAAGGGGCTAGGATAACTCTCTTGGGGTCAGGGAGTACTTTTAAGGGACTAGGTTAACTCACTTGGGGTCTGGGAGTACATATAAAGCGGCTAGGATAACTCACTTGCGGTCAGAGAGTACATATAAAGGGGCTAGGGTAACTCACTTGCGGTCAGAGAGTACATATAAAGGGGCTAGGATAACTCACTTGGGGTCAGGGAGTACTTATACAGGGGCTATGGTAACTCACTTGGGGTCAGAAAGTACTTCTATGGAACTAGGGTAACTCACTTGGGGTCTGGGAGTACATATAAAGCGGCTAGGGTAACTCACTTTGGGTCAAGGAGTACTTATATGGGACTAGGGTAACTCACTTGGGGTCTGGGATTACATATAAAGGGGCTAGGATAACTCATTTGCGGTCAGAGAGTACATATAAAGGGGCTAGGATAACTCACTTGGGGTCAGGGAGTACTTATAAAGGGGCTATGGTAACTCACTTTGGCTCAAGGAGTACTACTATGGGACTAGGGTAACTCACTTGCCGTCAGAGAGTACATATAAAGGGGCTAGGATAACTCACTTGCGGTCAGAGAGTACATATAAAGGGGCTAGGATAACTCACTTAGGGTCAGGGAGTACTTCTATGGGACTAGGGTAACTCACTTGCGGTCAGGGAATACATCTATGGGACTAGGGTAATTCTCTTGGGGTCAAGGAGTACTTATAAGGGACTAGGGTAACTCACTTGGGGTCTGGGAGTACATATAAAGCGGCTAGGATAACTCACTTGCGGTCAGAGAGTACATATAAAGGGGCTAGGATAACTCACTTGGGGTCAGGAAGTACTTATAAAGGGGCTATGGTAAATCACTTGGGGCCAGGGAGTACTAATATGAAACTAGGGTAACACACTTGGGTCAGGGAGTACTTATAAAGGGGCTAGGATAACTCACTTGCGGTCAGAGAGTACATATAAAGGGGCTAGGATAATTCACTTGGGGTCAGGGAGTACATATAAAGGGGCTATGGTAACTCACTTGGGGTCAAGGAGTACTACAATGGGACTAGGGTAACTCACTTGCCGTCAGAGAGTTCATATAAAGGGGCTAGGATAACTCATTTGGGGTCAGGGAGTACTTATAAAGGGGCTAGGATAACTCACTTGCGGTCAGAGAGTACATATAAAGGGGCTAGGATAACTCACTAGGGGTCAGGGAGTACTTATAAAGGGGCTATGGTAACTCACTTGCCGTCAGAGAGTACATATAAAGGGGCTAGGATAACACACTTGGGGTCAGGGAGTACTTATAAAGGGGCTATGGTAACTCACTTTGGGTCAAGGAGTACTACTATGGGACTAGGGTAACTCACTTGCGGTCAGAGAGTACTTATAAAGGGGCTAGGATAACTCACTTGCGGTCAGAGAGTACATATAAAGGGGCTAGGATAACTCACTTGGGGTCAGGGAGTACGTCTATGGGACTAGGGTAACTCACATGAGGTCAGAGAGTACATATAAAGGGGATAGGATAACTCACTTGCGGTCAGAGAGTACATATAAAGGGACTAGGATAACTCACTTGGAGTCAGGGAGTACGTCTATGGGACTAGGGTAACTCACATGAGGTCAGAGAGTACATATAAAGGGGATAGGATAACTCACTTGCGGTCAGATAGTACATATAAAGGGGCTAGGATAACTCACTTGGGGTCAGGGAGTACTTATAAAGGGGGTATGGTAACTCACTTGGGGTCAGGGAGTACTTATTTGGGACTAGGGTAACTCACTTGCCGCCAGAGAGTACATATAAAGGGGCTAGGGTAACTCACATGGGGTCAGGGAGTACTTATTTGGGACTAGGGTAACTCACTTGCCGCCAGAGAGTACATATAAAGGGGCTAGGGTAACTCACATGGGGTCAGGGAGTACTTATAAAGGGGCTATGGTACCTCACTTGCGGTCAGAGAGTACATATAAAGGGGCTAGGATAACTCACTTGGGGTCAGGGAGTACTTATAAAGGGGCTATGGTAACTCACTTGGGGTCAGGAAGTACTTCTATAGAACTAGGGTAACTCACTTGGGGTCTGGGAGTACATATAAAGCGGCTAGAGTAACTCACTTTGGGTCAAGGAGTACTTATATGGGACTAGGGTAACTCACTTGGGGTCTGGGAGTACATATAAAGGGGCTAGGATAACTCACTTGCGGTCAGAGAGTACATATAACGGGGCTAGGATAACTCACTTGGGGTCAGGGAGTACTTATAAAGGGGCTATGGTAACTCACTTAGGGTCAGGAAGTACTTCTATTGGATTAGGGTAACTCACTTGGGGTCAGGGAGTACGTCTATGGGACTAGGGTAACTCACATGAGGTCAGAGAGTACATATAAAGGGGATAGGATAACTCACTTGCGGTCAGATAGTACATATAAAGGGGCTAGGATAACTCACTTGGGGTCAGGGAGTACTTATAAAGGGGCTATGGTAACTCACTTGGGGTCAGGGAGTACTTATTTGGGACTAGGATAACTCACTTGCCGCCAGAGAGTACATATAAAGGGGCTAGGGTAACTCACATGGCGTCAGGGAGTACTTATAAAGGGGCTATGGTAACTCACTTGCGGTCAGAGAGTACATATAAAGGGGCTAGGATGACTCACTTGGGGTCAGGGAATACTTATAAAGGGGCTATGGTAACTCACTTGGGGTCAGGAAGTACTTATATGAGACTAGGGTAACTCACTCAGGGTCAGGGAGTACTTATATGGGACTAGGGTAACTCACTTGGGGTCAGGGAGTACTTATATAGGGGATAGGGTAACTCACTTGGTGTCAGGGAGTACTTCTATGTGACTATGGTAAATCACTTGGGTACTTGTAGCACTTATTTGGGACTAGGGTAAATCAGTTGGGGTCAGGGAGTACTTATATGGGACTAGGGTAACTCACTTGCGGTCAGAGAGTACATACAAAGGGACTAGGGTAACTCAATTGCTGTCAGAGAGTAGATATAAAGGGGCAAGGATAACTCACTTGGGGTAAGGGAGTATTTCTATGGGTCTAGGGTAACCTTCTTGTGGTCTGGGAGTACTTATATGGGACTAGGGTAACCCACTTAGGGTCAGGGAGTACTTATAAAGGGGCTAGGGTAACTCACATTGGGTCAGGGAATAGTTATATGGGACTAGGGTAACTCACTTGGGGTCTTGGTTTACATATAAAGCGGCTAGGATAACTCACTAGCGGTGAGAGAGTACATATAAAGGGGCTAGGATAACTCTCTTGGGGTCAGGGAGTACTTTTAAGGGACTAGGTTAACTCACTTGGGGTCTGGGAGTACATATAAAGCGGCTAGGATAACTCACTTGCGGTCAGAGAGTACATATAAAGGGGCTAGGGTAACTCACTTGCGGTCAGAGAGTACATATAAAGGGGCTAGGGTAACTCACTTGCGGTCAAAGAGTACATATAAAGGGGCTAGGATAACTCACTTGGGGTCAGGGAGTACTTATAAAGGGGCTATGGTACCTCATTTGGGGTCAGGGAGTAGTTATAAGGGACTAAGGTAACTCACTTGGGGTCTGGGAGTACATATAAAGGGGCTAGGATAACTCACATGGGGTCAGGGAGTACTTATAAAGGGGCTATGGTAACTCACTGTGGGTCAAGGAGTTGTTTTATGGGACTAGGGTAACTAACTTGGTGTCTGTAAATACTTATATGGGACCAGGGTAACTCACTTGGTGTCATGGAGTACTTATAAGGGGCTAGGATAACGCACTTGGGGTCAGGGAGTACTTATCAGGGACTAGGGTAACTCACTTGGGGTCAGGGAGTACTTATAAAGGGGCTATGGTACCTCACTTGAGGTCAGGGAGTACTTATATGGGACTAGGGTAACTCACTTGCGGTCAGGGAGTACTTATAAAGGGGCTAGGGTAACTCTCTTTGGGTCAAGGAGTACTTATATTGGACTACGCTAACTCACTTGGGGTCAAGGAGTACTACTATGGGACTAGGGTAACTCACTTGGGGTCAGGGAGTACTTATAAAGGGGCTAGGATAATTCACTTGGGATCAGGGAGTACATATAAAGGGGCTAGGATAACTCACTTTCGGTCGAAGAGTACTACTATGGGACTAGGGTAACTCACTTGGGGTCAAGGAGTACTACTATGGGACTAGGGTAACTCACTTGGGGTCAGGGAGTACTTATAAAGGGGCTAGGATAACTCACTTGCGGTCAGAGAGTACATATAAAGGGGCTAGGATAGTTCACTTGGGGTCTGGGAGTACATATAAAGCGGCTAGGATAACTCACTTGCGGTCAGAGAGTACATATAAAGGGGCTAGGGTAACTCACTTGCGGTCAGAGAGTACATATAAAGGGGCTAGGATAACTCACATGGGGTCAGGGAGTACTTATAAAGGGGCTATGGTACCTCACTTGGGGTCAGGGAGTACTAATATGAAACTAGGGTAACACACTTGGGTCAGGGAGTACTTATAAAGGGGCTCGGATAACTCACTTGCGGTCAAAGAGTATATATAAAGGGGCTATGGTAACTCACTTGGGGTCAGAAAGTACTTCTATGGAACTAGGTTAACTCACTTGGGGTCTGGGAGTACATATAAAGCGGCTATGGTAACTCACTTGGGGTCAGGGAGTACTTATTTGGGACTAGGATAACTCACTTGCCGCCAGAGAGTACATATAAAGGGGCTAGGGTAACTCACATGGCGTCAGGGAGTACTTATAAAGGGGCTATGGTAACTCACTTGCGGTCAGATAGTACATATAAAGGGGCTAGGATAACTCACTTGGGGTCAGGGAGTACTTATAAAGGGGCTATGGTAACTCACTTGGGGTCAGGGAGTACTTATTTGGGACTAGGATAACTCACTTGCCGCCAGAGAGTACATATAAAGGGGCTAGGGTAACTCACATGGCGTCAGGGAGTACTTATAAAGGGGCTATGGTAACTCACTTGCGGTCAGAGAGTACATATAAAGGGGCTAGGATGACTCACTTGGGGTCAGGGAGTACTTATAAAGGGGCTATGGTAACTCACTTGGGGTCAGGAAGTACTTATATGAGACTAGGGTAACTCACTCAGGGTCAGGGAGTACTTATATGGGACTAGGGTAACTCACTTGGGGTCAGGGAGTACTTATATAGGGGATAGGGTAACTCACTTGGTGTCAGGGAGTACTTCTATGTGACTATGGTAAATCACTTGGGTACTTGTAGCACTTATTTGGGACTAGGGTAAATCAGTTGGGGTCAGGGAGTACTTATATGGGACTAGGGTAACTCACTTGCGGTCAGAGAGTACATATAAAGGGACTAGGGTAACTCAATTGCTGTCAGAGAGTAGATATAAAGGGGCAAGGATAACTCACTTGGGGTAAGGGAGTATTTCTATGGGTCTAGGGTAACCTTCTTGTGGTCTGGGAGTACTTATATGGGACTAGGGTAACCCACTTAGGGTCAGGGAGTACTTATAAAGGGGCTAGGGTAACTCACATTGGGTCAGGGAATAGTTATATGGGACTAGGGTAACTCACTTGGGGTCTTGGTTTACATATAAAGCGGCTAGGATAACTCACTAGCGGTGAGAGAGTACATATAAAGGGGCTAGGATAACTCTCTTGGGGTCAGGGAGTACTTTTAAGGGACTAGGTTAACTCACTTGGGGTCTGGGAGTACATATAAAGCGGCTAGGATAACTCACTTGCGGTCAGAGAGTACATATAAAGGGGCTAGGGTAACTCACTTGCGGTCAGAGAGTACATATAAAGGGGCTAGGGTAACTCACTTGCGGTCAAAGAGTACATATAAAGGGGCTAGGATAACTCACTTGGGGTCAGGGAGTACTTATAAAGGGGCTATGGTACCTCATTTGGGGTCAGGGAGTAGTTATAAGGGACTAAGGTAACTCACTTGGGGTCTGGGAGTACATATAAAGGGGCTAGGATAACTCACATGGGGTCAGGGAGTACTTATAAAGGGGCTATGGTAACTCACTGTGGGTCAAGGAGTTGTTTTATGGGACTAGGGTAACTAACTTGGTGTCTGTAAATACTTATATGGGACCAGGGTAACTCACTTGGTGTCATGGAGTACTTATAAGGGGCTAGGATAACGCACTTGGGGTCAGGGAGTACTTATCAGGGACTAGGGTAACTCACTTGGGGTCAGGGAGTACTTATAAAGGGGCTATGGTACCTCACTTGAGGTCAGGGAGTACTTATATGGGACTAGGGTAACTCACTTGCGGTCAGGGAGTACTTATAAAGGGGCTAGGGTAACTCTCTTTGGGTCAAGGAGTACTTATATTGGACTACGCTAACTCACTTGGGGTCAAGGAGTACTACTATGGGACTAGGGTAACTCACTTGGGGTCAGGGAGTACTTATAAAGGGGCTAGGATAATTCACTTGGGATCAGGGAGTACATATAAAGGGGCTAGGATAACTCACTTTCGGTCGAAGAGTACTACTATGGGACTAGGGTAACTCACTTGGGGTCAGAGAGTACATATAAAGGGGCTAGGGTAACTCACTTGGGGTCAAGGAGTACTACTATGGGACTAGGGTAACTCACTTGGGGTCAGGGAGTACTTATAAAGGGGCTAGGATAACTCACTTGCGGTCAGAGAGTACATATAAAGGGGCTAGGATAGTTCACTTGGGGTCTGGGAGTACATATAAAGCGGCTAGGATAACTCACTTGCGGTCAGAGAGTACATATAAAGGGGCTAGGGTAACTCACTTGCGGTCAGAGAGTACATATAAAGGGGCTAGGATAACTCACATGGGGTCAGGGAGTACTTATAAAGGGGCTATGGTACCTCACTTGGGGTCAGGGAGTACTAATATGAAACTAGGGTAACACACTTGGGTCAGGGAGTACTTATAAAGGGGCTCGGATAACTCACTTGCGGTCAAAGAGTATATATAAAGGGGCTATGGTAACTCACTTGGGGTCAGAAAGTACTTCTATGGAACTAGGTTAACTCACTTGGGGTCTGGGAGTACATATAAAGCGGCTAGGGTAACTCACTTTGGGTCAAGGAGTACTTATATGGGACTAGGGTAACTCACTTGGGGTCTGGGAGTACATATAAAGGGGCTAGGATAACTCACTTGCGGTCAGAGAGTACATATAACGGGGCTAGGATAACTCACTTGGGGTCAGGGAGTACTTAAAAGGGGCTATGGTAACTCACTTTGGGTCAAGGAGTACTACTATGGGACTAGGGTAACTCACTTGCCGTCAGAGAGTACATATAAAGGGGCTAGGATAACTCACTTGCGGTCAGAGAGTACATATAAAGGGGCTAGGATAACTCACTTAGGGTCAGGGAGTACTTCTATGGGACTAGGGTAACTCACTTGCGGTCAGGGAATACATCTATGGGACTAGGGTAATTCTCTTGGGGTCAAGGAGTACTTATAAGGGACTAGGGTAACTCACTTGGGGTCTGGGAGTACATATAAAGCGGCTAGGATAACTCACTTGCGGTCAGAGAGTACATATAAAGGGGCTAGGATAACTCACTTGGGGTCAGGAAGTACTTATAAAGGGGCTATGATAAATCACTTGGGGCCAGGGAGTACTAATATGAAACTAGGGTAACACACTTGGGTCAGGGAGTACTTATAAAGGGGCTAGGATAACTCACTTGCGGTCAGAGAGTACATATAAAGGGGCTAGGATAATTCACTTGGGGTCAAGGAGTACATATAAAGGGGCTATGGTAACTCACTTGGGGTCAAGGAGTACTACTATGGGACTAGGGTAACTCACTTGCCGTCAGAGAGTTCATATAAAGGGGCTAGGATAACTCATTTGGGGTCAGGGAGTACTTATAAAGGGGCTAGGATAACTCACTTGCGGTCAGAGAGTACATATAAAGGGGCTAGGATAACTCACTAGGGGTCAGGGAGTACTTATAAAGGGGCTATGGTAACTCACTTGCCGTCAGAGAGTACATATAAAGGGGCTAGGATAACACACTTGGGGTCAGGGAGTACTTATAAAGGGGCTATGGTAACTCACTTTGGGTCAAGCAGTACTACTATGGGACTAGGGTAACTCACTTGCGGTCAGAGAGTACTTATAAAGGGGCTAGGATAACTCACTTGCGGTCAGAGAGTACATATAAAGGGGCTAGGATAACTCACTTGGGGTCAGGGAGTACGTCTATGGGACTAGGGTAACTCACATGAGGTCAGAGAGTACATATAAAGGGGATAGGATAACTCACTTGCGGTCAGAGAGTACATATAAAGGGACTAGGATAACTCACTTGGAGTCAGGGGGTACGTCTATGGGACTAGGGTAACTCACATGAGGTCAGAGAGTACATATAAAGGGGCTAGGATAACTCACTTGGGGTCAGGGAGTACTTATAAAGGGGCTATGGTACCTCATTTGGGGTCAGAGAGTACATATAAAGGGGCTAGGGTAACTCACATGGAGTCAGGGAGTACTTATAAAGGGGCTATGGTAACTCACTTGCGGTCAGAGAGTACATATAAAGGGGCTAGGATAACTCACTTGGGGTCAGGGTGTACTTATAAAGGGGCTATGGTAACTCACTTTGGGTCAAGGAGTACTACTATGGGACTAGGATAACTCACTTGCGGTCAGAGAGTACATATAAAGGGGCTAGGATAACTCACTTAGGGTCAGGTAGTACTTCTATGGGACTAGGGTAACTCACTTGCGGTCAGAGAGTACATATAAAGGAACTAGGATAACTCACTTGCTGTCAGGAAGTACTTATATAAGGTGCTAGGGTAACTCACTTGGGGTCAGGGAATACATCTATGGGACTAGGGTAATTCTCTTGGGGTCAAGGAGTACTTATAAGGGACTAGGGTAACTCACTTGGGGTCTGGGTGTACATATAAAGGGGCTATGGTAACTCACTTGGGGGCAAGGAGTACTACTATGGGACTAGGGTAACTCACTTGCCGTCAGAGAATACATATAATGGGGCTAGGATAACTCATTTGGGCTCAGGGAGTACTTATAAAGGGGCTAGGATAACTCACTTGCGGTCAGAGAGTACATATAAAGGGGCTAGGATTACTCACTTGGGGTCAGGAAGTACTTATAAAGGGGCTATGGTAACTCACTTGGGGCCAGGGAGTAATAATATGAAACTAGGGTAACACACTTGCGGTCAGAGAGTACATATAAAGGGGCTAGGATAACTCATTTGGGGTCAGGGAATACTTATATAGGGGCTAGGATAACTCACTTGCCGTCAGAGAGTACATATAAAGGGGCTACGATAACTCATTTGGGGTCACGTAGTACTTATAAAGGGGCTATGGTAACTCACTTGGGGTCAGGGAGTACTACTATGGGACTAGGGTAACTCACTTGCAGTCAGAGAGTACATATAAAGGGGCTAGGATAACTCACTTGCGGTCAGAGAGTACATATAAAGGGGCTAGGATAACTCACTTGGGGTCAGGGAGTACGTCTATGGGACTAGGGTAACTCACATGAGGTCAGAGAGTACATATAAAGGGGATAGGATAACTCACTTGCGGTCAGATAGTACATATAAAGGGGCTAGGATAACTCACTTGGGGTCAGGGAGTACGTCTATGGGACTAGGGTAACTCACATGAGGTCAGAGAGTACATATAAAGGGGATAGGATAACTCACTTGCGGTCAGATAGTACATATAAAGGGGCTAGGATAACTCACTTGCGGTCAGAGAGTACATATAAAGGGGCTAGGGTAACTCACATGGAGTCAGGGAGTACTTATAAAGGGGCTATGGTAACTCACTTGCGGTCAGAGAGTACATATAAAGGGGCTAGGATAACTCACTTGGGGTCAGGGTGTACTTATAAAGGGGCTATGGTAACTCACTTTGGGTCAAGGAGTACTACTATGGGACTAGGATAACTCACTTGCGGTCAGAGAGTACATATAAAGGAACTAGGATAACTCACTTGCTGTCAGGAAGTACTTATATAAGGGGCTAGGGTAACTCACTTGGGGTCAGGGAATACATCTATGGGACTAGGGTAATTCTCTTGGGGTCAAGGAGTACTTATAAGGGACTAGGGTAACTCACTTGCGGTCTGGGAGTACATATAAAGGGGCTAGGATAACTCACTTGGGGTCAGGAAGTACTTATAAAGGGGCTATGGTAAATCACTTGGGGCCAGGGAGTACTAATATGAAACTAGGGTAACACACTTGGGTGAGGGAGTACTTATAAAGGGGCTAGGATAACTCACTTGCGGTCAGAGAGTACATATAAAGGGGCTAGGATAATTCACTTGGGGTCAGGGAGTACATATAAAGGGGCTATGGTAACTCACTTGGGGTCAAGGAGTACTACTATGGGACTAGGGTAACTCACTTGCCGTCAGAGAGTTCATATAAAGGGGCTAGGATAACTCATTTGGGGTCAGGGAGTACTTATAAAGGGGCTAGGATAACTCACTTGCGGTCAGAGAGTACATATAAAGGGACTAGGATAACTCACTTGGGGTCAGGGAGTACGTCTATGGGACTAGGGTAACTCACATGAGGTCAGAGAGTACATATAAAGGGGATAGGATAACTCACTTGCGGTCAGATAGTACATATAAAGGGGCTAGGATAACTCACTTGGGGTCAGGGAGTGCTTATAAAGGGGGTATGGTAACTCACTTGGGGTCAGGGAGTACTTATTTGGGACTAGGGTAACTCACTTGCCGCCAGAGAGTACATATAAAGGGGCTAGGGTAACTCACATGGGGTCAGGGAGTACTTATTTGGGACTAGGGTAACTCACTTGCCGCCAGAGAGTACATATAAAGGGGCTAGGGTAACTCACATGTTGTCAGGGAGTACTTATAAAGGGGCTATGGTAACTCACTTGCGGTCAGAGAGTACATATAAAGGGGCTAGGATAACTCACTTGGGGTCAGGGAGTACTTATAAAGTGGCTATGGTAACTCACTTGGGGTCAGGAAGTACTTCTATGGAACTAGGGTAACTCACTTTGGGTCAAGGAGTACTTATATGGGACTAGGGTAACTCACTTGGGGTCTGGGAGTACATATAAAGGGGCTAGGATAACTCACTTGCGGTCAGAGAGTACATATAACGAGGCTAGGATAACTCACTTGGGGTCAGGGAGTACTTATATAGGGGCTATGGTAACTCACTTAGGGTCAGGAAGTACTTCTATGGGATTAGGGTAACTCACTTGGGGTCAGGGAGTACTTATAAAGGGGCTAGGATAACTCACTTGCGGTCAGATAGTACATATAAAGGGGCTAGGATAACTCACTTGCGGTCAGAGAGTACATATAAAGGGGCTAGGGTAACTCACATGGGGTCAGGGAGTACTTATAAAGGGGCTATGGTAACTCAATTAGGGTCAGGAAGTACTTCTATGGGATTAGGGTAACTCACTTGCGGTCAGGGAGTACTTATAAAGGGGCTAGGATAACTCACTTGCGGTCAGATAGTACATATAAAGGGGCTAGGATAACTCACTTGCGGTCAGAGAGTACATATAAAGGGGCTAGGGTAACTCACATGGGGTCAGGGAGTACTTATAAAGGGGCTATGGTAACTCACTTGCGGTCAGAGAGTACTTATAAAGGGGCTAGGATAACTCACTTGGGGTCAGGGAGTACTTATACAGGGGCTATGGTAACTCACTTGGGGTCAGAAAGTACTTCTATGGAACTAGGGTAACTCACTTGGGGTCTGGGAGTACATATAAAGCGGCTAGGGTAACTCACTTTGGGTCAAGGAGTACTTATATGGGACTAGGGTAACTACCTTGGGGTCTGGGATTACATATAAAGGGGCTAGGATAACTCACTTGCGGTCAGAGAGTACATATAAAGGGGCAAGGATAACTCACTTGGGGTCAGGGAGTACTTATAAAGGGGCTATGGTAACTCACTTTGGGTCAAGGAGTACTACTATGGGACTAGGGTAACTCACTTGCCGTCAGAGAGTACATATAAAGGGGCTAGGATAACTCACTTGCGGTCAGAGAGTACATATAAAGGGGCTAGGATAACTCACTTAGGGTCAGGGAGTACTTCTATGGGACTAGGGTAACTCACTTGCGGTCAGGGAATACATCTATGGGACTAGGGTAATTCTCTTGGGGTCAAGGAGTACTTATAAGGGACTAGGGTAACTCACTTGGGGTCTGGGAGTACATATAAAGCGGCTAGGATAACTCACTTGCGGTCAGAGAGTACATATAAAGGGGCTAGGATAACTCACTTGGGGTCAGGAAGTACTTATAAAGGGGCTATGGTAAATCACTTGGGGCCAGGGAGTACTAATATGAAACTAGGGTAACACACTTGGGTCAGGGAGTACTTATAAAGGGGCTAGGATAACTCACTTGCGGTCAGAGAGTACATATAAAGGGGCTAGGATAATTCACTTGGGGTCAGGGAGTACATATAAAGGGGCTATGGTAACTCACTTGGGGTCAAGGAGTACTACTATGGGACTAGGGTAACTCACTTGCCGTCAGAGAGTTCATATAAAGGGGCTAGGATAACTCATTTGGGGTCAGGGAGTACTTATAAAGGGGCTAGGATAACTCACTTGCGGTCAGAGAGTACATATAAAGGGGCTAGGATAACTCACTAGGGGTCAGGGAGTACTTATAAAGGGGCTATGGTAACTCACTTGCCGTCAGAGAGTACATATAAAGGGGCTAGGATAACACACTTGGGGTCAGGGAGTACTTATAAAGGGGCTATGGTAACTCACTTTGGGTCAAGGAGTACTACTATGGGACTAGGGTAACTCACTTGCGGTCAGAGAGTACTTATAAAGGGGCTAGGATAACTCACTTGCGGTCAGAGAGTACATATAAAGGGGCTAGGATAACTCACTTGGGGTCAGGGAGTACGTCTATGGGACTAGGGTAACTCACATGAGGTCAGAGAGTACATATAAAGGGGATAGGATAACTCACTTGCGGTCAGAGAGTACATATAAAGGGACTAGGATAACTCACTTGGAGTCAGGGGGTACGTCTATGGGACTAGGGTAACTCACATGAGGTCAGAGAGTACATATAAAGGGGCTAGGATAACTCACTTGGGGTCAGGGAGTACTTATAAAGGGGCTATGGTACCTCATTTGGGGTCAGGGAGAAGTTATAAGGGACTAAGGTAACTCACTTGGGGTCAGGGAGTACTTATAAAGGGGCTAGGATAATTCACTTGGGGTCAGGGAGTACATATAAAGGGGCTAGGATAACTCACTTTCGGTCGAAGAGTACTACTATGGGACTAGGGTAACTCACTTGGGGTCAGAGAGTACATATAAAGGGGCTAGGGTAACTCACTTGGGGTCAAGGAGTACTACTATGGGACTAGGGTAACTCACTTGGGGTCAGGGAGTACTTATAAAGTGGCTAGGATAACTCACTTGCGGTCAGAGAGTACATATAAAGGGGCTAGGATAACTCACTTGGGGTCAGGGAGTACGTCTATGGGACTAGGGTAACTCACATGAGGTCAGAGAGTACATATAAAGGGGATAGGATAACTCACTTGCGGTCAGATACTACATATAAGGGGGCTAGGATAACTCACTTGCGGTCAGAGAGTACATATAAAGGGGCTAGGGTATCTCACATGGGGTCAGGGAGTACTTATAAAGGGGCTATGGTAACTCACTTGCGGTCAGAGAGTACATATAAAGGGGCTAGGATAACTCACTTGGGGTCAGGGAGAACTTATAAAGGGGCTATGGTAACTCACTTGGGGTCAGGAAGTACTTCTATGAAACTAGGGTAACTCACTTGGGGTCTGGGAGTACATATAAAGCGGCTAGGGTAACTCACTTTGGGTCAAGGAGTACTTATATGGGACTAGGGTAACTCACTTGGGGTCTGGGATTACATATAAAGGGGCTAGGATAACTCACTTGCCGTCAGAGAGTACATATAAAGGGGCTAGGATAACTCACTTGCGTTCAGAGAGTACATATAAAGGGGCTAGGATAACTCACTTAGGGACAGGGAGTACTTCTATGGGACTAGGGTAACTCACTTGCGGTCAGAGAGTACATATAAAGGAACTAGGATAACTCACTTGCTGTCAGGAAGTACTTATATAAGGGGCTAGGGTAACTCACTTGGGGTCAGGGAATACATCTATGGGACTAGGGTAATTCTCTTGGGGTCAAGGAGTACTTATAAGGGACTAGGGTAACTCACTTGGGGTCTGGGAGTACATATAAAACGGCTAGGATAACTCACTTGCGGTCAGAGAGTACATATAAAGGGGCTAGGGTAACTCACTTGCGGTCAGAGAGTACATATAAAGGGGCTAGGATAACTCACTTGGGGTCAGGAAGTACTTATAAAGGGGCTATGGTAAATCACTTGGGGCCAGGGAGTACTAATATGAAACTAGGGTAACACACTTGGGTCAGGGAGTACTTATAAAGGGGCTAGGATAACTCATTTGCGGTCAGAGAGTACATATAAAGGGGCTAGGATAATTCACTTGGGGTCAGGGAGTACATATAAAGGGGCTATGGTAACTCACTTGGGGTCAAGTAGTACTACTATGGGACTAGGGTAACTCACTTGCCGTCAGAGAGTACATATAAAGGGGCTAGGATAACTCATTTGGGGTCAGGGAGTACTTATAAAGGGGCTAGGATAACTCACTTGCGGTCAGAGAGCACATATAAAGGGGCTAGGATAACTCACTTGGGGTCAGGGAGTACTTATAAAGGGGCTATGGTAAATCACTTGGGGCCAGGGAGTACTAATATGAAACTAGGGTAACACACTTGGGTCAGGGAGTACTTATAAAGGGGCTAGGATAACTCACTTGCGGTCAGAGAGTACATATAAAGGGGCTAGGATAATTCACTTGGGGTCAGGGAGTACATATAAAGGGGCTATGGTAACTCACTTGGGGTCAAGGAGTACTACTATGGGACTAGGGTAACTCACTTGCCGTCAGAGAGTTCATATAAAGGGGCTAGGATAACTCATTTGGGGTCAGGGAGTACTTATAAAGGGGCTAGGATAACTCACTTGCGGTCAGAGAGTACATATAAAGGGGCTAGGATAACTCACTAGGGGTCAGGGAGTACTTATAAAGGGGCTATGGTAACTCACTTGCCGTCAGAGAGTACATATAAAGGGGCTAGGATAACACACTTGGGGTCAGGGAGTACTTATAAAGGGGCTATGGTAACTCACTTTGGGTCAAGGAGTACTACTATGGGACTAGGGTAACTCACTTGCGGTCAGAGAGTACTTATAAAGGGGCTAGGATAACTCACTTGCGGTCAGAGAGTACATATAAAGGGGCTAGGATAACTCACTTGGGGTCAGGGAGTACGTCTATGGGACTAGGGTAACTCACATGAGGTCAGAGAGTACATATAAAGGGGATAGGATAACTCACTTGCGGTCAGAGAGTACATATAAAGGGACTAGGATAACTCACTTGGAGTCAGGGGGTACGTCTATGGGACTAGGGTAACTCACATGAGGTCAGAGAGTACATATAAAGGGGCTAGGATAACTCACTTGGGGTCAGGGAGTACTTATAAAGGGGCTATGGTACCTCATTTGGGGTCAGGGAGAAGTTATAAGGGACTAAGGTAACTCACTTGGGGTCAGGGAGTACTTATAAAGGGGCTAGGATAATTCACTTGGGGTCAGGGAGTACATATAAAGGGGCTAGGATAACTCACTTTCGGTCGAAGAGTACTACTATGGGACTAGGGTAACTCACTTGGGGTCAGAGAGTACATATAAAGGGGCTAGGGTAACTCACTTGGGGTCAAGGAGTACTACTATGGGACTAGGGTAACTCACTTGGGGTCAGGGAGTACTTATAAAGTGGCTAGGATAACTCACTTGCGGTCAGAGAGTACATATAAAGGGGCTAGGATAACTCACTTGGGGTCAGGGAGTACGTCTATGGGACTAGGGTAACTCACATGAGGTCAGAGAGTACATATAAAGGGGCTAGGGTAACTCACTTGCGGTCAGAGAGTACATATAAAGGGGCTAGGATAACTCACATGGGGTCAGGGAGTACTTATAAAGGGGCTATGGTAACTCACTTAGGGTCAGGAAGTACTTCTATGGGATTAGGGTAACTCACTTGGGGTCAGGGAGTACGTCTATGGGACTAGGGTAACTCACTTGGGGTCAGGGAGTACTTATAAAGGGGCTAGGATAACTCACTTGCGGTCAGAGAGTACATATAAAGGGGCTAGTATAGTTCACTTGGGGTCTGGGAGTACATATAAAGCGGCTAGGATAACTCACTTGCGGTCAGAGAGTACATATAAAGGGGCTAGGGTAACTCACTTGCGGTCAGAGAGTACATATAAAGGGGCTAGGATAACTCACTTGGGGTCAGGGAGTACGTCTATGGGACTAGGGTAACTCACATGAGGTCAGAGAGTACATATAAAGGGGATAGGATAACTCACTTGCGGTCAAAGAGTACATATAAAGGGGCTAGGATAACTCACTTGGGGTCAGGGAGTACTTATAAAGGGGCTATGGTAACTCACTTGGGGTCAGGGAGTACTTATTTGGGACTAGGGTAACTCACTTGCCGCCAGAGAGTACATATAAAGGGGCTAGGGTAACTCACATGGGGACAGGGAGTACTTATAAAGGGGCTATTGTAACTCACTTGCGGTCAGAGAGTACATATAAAGGGGCTAGGATAACTCACTTGGGGTCAGGGAGTACTTATAAAGGGGCTATGGTAACTCACTTGGGGTCAGGGAGTACTTATTTGGGACTAGGGTAACTCACTTGCCGCCAGAGAGTACATATAAAGGGGCTAGGGTAACTCACACGGGGTCAGGGAGTACTTATAAAGGGGCTATGGTAACTCACTTGCGGTCAGAGAGTACATATAAAGGGGCTAGGATAACTCACTTGCGGTCAGAGAGTACATATAAAGGGGCTAGGATAACTCACTTGGGGTCAGGGAGTACGTCTATGGGACTAGGGTAACTCACATGAGGTCAGAGAGTACATATAAAGGGGATAGGATAACTCACTTGCGGTCAGATACTACATATAAGGGGGCTAGGATAACTCACTTGCGGTCAGAGAGTACATATAAAGGGGCTAGGGTATCTCACATGGGGTCAGGGAGTACTTATAAAGGGGCTATGGTAACTCACTTGCGGTCAGAGAGTACATATAAAGGGGCTAGGATAACTCACTTGGGGTCAGGGAGAACTTATAAAGGGGCTATGGTAACTCACTTGGGGTCAGGAAGTACTTCTATGAAACTAGGGTAACTCACTTGGGGTCTGGGAGTACATATAAAGCGGCTAGGGTAACTCACTTTGGGTCAAGGAGTACTTATATGGGACTAGGGTAACTCACTTGGGGTCTGGGATTACATATAAAGGGGCTAGGATAACTCACTTGCCGTCAGAGAGTACATATAAAGGGGCTAGGATAACTCACTTGCGTTCAGAGAGTACATATAAAGGGGCTAGGATAACTCACTTAGGGACAGGGAGTACTTCTATGGGACTAGGGTAACTCACTTGCGGTCAGAGAGTACATATAAAGGAACTAGGATAACTCACTTGCTGTCAGGAAGTACTTATATAAGGGGCTAGGGTAACTCACTTGGGGTCAGGGAATACATCTATGGGACTAGGGTAATTCTCTTGGGGTCAAGGAGTACTTATAAGGGACTAGGGTAACTCACTTGGGGTCTGGGAGTACATATAAAACGGCTAGGATAACTCACTTGCGGTCAGAGAGTACATATAAAGGGGCTAGGGTAACTCACTTGCGGTCAGAGAGTACATATAAAGGGGCTAGGATAACTCACTTGGGGTCAGGAAGTACTTATAAAGGGGCTATGGTAAATCACTTGGGGCCAGGGAGTACTAATATGAAACTAGGGTAACACACTTGGGTCAGGGAGTACTTATAAAGGGGCTAGGATAACTCATTTGCGGTCAGAGAGTACATATAAAGGGGCTAGGATAATTCACTTGGGGTCAGGGAGTACATATAAAGGGGCTATGGTAACTCACTTGGGGTCAAGTAGTACTACTATGGGACTAGGGTAACTCACTTGCCGTCAGAGAGTACATATAAAGGGGCTAGGATAACTCATTTGGGGTCAGGGAGTACTTATAAAGGGGCTAGGATAACTCACTTGCGGTCAGAGAGCACATATAAAGGGGCTAGGATAACTCACTTGGGGTCAGGGAGTACTTTTTATGGACTATGTTAACTCACTTGGGTCAGGGAGTACTTATAAAGGGGCTAGGATAACTCACTTGCGGTCAGAGTGTACATATAAAGGGGCTAGGATAATTCACTTGGGGTAAGGGAGTACATATAAAGGGGCTATGGTAACTCACTTGGGGTCAAGGAGTACTACTATGGGACTAGGGTAACTCACTTTCCGTCAGAGAGTACATATAAAGGGGCTAGGATAACTCATTTGGGGTCAGGGAGTACTTATAAAGGGGCTAGGATAACACACTTGCGGTCAGAGAGTACATATAAAGGGGCTAGGGTAACTCACTTGCGGTCAGAGAGTACATATAAAGGGGCTAGGATAACTCACTTGGGTTCAGGGAGTACTTATAAAGGGGCTATGGTACCTCACTTGGGGTCTGGGAGTACATATAAAGGGGCTAGGATAACTAACTTGGGGTCAGGGAGTACTTATAAAGGGGCTATGGTAACTCACTTGGGGTCAAGGAGTACTACTATGGGACTAGAGTAACTCACTTGGGTTATTGGAGCACTTATATGGGGCTAGGGTAAATCAGTTGGGGATAGGGAGTACTTATATGGGACTAGGGTAACTCACTTAGGGTCAGGGTGTACTTATAAAGGGGCTATGGTAACTCACTTGGAGTCAGGGAGTACTTATATGGGACTAGGGTAACTCACTCAGGGTCAGGGAGTACTTATATGGGACTAGGGTAACTCACTTGGGGTCAGGGAGTACATATAAAGGGGCTAGGGTAACACACTTGTGTCAGGGAGTACTTATAAAGGGGCTAGGATAACTCACTTGCGGTCAGAGAGTACATATAGAGGGGCTAGGATAATTCACTTGGGGTCAGGGAGTACATATAAAGGGGCTATGGTAACTCACTTGGGGGCAAGGAGTATTACTATGGGACTAGGGTAACTCACTTGCCGTCAGAGAATACATATAATGGGGCTAGGATAACTCATTTGGGGTCAGGGAGTACTTATAAAGGGGCTAGGATAACTCACTTGCGGTCAGAGAGTACATATAAAGGGGCTAGGATAACTCACTTGGGGTCAGGAAGTACTTGTAAAGGGGCTATGGTAACTCACTTGGGGCCAGGGAGTACTAATATGAAACTAGGGTAACACACTTGTGTCAGGGAGTACTTATAAAGGGGCTAGGATAACTCACTTGCCGTTAGAGAGTACATATAAAGGGGCTAGGATAACTCATTTGGGGTCAGGTAGTACTTATAAAGGGGCTATGGTAACTCACTTGGGGTCAGGGAGTACTTATTTGGGACTAGGGTAACTCACTTGCCGCCAGAGAGTACATATAAAGGGGCTAGGGTAACTCACATGGGGACAGGGAGTACTTATAAAGGGGCTATGGTAACTCACTTGCGGTCAGAGAGTACATATAAAGGGGCTAGGATAACTCACTTGGGGTCAGGGAGTACGTCTATGGGACTAGGGTAACTCACATGAGGTCAGAGAGTACATATAAAGGGGATAGGATAACTCACTTGCGGTCAAAGAGTACATATAAAGGGGCTAGGATAACTCACTTGGGGTCAGGGAGTACTTATAAAGGGGCTATGGTAACTCACTTGGGGTCAGGGAGTACTTATTTGGGACTAGGGTAACTCACTTGCCGCCAGAGAGTACATATAAAGGGGCTAGGGTAACTCACATGGGGACAGGGAGTACTTATAAAGGGGCTATGGTAACTCACTTGCGGTCAGAGAGTACATATAAAGGGGCTAGGATAACTCACTTGGGGTCAGGGAGTACTTTTTATGGACTATGTTAACTCACTTGGGTCAGGGAGTACATATAAAACGGCAAGGATAACTCACTTGCGGTCAGAGAGTACATATAAAGGGGCTAGTGTAACTCACTTGCGGTCAGAGAGTACATATAAAGGGGCTAGGATAACTCACTTGGGGTCAGGAAGTACTTATAAAGGGGCTATGGTAAATCACTTGGGGCCAGGGAGTACTAATATGAAACTAGGGTAACACACTTGGGTCAGGGAGTACTTATAAAGGGGCTATGGTAACTCACTTGGGGTCAAGGAGTACTACTATGGGACTAGGGTAACTCACTTGCCGTCAGAGAGTACATATAAAGGGGCTAGGATAACTCACTAGCGGTCAGAGAGCACATATAAAGGTGCTAGGATAACTCACTTGGGGTCAGGGAGTACTTTTTATGGACTATGTTAACTCACTTGGGTCAGGGAGTACTTATAAAGGGGCTAGGATAACTCACTTGCGGTCAGAGTGTACATATAAAGGGGCTAGGATAATTCACTTGGGGTCAGGGCGTACATTTAAAGGGGCTATGGTAACTCACATGGGGTCAAGGAGTACTACTATGGGACTAGGGTAACTCACTTTCCGTCAGAGAGTACATATAAAGGGGCTAGGATAACTCATTTGGGGTCAGGGAGTACTTATAAAGGGGCTAGGGTAACTCACTTGCGGTCAGAGAGTACATATAAAGGGGCTAGGGTAACTCACTTGCGGTCAGAGAGTACATATAAAGGGGCTAGGATAACTCACTTGGGTTCAGGGAGTACTTATAAAGGGGCTATGGTACCTCACTTGGGGTCTGGGAGTACATATAAAGGGGCTAGGATAACTCACTTGGGGTCAGGGAGTACTTATAAAGGGGCTATGGTAACTCACTTGGGGTCAAGGAGTACTACTATGGGACTAGGGTAACTCACTTGGGTTATTGGAGCACTTATATGGGGCTAGGGTAAATCAGTTGGGGATAGGGAGTACTTATAAAGGGGCTAGGATAACTCACTTGCGGTCAGAGAGTACATATAAAGGGGCTAGGATAATTCACTTGGGGTCAGGGAGTACATATAAAGGGGCTATGGTATCTCACTTGGGGTCAAGGAGTACTACTATGGGAGTAGGGTAACTCACTTGCCGTCAGAGAGTACATATAAAGGGGCTAGGGTAACTCACTTGCGGTCAGAGAGTACATATAAAGGGGCTAGGATAACTCACTTTGGGTCAGGAAGTACTTATAAAGGGGCTATGGTAAATCACTTGGGGCCAGGGAGTACTAATATGAAACTAGGGTAACACACTTGGGTCAGGGAGTACTTATAAAGGGGCTAGGATAACTCATTTGCGGTCAGAGAGTACATATAAAGGGGCTAGGATAATTCACTTGGGGTCAGGGAGTACATATAAAGGGGCTATGGTAACTCACTTGGGGTCAAGGAGTACTACTATGGGGCTAGGGTAACTCACTTGCCGTCAGAGAGTACATATAAAGGGGCTAGGATAACTCATTTGGGGTCAGGGAGTACTTATAAAGGGGCTAGGATAACTCACTTGCGGTCAGAGAGCACATATAAAGGGGCTAGGATAACTCATTTGGGGTCAGGGAGTACTTATAAAGGGGCTAGGATAACTCACTTGCGGTCAGAGAGTACATATAAAGGGGCTAGGGTAACTCACTTGCGGTCAGAGAGTACATATAAAGGGGCTAGGATAACTCACTTGGGTTCAGGGAGTACTTATAAAGGGGCTATGGTACCTCACTTAGGGTCAGGGTGTACTTATAAAGGGGCTATGGTAACTCACTTGGAGTCAGGGAGTACTTATATGGGACTAGGGTAACTCACTCAGGGTCAGGGAGTACTTATATGGGACTAGGGTATCTCACTTGGGGTCAGGGAGTACATATAAAGGGGCTAGGGTAACACACTTGGGGCCAGGGAGTACTAATATGAAACTAGGGTAACACACTTGGGTCAGGGAGTACTTATAAAGGGGCTAGGATAACTCACTTGCGGTCAGAGAGTACATATAAAGGGGCTAGGATAATTCACTTGGGGTCAGGGAGTACATATAAAGGGGCTATGGTAACTCACTTGGGGTCAAGGAGTACTACTATGGGAGTAGGGTAACTCACTTGCCGTCAGAGAGTACATATAAAGGGGCTAGGGTAACTCACTTGCGGTCAGAGAGTACATATAAAGGGGCTAGGATAACTCACTTTGGGTCAGGAAGTACTTATAAAGGGGCTATGGTAAATCACTTTGGGCCAGGGAGTACTAATATGAAACTAGGGTAACACACTTGGGTCAGGGAGTACTTATAAATGGGCTAGGATAACTCATTTGCGGTCAGAGAGTACATATAAAGGGGCTAGGATAATTCACTTGGGGTCAGGGAGTACATATAAAGGGGCTATGGTAACTCACTTGGGGTCAAGGAGTACTACTATGGGACTAGGGCAACTCACTTGCCGTCAGAGAGTACATATAAAGGGGCTAGGATAACTCATTTGGGGTCAGGGAGTACTTATAAAGGGGCTAGGATAACTCACTTGCGGTCAGAGAGCACATATAAAGGTGCTAGGATAACTCACTTGGGGTCAGGGAGTACTTTTTATGGACTATGTTAACTCACTTGGGTCAGGGAGTACTTATAAAGGGGCTAGGATAACTCACTTGCGGTCAGAGTGTACATATAAAGGGGCTAGGATAATTCACTTGGGGTAAGGGAGTACATATAAAGGGGCTATGGTAACTCACATGGGGTCAAGGAGTACTACTATGGGACTAGGGTAACTCACTTTCCGTCAGAGAGTACATATAAAGGGGCTAGGATAACTAATTTGGGGTCAGGGAGTACTTATAAAGGGGCTAGGATAACTCACTTGCGGTCAGAGAGTACATATAAAGGGGCTAGGATAATTCACTTGGGGTCAGGGAGTACATATAAAGGGGCTATGGTAACTCACTTGGGGTCAAGGAGTACTACTATGGGACTAGGGTAACTCACTTGCCGTCAGAGAGTACATATAAAGGGGCTAGGATAACTCATTTGGGGTCAGGGAGTACTTATAAAGGGGCTAGGATAACTCACTTGCGGTCAGAGAGCACATATAAAGGGGCTAGGATAAATCACTTGGGTCAGGGAGTACTTATAAAGGGGCTAGGATAACTCACTTGCGGTCAGAGTGTACATATAAAGGGGCTAGGATAATTCACTTGGGGTAAGGGAGTACATATAAAGGGGCTATGGTAACTCACATGGGGTCAAGGAGTACTACTATGGGACTAGGGTAACTCACTTTCCGTCAGAGAGTACATATAAAGGGGCTAGGATAACTCATTTGGGGTCAGGGAGTACTTATAAAGGGGCTAGGATAACTCACTTGCGGTCAGAGAGTACATATAAAGGGGCTAGGGTAACTCACTTGCGGTCAGAGAGTACATATAAAGGGGCTAGGATAACTCACTTGGGTTCAGGGAGTACTTATAAAGGGGCTATGGTACCTAACTTAGGGTCAGGGTGTACTTATAAAGGGGCTATGGTAACTCACTTGGAGTCAGGGAGTACTTATATGGGACTAGGTTAACTCACTCAGGGTCAGGGAGTACTTATATGGGACTAGGGTATCTCACTTGGGGTCAGGGAGTACATATAAAGGGGCTAGGGTAACACACTTGGGGCCAGGGAGTACTAATATGAAACTAGGGTAACACACTTGGGTCAGGGAGTACTTATAAAGGGGCTAGGATAACTCACTTGCGGTCAGAGAGTACATACAAAGGGGCTAGGATAATTCACTTGGGGTCAGGGAGTACATATAAAGGGGCTATGGTAACTCACTTGGGGTCAAGGAGTACTACTATGGGAGTAGGGTAACTCACTTGCCGTCAGAGAGTACATATAAAGGGGATAGGGTAACTCACTTGCGGTCAGAGAGTACATATAAAGGGGCTAGGATAACTCACTTTGGGTCAGGAAGTACTTATAAAGGGGCTATGGTAAATCACTTGGGGCCAGGGAGTACTAATATGAAACTAGGGTAACACACTTGGGTCAGGGAGTACTTATAAAGGGGCTAGGATAACTCATTTGCGGTCAGAGAGTACATATAAAGGGGCTAGGATAATTCACTTGGGGTCAGGGAGTACATATAAAGGGGCTATGGTAACTCACTTGGGGTCAAGGAGTACTACTATGGGACTAGGGTAACTCACTTGCCGTCAGAGAGTACATATAAAGGGGCTAGGATAACTCATTTGGGATCAGGGAGTACTTATAAAGGGGCTAGGATAACTCACTTGCTGTCAGAGAGCACATATAAAGGGGCTAGGATAACTCACTTGGGGTCAGGGAGTACTTTTTATGGACTATGTTAACTCACTTGGGTCAGGGAGTACTTATAAAGTGGCTAGGATAACTCACTTGCGGTCAGAGTGTACATATAAAGGGGCTAGGATAATTCACTTGGGGTAAGGGAGTACATATAAAGGGGCTATGGTAACTCACATGGGGTCAAGGAGTACTACTATGGGACTAGGGTAACTCACTTTCCGTCAGAGAGTACATATAAAGGGGCTAGGATAACTCATTTGGGGTCAGGGAGTACTTATATGGGACTAGGGTAACTCACTTGGGGTCAGGGAGTACATATAAAGGGGCTAGGGTAACACACTTGTGTCAGGGAGTACTTATAAAGGGGCTAGGATAACTCACTTGCGGTCAGAGAGTACATATAAAGGGGCTAGGATAATTCACTTGGGGTCAGGGAGTACATATAAAGGGGCTATGGTAACTCACTTGGGGGGCAAGGAGTATTACTATGGGACTAGGGTAACTCACTTGCCGTCAGAGAATACATATAATGGGGCTAGGATAACTCATTTGGGGTCAGGGAGTACTTATAAAGGGGCTAGGATAACTCACTTGCGGTCAGAGAGTACATATAAAGGGGGTAGGATAACTCACTTGGGGTCAGGAAGTACTTGTAAAGGGGCTATGGTAACTCACTTGGGGCCAGGGAGTACTTATATGAAACTAGGGTAACACACTTGTGTCAGGGAGTACTTATAAAGGGGCTAGGATAACTCATTTGGGGTCAGGGAGTACTTATAAAGGGGCTAGGATAACTCACTTGCCGTCAGAGAGTACATATAAAGGGGCTAGGATAACTCATTTGGGGTCAGGTAGTACTTATAAAGGGGCTATGGTAACTCACTTGGGGTCAGGGAGTACTACTATGGGACTAGGGTAACTCACTTGCGGTCAGAGAGTAATATAAAGGGGCTAGGATAACTCATTTGGGGTCAGGGAGTACTTATAAAGGGGCTAGGATAACTCACTTGCGGTCAGAGAGCACATATAAAGGGGCTAGGATAACTCACTTGGGGTCAGGGAGTACTTTTTATGGACTATGTTAACTCACTTGGGGTCAGGGAGTACTTATTTGGGACTAGGGTAACTCACTTGCCGCCAGAGAGTACATATAAAGGGGCTAGGGTAACTCACATGGGGTCAGGGAGTACTTATAAAGGGGCTATGGTAACTCACTTGCGGTCAGAGAGTACATATAAAGGGGCTAGGATGACTCACTTGGGGTCAGGGAGTACTTATAAAGGGGCTATGGTAACTCACTTGGGGTCAGGAAGTACTTCTATGGAACTAGGATAACTCACTTGGGGTCTGGGAGTACATGTAAAGCGGCTAGGGTAATCACTTTGGGTCAAGGAGTACTTATATGGGACTAGGGTAACTCAATTGGGGTCTGGGAGTACATATAAAGGGGCTAGGATAACTCACTTGCGGTCAGAGAGTACATATAACGGGGCTAGGATAATTCACTTGGGGTCAGGGAGTACTTATATAGGGGCTATGGTAACTCACTTAGGGTCAGGGAGTACGTCTATGGGACTAGGGTAACTCAAATGAGGTCAGAGAGTACATATAAAGGGGATGGGATAACTCACTTGCGGTCAGATACTACATATAAAGGGGCTAGGATAACTCACTTGGGGTCAGGGAGTACTTATAAAGGGGCTAGGGTAACACACATGGGGTCAAGGAGTACTACTATGGGACTAGGGTAACTCACTTGCCGTCAGAGAGTACATATAAAGGGGCTAGGATAATTCACTTGGGGTCAGGGAGTACATATAAAGGGGCTATGGTAACTCACTTGGGGGCAAGGAGTATTACTATGGGACTAGGGTAACTCACTTGCCGTCAGAGAATACATATAATGGGGCTAGGATAACTCATTTGGGGTCAGGGAGTACTTATAAAGGGGCTAGGATAACTCACTTGCGGTCAGAGAGTACATATAAAGGTGCTAGGATAACTCACTTGGGGTCAGGAAGTACTTGTAAAGGGGCTATGGTAACTCACTTGGGGCCAGGGAGTACTAATATGAAACTAGGGTAACACACTTGTGTCAGGGAGTACTTATAAAGGGGCTAGGATAACTCATTTGGGGTCAGGGAGTACTTATAAAGGGGCTAGGATAACTCACTTGCCGTCAGAGAGTACATATAAAGGGGCCAGGATAACTCATTTGGGGTCAGGTAGTACTTATAAAGGGGCTATGGTAACTCACTTGGGGTCAGGGAGTACTACTATGGGACTAGGGTAACTCACTTGCGGTCAGAGAGTACATATAAAGGGGCTAGGATAACTCACTTGCGGTCAGAGAGTACATATAAAGGGGCTAGGATAACTCACTTGGGGTCAGGGAGTACGTCTATGGGACTAGGGTAACTCACATGAGGTCAGAGAGTACATATAAAGGGGATAGGATAACTCACTTGCGGTCAAAGAGTACATATAAAGGGGCTAGGATAACTCACTTGGGGTCAGGGAGTACTTATAAAGGGGCTATGGTAACTCACTTGGGGTCAGGGAGTACTTATTTGGGACTAGGGTAACTCACTTGCCGCCAGAGAGTACATATAAAGGGGCTAGGGTAACTCACATGGGGTCAGGGAGTACTTATAAAGGGGCTATGGTAACTCACTTGCGGTCAGAGAGTACATATAAAGGGGCTAGGATAACTCACTTGGGGTCAGGGAGTACGTCTATGGGACTAGGGTAACTCACATGAGGTCAGAGAGTACATATAAAGGGGATAGGATAACTCACTTGCGGTCAAAGAGTACATATAAAGGGGCTAGGATAACTCACTTGGGGTCAGGGAGTACTTATAAAGGGGCTATGGTAACTCACTTGGGGTCAGGGAGTACTTATTTGGGACTAGGGTAACTCACTTGCCGCCAGAGAGTACATATAAAGGGGCTAGGGTAACTCACATGGGGACAGGGAGTACTTATAAAGGGGCTATGGTAACTCACTTGCGGTCAGAGAGTACATATAAAGGGGCTAGGATAACTCACTTGGGGTCAGGGAGTACTTTTTATGGACTATGTTAACTCACTTGGGTCAGGGAGTACATATAAAACGGCAAGGATAACTCACTTGCTGTCAGAGAGTACATATAAAGGGGCTAGTGTAACTCACTTGCGGTCAGAGAGTACATATAAAGGGGCTAGGATAACTCACTTGGGGTCAGGAAGTACTTATAAAGGGGCTATGGTAAATCACTTGGGGCCAGGGAGTACTAATATGAAACTAGGGTAACACACTTGGGTCAGGGAGTACTTATAAAGGGGCTATGGTAACTCACTTGGGGTCAAGGAGTACTACTATGGGACTAGGGTAACTCACTTGCCGTCAGAGAGTACATATAAAGGGGCTAGGATAACTCACTAGCGGTCAGAGAGCACATATAAAGGTGCTAGGATAACTCACTTGGGGTCAGGGAGTACTTTTTATGGACTATGTTAACTCACTTGGGTCAGGGAGTACTTATAAAGGGGCTAGGATAACTCACTTGCGGTCAGAGTGTACATATAAAGGGGCTAGGATAATTCACTTGGGGTCAGGGAGTACATATAAAGGGGCTATGGTAACTCACATGGGGTCAAGGAGTACTACTATGGGACTAGGGTAACTCACTTTCCGTCAGAGAGTACATATAAAGGGGCTAGGATAACTCATTTGGGGTCAGGGAGTACTTATAAAGGGGCTAGGATAACTCACTTGCGGTCAGAGAGTACATATAAAGGGGCTAGGGTAACTCACTTGCGGTCAGAGAGTACATATAAAGGGGCTAGGGTAACTCACTTGCGGTCAGAGAGTACATATAAAGGGGCTAGGATAACTCACTTGGGTTCAGGGAGTACTTATAAAGGGGCTATGGTACCTCACTTGGGGTCTGGGAGTACATATAAAGGGGCTAGGATAACTCACTTGGGGTCAGGGAGTACTTATAAAGGGGCTATGGTAACTCACTTGGGGTCAAGGAGTACTACTATGGGACTAGGGTAACTCACTTGGGTTATTGGAGCACTTATATGGGGCTAGGGTAAATCAGTTGGGGATAGGGAGTACTTATAAAGGGGCTAGGATAACTCACTTGCGGTCAGAGAGTACATATAAAGGGGCTAGGATAATTCACTTGGGGTCAGGGAGTACATATAAAGGGGCTATGGTAACTCACTTGGGGTCAAGGAGTACTACTATGGGAGTAGGGTAACTCACTTGCCGTCAGAGAGTACATATAAAGGGGCTAGGGTAACTCACTTGCGGTCAGAGAGTACATATAAAGGGGCTAGGATAACTCACTTTGGGTCAGGAAGTACTTATAAAGGGGCTATGGTAACTCACTTGGGGTCAGGGAGTACTTATTTGGGACTAGGGTAACTCACTTGCCGCCAGAGAGTACATATAAAGGGGCTAGGGTAACTCACATGGGGACAGGGAGTACTTATAAAGGGGCTATGGTAACTCACTTGCGGTCAGAGAGTACATATAAAGGGGCTAGGATAACTCACTTGGGGTCAGGGAGTACTTTTTATGGACTATGTTAACTCACTTGGGTCAGGGAGTACATATAAAACGGCAAGGATAACTCACTTGCTGTCAGAGAGTACATATAAAGGGGCTAGTGTAACTCACTTGCGGTCAGAGAGTACATATAAAGGGGCTAGGATAACTCACTTGGGGTCAGGAAGTACTTATAAAGGGGCTATGGTAAATCACTTGGGGCCAGGGAGTACTAATATGAAACTAGGGTAACACACTTGGGTCAGGGAGTACTTATAAAGGGGCTATGGTAACTCACTTGGGGTCAAGGAGTACTACTATGGGACTAGGGTAACTCACTTGCCGTCAGAGAGTACATATAAAGGGGCTAGGATAACTCACTAGCGGTCAGAGAGCACATATAAAGGTGCTAGGATAACTCACTTGGGGTCAGGGAGTACTTTTTATGGACTATGTTAACTCACTTGGGTCAGGGAGTACTTATAAAGGGGCTAGGATAACTCACTTGCGGTCAGAGTGTACATATAAAGGGGCTAGGATAATTCACTTGGGGTCAGGGAGTACATATAAAGGGGCTATGGTAACTCACATGGGGTCAAGGAGTACTACTATGGGACTAGGGTAACTCACTTTCCGTCAGAGAGTACATATAAAGGGGCTAGGATAACTCATTTGGGGTCAGGGAGTACTTATAAAGGGGCTAGGATAACTCACTTGCGGTCAGAGAGTACATATAAAGGGGCTAGGGTAACTCACTTGCGGTCAGAGAGTACATATAAAGGGGCTAGGGTAACTCACTTGCGGTCAGAGAGTACATATAAAGGGGCTAGGATAACTCACTTGGGTTCAGGGAGTACTTATAAAGGGGCTATGGTACCTCACTTGGGGTCTGGGAGTACATATAAAGGGGCTAGGATAACTCACTTGGGGTCAGGGAGTACTTATAAAGGGGCTATGGTAACTCACTTGGGGTCAAGGAGTACTACTATGGGACTAGGGTAACTCACTTGGGTTATTGGAGCACTTATATGGGGCTAGGGTAAATCAGTTGGGGATAGGGAGTACTTATAAAGGGGCTAGGATAACTCACTTGCGGTCAGAGAGTACATATAAAGGGGCTAGGATAATTCACTTGGGGTCAGGGAGTACATATAAAGGGGCTATGGTAACTCACTTGGGGTCAAGGAGTACTACTATGGGAGTAGGGTAACTCACTTGCCGTCAGAGAGTACATATAAAGGGGCTAGGGTAACTCACTTGCGGTCAGAGAGTACATATAAAGGGGCTAGGATAACTCACTTTGGGTCAGGAAGTACTTATAAAGGGGCTATGGTAAATCACTTGGGGCCAGGGAGTACTAATATGAAACTAGGGTAACACACTTGGGTCAGGGAGTACTTATAAAGGGGCTAGGATAACTCATTTGCGGTCAGAGAGTACATATAAAGGGGCTAGGATAATTCACTTGGGGTCAGGGAGTACATATAAAGGGGCTATGGTAACTCACTTGGGGTCAAGGAGTACTACTATGGGACTAGGGTAACTCACTTGCCGTCAGAGAGTACATATAAAGGGGCTAGGATAACTCATTTGGGGTCAGGGAGTACTTATAAAGGGGCTAGGATAACTCACTTGCGCTCAGAGAGCACATATAAAGGGGCTAGGATAACTCACTTGGGGTCAGGGAGTACTTTTTATGGACTATGTTAACTCACTTGGGTCAGGGAGTACTTATAAAAGGGCTAGGATAACTCACTTGCGGTCAGAGTGTACATATAAAGGGGCTAGGATAATTCACTTGGGGTAAGGGAGTACATATAAAGGGGCTATGGTAACTCACATGGGGTCAAGGAGTACTACTATGGGACTAGGGTAACTCACTTTCCGTCAGAGAGTACATATAAAGGGGCTAGGATAACTCATTTGGGGTCAGGGAGTACTTATAAAGGGGCTAGGATAACTCACTTGCGGTCAGAGAGTACATATAAAGGGGCTAGGGTAACTCACTTGCGGTCAGAGAGTACATATAAAGGGGCTAGGATAACTCACTTGGGTTCAGGGAGTACTTATAAAGGGGCTATGGTACCTCACTTAGGGTCAGGGTGTACTTATAAAGGGGCTATGGTAACTCACTTGGAGTCAGGGAGTACTTATATGGGACTAGGGTAACTCACTCAGGGTCAGGGAGTACTTATATGGGACTAGGGTATCTCACTTGGGGTCAGGGAGTACATATAAAGGGGCTAGGGTAACACACTTGGGGCCAGGGAGTACTAATATGAAACTAGGGTAACACACTTGGGTCAGGGAGTACTTATAAAGGGGCTAGGATAACTCACTTGCGGTCAGAGAGTACATATAAAGGGGCTAGGATAATTCACTTGGGGTCAGGGAGTACATATAAAGGGGCTATGGTAACTCACTTGGGGTCAAGGAGTACTACTATGGGAGTAGGGTAACTCACTTGCCGTCAGAGAGTACATATAAAGGGGCTAGGGTAACTCACTTGCGGTCAGAGAGTACATATAAAGGGGCTAGGATAACTCACTTTGGGTCAGGAAGTACTTATAAAGGGGCTATGGTAAATCACTTGGGGCCAGGGAGTACTAATATGAAACTAGGGTAACACACTTGGGTCAGGGAGTACTTATAAAGGGGCTAGGATAACTCATTTGCGGTCAGAGAGTACATATAAAGGGGCTAGGATAATTCACTTGGGGTCAGGGAGTACATATAAAGGGGCTATGGTAACTCACTTGGGGTCAAGGAGTACTACTATGGGACTAGGGCAACTCACTTGCCGTCAGAGAGTACATATAAAGGGGCTAGGATAACTCATTTGGGGTCAGGGAGTACTTATAAAGGGGCTAGGATAACTCACTTGCGGTCAGAGAGCACATATAAAGGGGCTAGGATAACTCACTTGGGGTCAGGGAGTACTTTTTATGGACTATGTTAACTCACTTGGGTCAGGGAGTACTTATAAAGGGGCTAGGATAACTCACTTGCGGTCAGAGTGTACATATAAAGGGGCTAGGATAATTCACTTGGGGTAAGGGAGTACATATAAAGGGGCTATGGTAACTCACATGGGGTCAAGGAGTACTACTATGGGACTAGGGTAACTCACTTTCCGTCAGAGAGTACATATAAAGGGGCTAGGATAACTCATTTGGGGTCAGGGAGTACTTATAAAGGGGCTAGGATAACTCACTTGCGGTCAGAGAGTACATATAAAGGGGCTAGGATAATTCACTTGGGGTCAGGGAGTACATATAAAGGGGCTATGGTAACTCACTTGGGGTCAAGGAGTACTACTATGGGACTAGGGTAACTCACTTGCCGTCAGAGAGTACATATAAAGGGGCTAGGATAACTCATTTGGGGTCAGGGAGTACTTATAAAGGGGCTAGGATAACTCACTTGCGGTCAGAGAGCACATATAAAGGGGCTAGGATAACTCACTTGGGTCAGGGAGTACTTATAAAGGGGCTAGGATAACTCACTTGCGGTCAGAGTGTACATATAAAGGGACTAGGATAATTCACTTGGGGTAAGGGAGTACATATAAAGGGGCTATGGTAACTCACATGGGGTCAAGGAGTACTACTATGGGACTAGGGTAACTCACTTTCCGTCAGAGAGTACATATAAAGGGGCTAGGATAACTCATTTGGGGTCAGGGAGTACTTATAAAGGGGCTAGGATAACTCACTTGCGGTCAGAGAGTACATATAAAGGGGCTAGGGTAACTCACTTGCGGTCAGAGAGTACATATAAAGGGGCTAGGATAACTCACTTGGATTCAGGGAGTACTTATAAAGGGGCTATGGTACCTCACTTAGGGTCAGGGTGTACTTATAAAGGGGCTATGGTAACTCACTTGGAGTCAGGGAGTACTTATATGGGACTAGGGTAACTCACTCAGGGTCAGGGAGTACTTATATGGGACTAGGGTATCTCACTTGGGGTCAGGGAGTACATATAAAGGGGCTAGGGTAACACACTTGGGGCCAGGGAGTACTAATATGAAACTAGGGTAACACACTTGGGTCAGGGAGTACTTATAAAGGGGCTAGGATAACTCACTTGCGGTCAGAGAGTACATACAAAGGGGCTAGGATAATTCACTTGGGGTCAGGGAGTACATATAAAGGGGCTATGGTAACTCACTTGGGGTCAAGGAGTACTACTATGGGAGTAGGGTAACTCACTTGCCGTCAGAGAGTACATATAAAGGGGCTAGGGTAACTCACTTGCGGTCAGAGAGTACATATAAAGGGGCTAGGATAACTCACTTTGGGTCAGGAAGTACTTATAAAGGGGCTATGGTAAATCACTTGGGGCCAGGGAGTACTAATATGAAACTAGGGTAACACACTTGGGTCAGGGAGTACTTATAAAGGGGCTAGGATAACTCATTTGCGGTCAGAGAGTACATATAAAGGGGCTAGGATAATTCACTTGGGGTCAGGGAGTACATATAAAGGGGCTATGGTAACTCACTTGGGGTCAAGGAGTACTACTATGGGACTAGGGTAACTCACTTGCCGTCAGAGAGTACATATAAAGGGGCTAGGATAACTCATTTGGGATCAGGGAGTACTTATAAAGGGGCTAGGATAACTCACTTGCGGTCAGAGAGCACATATAAAGGGGCTAGGATAACTCACTTGGGGTCAGGGAGTACTTTTTATGGACTATGTTAACTCACTTGGGTCAGGGAGTACTTATAAAGGGGCTAGGATAACTCACTTGCGGTCAGAGTGTACATATAAAGGGGCTAGGATAATTCACTTGGGGTAAGGGAGTACATATAAAGGGGCTATGGTAACTCACATGGGGTCAAGGAGTACTACTATGGGACTAGGGTAACTCACTTTCCGTCAGAGAGTACATATAAAGGGGCTAGGATAACTCATTTGGGGTCAGGGAGTACTTATAAAGGGGCTAGGATAACTCACTTGCGGTCAGAGAGTACATATAAAGGGGCTAGGGTAACTCACTTGCGGTCAGAGAGTACATATAAAGGGGCTAGGATAACTCACTTGGGTTCAGGGAGTACTTATAAAGGGGCTATGGTACCATACTTGGGGTCTGGGAGTACATATAAAGGGGCTAGGATAACTAACTTGGGGTCAGGGAGTACTTATAAAGGGGCTATGGTAACTCACTTGGAGTCAGGGAGTACTTATATGGGAATAGGGTAACTCACTTGGGGTCAGGGAGTACATATAAAGGGGCTAGGGTAACACACTTGTGTCAGGGAGTACTTATAAAGGGGCTAGGATAACTCACTTGCGGTCAGAGAGTACATATAAAGGGGCTAGGATAATTCACTTGGGGTCAGGGAGTACATATAAAGGGGCTATGGTAACTCACTTGGGGGGCAAGCAGTATTACTATGGGACTAGGGTAACTCACTTGCCGTCAGAGAATACATATAATGGGGCTAGGATAACTCATTTGGGGTCAGGGAGTACTTATAAAGGGGCTAGGATAACTCACTTGCGGTCAGAGAGTACATATAAAGGGGGTAGGATAACTCACTTGGGGTCAGGAAGTACTTGTAAAGGGGCTATGGTAACTCACTTGGGGCCAGGGAGTACTTATATGAAACTAGGGTAACACACTTGTGTCAGGGAGTACTTATAAAGGGGCTAGGATAACTCATTTGGGGTCAGGGAGTACTTATAAAGGGGCTAGGATAACTCACTTGCCGTCAGAGAGTACATATAAAGGGGCTAGGATAACTCATTTGGGGTCAGGTAGTACTTATAAAGGGGCTATGGTAACTCACTTGGGGTCAGGGAGTACTACTATGGGACTAGGGTAACTCACTTGCGGTCAGAGAGTACATATAAAGGGGCTAGGATAACTCATTTGGGGTCAGGGAGTACTTATAAAGGGGCTAGGATAACTCACTTGCGGTCAGAGAGCACATATAAAGGGGCTAGGATAACTCACTTGGGGTCAGGGAGTACTTTTTATGGACTATGTTAACTCACTTGGGGTCAGGGAGTACTTATTTGGGACTAGGGTAACTCACTTGCCGCCAGAGAGTACATATAAAGGGGCTAGGGTAACTCACATGGGGTCAGGGAGTACTTATAAAGGGGCTATGGTAACTCACTTGCGGTCAGAGAGTACATATAAAGGGGCTAGGATAACTCACTTGCGGTCAGAGAGTACATATAACGGGGCTAGGATAATTCACTTGGGGTCAGGGAGTACTTATATAGGGGCTATGGTAACTCACTTAGGGTCAGGGAGTACGTCTATGGGACTAGGGTAACTCAAATGAGGTCAGAGAGTACATATAAAGGGGATGGGATAACTCACTTGCGGTCAGATACTACATATAAAGGGGCTAGGATAACTCACTTGGGGTCAGGGAGTACTTATAAAGGGGCTAGGGTAACACACATGGGGTCAAGGAGTACTACTATGGGACTAGGGTAACTCACTTGCCGTCAGAGAGTACATATAAAGGGGCTAGGATAACTCATTTGGGGTCAGGGAGTACTTATAAAGGGGCTATGGTAACTCACTTGCGGTCAGAGAGTACATATGAAGGGGCTAGGATAACTCACTTGGGGTCAGGGAGTACTTATAAAGGGGCTATGGTAACTCACTTGGGGTCAGGAAGTACTTCTATGGAACTAGGGTAACTCACTTGGGGTCTGGGAGTACATATAAAGGGGCTAGGATAACTCACTTGCGGTCAGAGAGTATATATAAAGGGGCTAGGATAACTCACTTGGGGTCAGGGAGTACTTATAAAGGGGCTATGGTAACTCACTTGGGGTCAAGGAGTACTACTATGGGACTAGGGTAACTCACTTGCCGTCAGAGAGTACATATAAAGGGGCTAGGATAACTCACTTGCGGTCAGAGAGTACATATAAAGGGGCTAGGGTAACTCACTTGGGGTCAGGGAGTACTTCTATGGGACTAGGGTAACTCACTTGCGGTCAGAGGGTACATATAAAGGAACTAGGATAACTCACTTGCGGTCAGGAAGTACTTATATAAGGGGCTAGGGTAACTCACTTGGGGTCAGGGAATACATCTATGGGACTAGGGTAACTCACTTGCGGTCAGAGAGTACATTAAGGAACTAGGATAACTCACTTGCGGTCAGGAAGTACTTATATAAGGGGCTAGGGTAACTCACTTGGGGTCAGGGAATACATCTATGGGACTAGGGTAACACACTAGGGTCAGGGAGTACTTATAAAGGGGCTAGGATAACTCACTTGCGGTCAGAAAGTACATATAAAGGGGCTATGGTAACTCACTTGCCGTCAGAGAGTATATATAAAGGGGTTAGGATAACTCATTTGGGGTCAGGGAGTACTTATAAAGGGGCTAGGATAACTCACTTGCGGTCAGAGAGTACATATAAAGGGGCTAGGATAACTCACTTGCGGTCAGAGAGTACATATAAAGGGGCTAGGATAACTCACTTGGGGTCAGGGAGTACTTATAAAGGGGCTATGGTACCTCACTTGGGGTCTGGGAGTACATATAAAGGGGCTAGGATTACTCACTTGGGGTCAGGGAGTACTTATAAAGGGGCTATGGTAACTCACTTGGGGTCAAGGAGTACTACTATGGGACTAGGGTAACTCACTTGGGTTATTGGAGCACTTATATGGGGCTAGGGTAAATCAGTTGGGAATAGGCAGTACTTATATGTGACTAGGGTAACTTACTTGCGGTCAAAGAGTACATATAAAGGGGCTATGATAACTCACTTGGGGTCAGGGAGTACTTATATACGGGCTAGGGTAACTCACTTAGGGTCAGGGAGTACTTCTCTGGGACTAGGGTAACTCACTTAGGGTCAGGGAGTACTTATAAAGGGGCTATGGTAACTCACTTCGAGTCAGGGAGTACTTATATGAGACTAGGGTAACTCACTCAGGGTCAGGGAGTACTTATATGGGACTAGGGTAACTCACTTGGGGTCAGGGAGTACTTATATAGGGGATAGGGTAACTCACTTGGTGTCAGGGAGTACTTCTATGTGACTATGGTAAATCACTTGGGTACTTGTAGCACTTATTTGGGACTAGGGTAAATCAGTTGGGGTCAGGGAGTACTTATATGGGACTAGGGTAACTCACTTGCGGTCAGAGAGTACATATAAAGGGACTAGGGTAACTCAATTGCTGTCAGAGAGTAGATATAAAAGGGCAAGGATAACTCACTTGGGGTAAGGGAGTATTTCTATGGGTCTAGGGTAACCTTCTTGTGGTCTGGGAGTACTTATATGGGACTAGGGTAACCCACTTAGGGTCAGGGAGTACTTATAAAGGGGCTAGGGTAACTCACATTGGGTCAGGGAATAGTTATATGGGACTAGGGTAACTCACTTGGGGTCTTGGTTTACATATAAAGCGGCTAGGATAACTCACTTGCGGTCAGAGAGTACATATAAAGGGGCTAGGATAACTCTCTTGGGGTCAGGGAGTACTTTTAAGGGACTAGGTTAACTCACTTGGGGTCTGGGAGTACATATAAAGCGGCTAGGATAACTCACTTGCGGTCAGAGAGTACATATAAAGGGGCTAGGGTAACTCACTTGCGGTCAGAGAGTACATATAAAGGGGCTAGGGTAACTCACTTGCGGTCAGAGAGTACATATAAAGGGGCTAGGATAACTCATTTGGGGTCAGGGAGTACTTATAAAGGGGCTATGGTACCTCACTTGGGGTCAGGGAGTAGTTATAAGGGACTAAGGTAACTCACTTGGGGTCTGGGAGTACATATAAAGGGGCTAGGATAACTCACATGGGGTCAGGGAGTACTTATAAAGGGGCTATGGTAACTCACTGTGGGTCAAGGAGTTGTTTTATGGGACTAAGGTAACTAACTTGGTGTCTGTAAATACTTATATGGGACCAGGGTAACTCACTTGATGTCAGGGAGTACTTATAAGGGGCTAGGATAACGCACTTGGGGTCAGGGAGTACTTATAAAGAGGCTAGGTTAACTCTCTTTGGGTCAAGGAGTACTTATATTGGACTAAGCTAACTCACTTGGGGTCAAGGAGTACTACTATGGGACTAGGGTAACTCACTTGGGGTCAGGGAGTACTTATAAAGGGGCTAGGATAATTCACTTGGGGTCAGGGAGTACTTATAAAGGGGCTATTGTAACTCACTTGCGGTCAGAGAGTACATATAAAGGGGCTAGGATAACTCACTTGGGGTCAGGGAGTACTTATAAAGGGGCTATGGTAACTCACTTGGGGTCAGGGAGTACTTATTTGGGACTAGGGTAACTCACTTGCCGCCAGAGAGTACATATAAAGGGGCTAGGGTAACTCACACGGGGTCAGGGAGTACTTATAAATGGGCTATGGTAACTCACTTGCGGTCAGAGAGTACATATAAAGGGGCTAGGATAACTCACTTGCGGTCAGAGAGTACATATAAAGGGGCTAGGATAACTCACTTGGGGTCAGGGAGTACGTCTATGGGACTAGGGTAACTCACATGAGGTCAGAGAGTACATATAAAGGGGATAGGATAACTCACTTGCGGTCAGATAGTACATATAAAGGGGCTAGGATAACTCACTTGGGGTCAGGGAGTACTTATAAAGGGGCTAGGATAACTCACTTGGGGTCAGGGAGTACGTCTATGGGACTAGGGTAACTCACATGAGGTCAGAGAGTACATATAAAGGGGATAGGATAACTCACTTGCGGTCAGATAGTACATATAAGGGGGCTAGGATAACTCACTTGCGGTCAGAGAGTACATATAAAGGGGCTAGGGTATCTCACATGGGGTCAGGGAGTACTTATAAAGGGGCTATGGTAACTCACTTGCGGTCAGAGAGTACATATAAAGGGGCTAGGATAACTCACTTGGGGTCAGGGAGAACTTATAAAGGGGCTATGGTAACTCACTTGGGGTCAGGAAGTACTTCTATGAAACTAGGGTAACTCACTTGGGTTCTGGGAGTACATATAAAGCGGCTAGGGTAACTCACTTTGGGTCAAGTAGTACTACTATGGGACTAGGGTAACTCACTTGCCGTCAGAGAGTACATATAAAGGGGCTAGGATAACTCATTTGGGGTCAGGGAGTACTTATAAAGGAGCTAGGATAACTCACTTGCGGTCAGAGAGCACATATAAAGGGGCTAGGATAACTCACTTGGGGTCAGGGAGTACTTTTTATGGACTATGTTAACTCACTTGGGTCAGGGAGTACTTATAAAGGGGCTAGGATAACTCACTTGCGGTCAGAGTGTACATATAAAGGGGCTAGGATAATTCACTTGGGGTCAGGGATTACTTATAAAGGGGCTATGGTAACTCACTTGGGGTCAGGGAGTACTTATTTGGGACTAGGGTAACTCACTTGCCGCCAGAGAGTACATATAAAGGGGCTAGGGTAACTCACATGGGGACAGGGAGTACTTATAAAGGGGCTATTGTAACTCACTTGCGGTCAGAGAGTACATATAAAGGGGCTAGGATAACTCACTTGGGGTCAGGGAGTACTTATAAAGGGGCTATGGTAACTCACTTGGGGTCAGGGAGTACTTATTTGGGACTAGGGTAACTCACTTGCCGCCAGAGAGTACATATAAAGGGGCTAGGGTAACTCACACGGGGTCAGGGAGTACTTATAAAGGGGCTATGGTAACTCACTTGCGGTCAGAGAGTACATATAAAGGGGCTAGGATAACTCACTTGCGGTCAGAGAGTACATATAAAGGGGCTAGGATAACTCACTTGGGGTCAGGGAGTACGTCTATGGGACTAGGGTAACTCACATGAGGTCAGAGAGTACATATAAAGGGGATAGGATAACTTACTTGCGGTCAGATAGTACATATAAAGGGGCTAGGATAACTCACTTGCGGTCAGAGAGTACATATAAAGGGGCTAGGGTATCTCACATGGGGTCAGGGAGTACTTATAAAGGGGCTATGGTAACTCACTTGCGGTCAGAGAGTACATATAAAGGGGCTAGGATAACTCACTTGGGGTCAGGGAGAACTTATAAAGGGGCTATGGTAACTCACTTGGGGTCAGGAAGTACTTCTATGAAACTAGGGTAACTCACTTGGGGTCTGGGAGTACATATAAAGCGGCTAGGGTAACTCACTTTGGGTCAAGGAGTACTTATATGGGACTAGGGTAACTCACTTGGGGTCTGGGATTACATATAAAGGGGCTAGGATAACTCACTTGCCGTCAGAGAGTACATATAAAGGGGCTAGGATAACTCACTTGCGTTCAGAGTGTACATATAAAGGGGCTAGGATAACTCACTTAGGGTCAGGGAGTACTTCTATGGGACTAGGGTAACTCACTTGCGGTCAGAGAGTACATATAAAGGAACTAGGATAACTCACTTGCTGTCAGGAAGTACTTATATAAGGGGCTAGGGTAACTCACTTGGGGTCAGGGAATACATCTATGGGACTAGGGTAATTCTCTTGGGGTCAAGGAGTACTTATAAGGGGCTAGGGTAACTCACTTGCGGTCAGAGAGTACATATAAAGGGGCTAGGATAACTCACTTGGGGTCAGGAAGTACTTATAAAGGGGCTATGGTAAATCACTTGGGGCCAGGGAGTACTAATATGAAACTAGGGTAACACACTTGGGTCAGGGAGTACTTATAAAGGGGCTAGGATAACTCATTTGCGGTCAGAGAGTACATATAAAGGGGCTAGGATAATTCACTTGGGGTCAGGGAGTACATATAAAGGGGCTATGGTAACTCACTTGGGGTCAAGTAGTACTACTATGGGACTAGGGTAACTCACTTGCCGTCAGAGAGTACATATAAAGGGGCTAGGATAACTCATTTGGGGTCAGGGAGTACTTATAAAGGGGCTAGGATAACTCACTTGCGGTCAGAGAGCACATATAAAGGGGCTAGGATAACTCACTTGGGGTCAGGGAGTACTTTTTATGGACTATGTTAACTCACTTGGGTCAGGGAGTACTTATAAAGGGGCTAGGATAACTCACTTGCGGTCAGAGTGTACATATAAAGGGGCTAGGATAATTCACTTGGGGTAAGGGAGTACATATAAAGGGGCTATGGTAACTCACTTGGGGTCAAGGAGTACTACTATGGGACTAGGGTAACTCACTTTCCGTCAGAGAGTACATATAAAGGGGCTAGGATAACTCATTTGGGGTCAGGGAGTACTTATAAAGGGGCTAGGATAACTCACTTGCGGTCAGAGAGTACATATAAAGGGGCTAGGGTAACTCACTTGCGGTCAGAGAGTACATATAAAGGGGCTAGGATAACTCACTTGGGTTCAGGGAGTACTTATAAAGGGGCTATGGTACCTCACTTGGGGTCTGGGAGTACATATAAAGGGGCTAGGATAACTAACTTGGGGTCAGGGAGTACTTATAAAGGGGCTATGGTAACTCACTTGGGGTCAAGGAGTACTACTATGGGACTAGAGTAACTCACTTGGGTTATTGGAGCACTTATATGGGGCTAGGGTAAATCAGTTGGGGATAGGGAGTACTTATATGGGACTAGGGTATCTCACTTAGGGTCAGGGTGTACTTATAAAGGGGCTATGGTAACTCACTTGGAGTCAGGGAGTACTTATATGGGACTAGGGTAACTCACTCAGGGTCAGGGAGTACTTATATGGGACTAGGGTAACTCACTTGGGGTCAGGGAGTACATATAAAGGGGCTAGGGTAACACACTTGTGTCAGGGAGTACTTATAAAGGGGCTAGGATAACTCACTTGCGGTCAGAGAGTACATATAAAGGGGCTAGGATAATTCACTTGGGGTCAGGGAGTACTTATAAAGGGGCTATGGTAACTCACTTGGGGTCAGGGAGTACTTATTTGGGACTAGGGTAACTCACTTGCCGCCAGAGAGTACATATAAAGGGGCTAGGGTAACTCACACGGGGTCAGGGAGTACTTATAAATGGGCTATGGTAACTCACTTGCGGTCAGAGAGTACATATAAAGGGGCTAGGATAACTCACTTGCGGTCAGAGAGTACATATAAAGGGGCTAGGATAACTCACTTGGGGTCAGGGAGTACGTCTATGGGACTAGGGTAACTCACATGAGGTCAGAGAGTACATATAAAGGGGATAGGATAACTCACTTGCGGTCAGATAGTACATATAAAGGGGCTAGGATAACTCACTTGGGGTCAGGGAGTACTTATAAAGGGGCTAGGATAACTCACTTGGGGTCAGGGAGTACGTCTATGGGACTAGGGTAACTCACATGAGGTCAGAGAGTACATTTAAAGGGGATAGGATAACTCACTTGCGGTCAGATAGTACATATAAGGGGGCTAGGATAACTCACTTGCGGTCAGAGAGTACATATAAAGGGGCTAGGGTATCTCACATGGGGTCAGGGAGTACTTATAAAGGGGCTATGGTAACTCACTTGCGGTCAGAGAGTACATATAAAGGGGCTAGGATAACTCACTTGGGGTCAGGGAGAACTTATAAAGGGGCTATGGTAACTCACTTGGGGTCAGGAAGTACTTCTATGAAACTAGGGTAACTCACTTGGGTTCTGGGAGTACATATAAAGCGGCTAGGGTAACTCACTTTGGGTCAAGTAGTACTACTATGGGACTAGGGTAACTCACTTGCCGTCAGAGAGTACATATAAAGGGGCTAGGATAACTCACTTGGGGTCAGGGAGAACTTATAAAGGGGCTATGGTAACTCACTTGGGGTCAGGAAGTACTTCTATGAAACTAGGGTAACTCACTTGGGTTCTGGGAGTACATATAAAGCGGCTAGGGTAACTCACTTTGGGTCAAGTAGTACTACTATGGGACTAGGGTAACTCACTTGCCGTCAGAGAGTACATATAAAGGGGCTAGGATAACTCATTTGGGGTCAGGGAGTACTTATAAAGGGGCTAGGATAACTCACTTGCGGTCAGAGAGCACATATAAAGGGGCTAGGATAACTCACTTGGGGTCAGGGAGTACTTTTTATGGACTATGTTAACTCACTTGGGTCAGGGAGTACTTATAAAGGGGCTAGGATAACTCACTTGCGGTCAGAGTGTACATATAAAGGGGCTAGGATAATTCACTTGGGGTCAGGGAGTACTTATAAAGGGGCTATGGTAACTCACTTGGGGTCAGGGAGTACTTATTTGGGACTAGGGTAACTCACTTGCCGCCAGAGAGTACATATAAAGGGGCTAGGGTAACTCACATGGGGACAGGGAGTACTTATAAAGGGGCTATTGTAACTCACTTGCGGTCAGAGAGTACATATAAAGGGGCTAGGATAACTCACTTGGGGTCAGGGAGTACTTATAAAGGGGCTATGGTAACTCACTTGGGGTCAGGGAGTACTTATTTGGGACTAGGGTAACTCACTTGCCGCCAGAGAGTACATATAAAGGGGCTAGGGTAACTCACACGGGGTCAGGGAGTACTTATAAAGGGGCTATGGTAACTCACTTGCGGTCAGAGAGTACATATAAAGGGGCTAGGATAACTCACTTGCGGTCAGAGAGTACATATAAAGGGGCTAGGATAACTCACTTGGGGTCAGGGAGTACGTCTATGGGACTAGGGTAACTCACATGAGGTCAGAGAGTACATATAAAGGGGATAGGATAACTCACTTGCGGTCAGATAGTACATATAAAGGGGCTAGGATAACTCACTTGCGGTCAGAGAGTACATATAAAGGGGCTAGGGTATCTCACATGGGGTCAGGGAGTACTTATAAAGGGGCTATGGTAACTCACTTGCGGTCAGAGAGTACATATAAAGGGGCTAGGATAACTCACTTGGGGTCAGGGAGAACTTATAAAGGGGCTATGGTAACTCACTTGGGGTCAGGAAGTACTTCTATGAAACTAGGGTAACTCACTTGGGGTCTGGGAGTACATATAAAGCGGCTAGGGTAACTCACTTTGGGTCAAGGAGTACTTATATGGGACTAGGGTAACTCACTTGGGGTCTGGGATTACATATAAAGGGGCTAGGATAACTCACTTGCCGTCAGAGAGTACATATAAAGGGGCTAGGATAACTCACTTGCGTTCAGAGAGTACATATAAAGGGGCTAGGATAACTCACTTAGGGTCAGGGAGTACTTCTATGGGACTAGGGTAACTCACTTGCGGTCAGAGAGTACATATAAAGGAACTAGGATAACTCACTTGCTGTCAGGAAGTACTTATATAAGGGGCTAGGGTAACTCACTTGGGGTCAGGGAATACATCTATGGGACTAGGGTAATTCTCTTGGGGTCAAGGAGTACTTATAAGGGGCTAGGGTAACTCACTTGCGGTCAGAGAGTACATATAAAGGGGCTAGGATAACTCACTTGGGGTCAGGAAGTACTTATAAAGGGGCTATGGTAAATCACTTGGGGCCAGGGAGTACTAATATGAAACTAGGGTAACACACTTGGGTCAGGGAGTACTTATAAAGGGGCTAGGATAACTCATTTGCGGTCAGAGAGTACATATAAAGGGGCTAGGATAATTCACTTGGGGTCAGGGAGTACATATAAAGGGGCTATGGTAACTCACTTGGGGTCAAGTAGTACTACTATGGGACTAGGGTAACTCACTTGCCGTCAGAGAGTACATATAAAGGGGCTAGGATAACTCATTTGGGGTCAGGGAGTACTTATAAAGGGGCTAGGATAACTCACTTGCGGTCAGAGAGCACATATAAAGGGGCTAGGATAACTCACTTGGGGTCAGGGAGTACTTTTTATGGACTATGTTAACTCACTTGGGTCAGGGAGTACTTATAAAGGGGCTAGGATAACTCACTTGCGGTCAGAGTGTACATATAAAGGGGCTAGGATAATTCACTTGGGGTAAGGGAGTACATATAAAGGGGCTATGGTAACTCACTTGGGGTCAAGGAGTACTACTATGGGACTAGGGTAACTCACTTTCCGTCAGAGAGTACATATAAAGGGGCTAGGATAACTCATTTGGGGTCAGGGAGTACTTATAAAGGGGCTAGGATAACTCACTTGCGGTCAGAGAGTACATATAAAGGGGCTAGGGTAACTCACTTGCGGTCAGAGAGTACATATAAAGGGGCTAGGATAACTCACTTGGGTTCAGGGAGTACTTATAAAGGGGCTATGGTACCTCACTTGGGGTCTGGGAGTACATATAAAGGGGCTAGGATAACTAACTTGGGGTCAGGGAGTACTTATAAAGGGGCTATGGTAACTCACTTGGGGTCAAGGAGTACTACTATGGGACTAGAGTAACTCACTTGGGTTATTGGAGCACTTATATGGGGCTAGGGTAAATCAGTTGGGGATAGGGAGTACTTATATGGGACTAGGGTATCTCACTTAGGGTCAGGGTGTACTTATAAAGGGGCTATGGTAACTCACTTGGAGTCAGGGAGTACTTATATGGGACTAGGGTAACTCACTCAGGGTCAGGGAGTACTTATATGGGACTAGGGTAACTCACTTGGGGTCAGGGAGTACATATAAAGGGGCTAGGGTAACACACTTGTGTCAGGGAGTACTTATAAAGGGGCTAGGATAATTCACTTGGGGTCAGGGAGTACATATAAAGGGGCTATGGTAACTCACTTGGGGGCAAGGAGTATTACTATGGGACTAGGGTAACTCACTTGCCGTCAGAGAATACATATAATGGGGCTAGGATAACTCATTTGGGGTCAGGGAGTACTTATAAAGGGGCTAGGATAACTCACTTGCGGTCAGAGAGTACATATAAAGGGGCTAGGATAACTCACTTGGGGTCAGGGAGTACTTTTTATGGACTATGTTAACTCACTTGGGTCAGGGAGTACATATAAAACGGCAAGGATAACTCACTTGCTGTCAGAGAGTACATATAAAGGGGCTAGTGTAACTCACTTGCGGTCAGAGAGTACATATAAAGGGGCTAGGATAATTCACTTGGGGTCAGGGAGTACATATAAAGGGGCTATGGTAACTCACTTGGGGGCAAGGAGTATTACTATGGGACTAGGGTAACTCACTTGCCGTCAGAGAGTACATATAACGGGGCTAGGATAATTCACTTGGGGTCAGGGAGTACTTATATAGGGGCTATGGTAACTCACTTAGGGTCAGGGAGTACGTCTATGGGACTAGGGTAACTCAAATGAGGTCAGAGAGTACATATAAAGGGGATGGGATAACTCACTTGCGGTCAGATACTACATATAAAGGGGCTAGGATAACTCACTTGGGGTCAGGGAGTACTTATAAAGGGGCTAGGGTAACACACATGGGGTCAAGGAGTACTACTATGGGACTAGGGTAACTCACTTGCCGTCAGAGAGTACATATAAAGGGGCTAGGATAATTCACTTGGGGTCAGGGAGTACATATAAAGGGGCTATGGTAACTCACTTGCGGTCAGAGAGCACATATAAAGGGGCTAGGATAACTCACTTGGGGTCAGGGAGTACTTTTTATGGACTATGTTAACTCACTTGGGTCAGGGAGTACTTATAAAGGGGCTAGGATAACTCACTTGCGGTCAGAGTGTACATATAAAGGGGCTAGGATAATTCACTTGGGGTAAGGGAGTACATATAAAGGGGCTATGGTAACTCACTTGGGGTCAAGGAGTACTACTATGGGACTAGGGTAACTCACTTTCCGTCAGAGAGTACATATAAAGGGGCTAGGATAACTCATTTGGGGTCAGGGAGTACTTATAAAGGGGCTAGGATAACTCACTTGCGGTCAGAGAGTACATATAAAGGGGCTAGGGTAACTCACTTGCGGTCAGAGAGTACATATAAAGGGGCTAGGATAACTCACTTGGGTTCAGGGAGTACTTATAAAGGGGCTATGGTACCTCACTTGGGGTCTGGGAGTACATATAAAGGGGCTAGGATAACTAACTTGGGGTCAGGGAGTACTTATAAAGGGGCTATGGTAACTCACTTGGGGTCAAGGAGTACTACTATGGGACTAGAGTAACTCACTTGGGTTATTGGAGCACTTATATGGGGCTAGGGTAAATCAGTTGGGGATAGGGAGTACTTATATGGGACTAGGGTATCTCACTTAGGGTCAGGGTGTACTTATAAAGGGGCTATGGTAACTCACTTGGAGTCAGGGAGTACTTATATGGGACTAGGGTAACTCACTCAGGGTCAGGGAGTACTTATATGGGACTAGGGTAACTCACTTGGGGTCAGGGAGTACATATAAAGGGGCTAGGGTAACACACTTGTGTCAGGGAGTACTTATAAAGGGGCTAGGATAATTCACTTGGGGTCAGGGAGTACATATAAAGGGGCTATGGTAACTCACTTGGGGGCAAGGAGTATTACTATGGGACTAGGGTAACTCACTTGCCGTCAGAGAATACATATAATGGGGCTAGGATAACTCATTTGGGGTCAGGGAGTACTTATAAAGGGGCTAGGATAACTCACTTGCGGTCAGAGAGTACATATAAAGGGGCTAGGATAACTCACTTGGGGTCAGGGAGTACTTTTTATGGACTATGTTAACTCACTTGGGTCAGGGAGTACATATAAAACGGCAAGGATAACTCACTTGCTGTCAGAGAGTACATATAAAGGGGCTAGTGTAACTCACTTGCGGTCAGAGAGTACATATAAAGGGGCTAGGATAATTCACTTGGGGTCAGGGAGTACATATAAAGGGGCTATGGTAACTCACTTGGGGGCAAGGAGTATTACTATGGGACTAGGGTAACTCACTTGCCGTCAGAGAGTACATATAACGGGGCTAGGATAATTCACTTGGGGTCAGGGAGTACTTATATAGGGGCTATGGTAACTCACTTAGGGTCAGGGAGTACGTCTATGGGACTAGGGTAACTCAAATGAGGTCAGAGAGTACATATAAAGGGGATGGGATAACTCACTTGCGGTCAGATACTACATATAAAGGGGCTAGGATAACTCACTTGGGGTCAGGGAGTACTTATAAAGGGGCTAGGGTAACACACATGGGGTCAAGGAGTACTACTATGGGACTAGGGTAACTCACTTGCCGTCAGAGAGTACATATAAAGGGGCTAGGATAATTCACTTGGGGTCAGGGAGTACATATAAAGGGGCTATGGTAACTCACTTGGGGGCAAGGAGTATTACTATGGGACTAGGGTAACTCACTTGCCGTCAGAGAATACATATAATGGGGCTAGGATAACTCATTTGGGGTCAGGGAGTACTTATAAAGGGGCTAGGATAACTCACTTGCGGTCAGAGAGTACATATAAAGGTGCTAGGATAACTCACTTGGGGTCAGGAAGTACTTGTAAAGGGGCTATGGTAACTCACTTGGGGCCAGGGAGTACTAATATGAAACTAGGGTAACACACTTGTGTCAGGGAGTACTTATAAAGGGGCTAGGATAACTCATTTGGGGTCAGGGAGTACTTATAAAGGGGCTAGGATAACTCACTTGCCGTCAGAGAGTACATATAAAGGGGCCAGGATAACTCATTTGGGGTCAGGTAGTACTTATAAAGGGGCTATGGTAACTCACTTGGGGTCAGGGAGTACTACTATGGGACTAGGGTAACTCACTTGCGGTCAGAGAGTACATATAAAGGGGCTAGGATAACTCACTTGCGGTCAGAGAGTACATATAAAGGGGCTAGGATAACTCACTTGGGGTCAGGGAGTACGTCTATGGGACTAGGGTAACTCACATGAGGTCAGAGAGTACATATAAAGGGGATAGGATAACTCACTTGCGGTCAAAGAGTACATATAAAGGGGCTAGGATAACTCACTTGGGGTCAGGGAGTACTTATAAAGGGGCTATGGTAACTCACTTGGGGTCAGGGAGTACTTATTTGGGACTAGGGTAACTCACTTGCCGCCAGAGAGTACATATAAAGGGGCTAGGGTAACTCACATGGGGTCAGGGAGTACTTATAAAGGGGCTATGGTAACTCACTTGCGGTCAGAGAGTACATATAAAGGGGCTAGGATAACTCACTTGGGGTCAGGGAGTACGTCTATGGGACTAGGGTAACTCACATGAGGTCAGAGAGTACATATAAAGGGGATAGGATAACTCACTTGCGGTCAAAGAGTACATATAAAGGGGCTAGGATAACTCACTTGGGGTCAGGGAGTACTTATAAAGGGGCTATGGTAACTCACTTGGGGTCAGGGAGTACTTATTTGGGACTAGGGTAACTCACTTGCCGCCAGAGAGTACATATAAAGGGGCTAGGGTAACTCACATGGGGACAGGGAGTACTTATAAAGGGGCTATGGTAACTCACTTGCGGTCAGAGAGTACATATAAAGGGGCTAGGATAACTCACTTGGGGTCAGGGAGTACTTTTTATGGACTATGTTAACTCACTTGGGTCAGGGAGTACATATAAAACGGCAAGGATAACTCACTTGCTGTCAGAGAGTACATATAAAGGGGCTAGTGTAACTCACTTGCGGTCAGAGAGTACATATAAAGGGGCTAGGATAACTCACTTGGGGTCAGGAAGTACTTATAAAGGGGCTATGGTAAATCACTTGGGGCCAGGGAGTACTAATATGAAACTAGGGTAACACACTTGGGTCAGGGAGTACTTATAAAGGGGCTATGGTAACTCACTTGGGGTCAAGGAGTACTACTATGGGACTAGGGTAACTCACTTGCCGTCAGAGAGTACATATAAAGGGGCTAGGATAACTCACTAGCGGTCAGAGAGCACATATAAAGGTGCTAGGATAACTCACTTGGGGTCAGGGAGTACTTTTTATGGACTATGTTAACTCACTTGGGTCAGGGAGTACTTATAAAGGGGCTAGGATAACTCACTTGCGGTCAGAGTGTACATATAAAGGGGCTAGGATAATTCACTTGGGGTCAGGGAGTACATATAAAGGGGCTATGGTAACTCACATGGGGTCAAGGAGTACTACTATGGGACTAGGGTAACTCACTTTCCGTCAGAGAGTACATATAAAGGGGCTAGGATAACTCATTTGGGGTCAGGGAGTACTTATAAAGGGGCTAGGATAACTCACTTGCGGTCAGAGAGTACATATAAAGGGGCTAGGGTAACTCACTTGCGGTCAGAGAGTACATATAAAGGGGCTAGGGTAACTCACTTGCGGTCAGAGAGTACATATAAAGGGGCTAGGATAACTCACTTGGGTTCAGGGAGTACTTATAAAGGGGCTATGGTACCTCACTTGGGGTCTGGGAGTACATATAAAGGGGCTAGGATAACTCACTTGGGGTCAGGGAGTACTTATAAAGGGGCTATGGTAACTCACTTGGGGTCAAGGAGTACTACTATGGGACTAGGGTAACTCACTTGGGTTATTGGAGCACTTATATGGGGCTAGGGTAAATCAGTTGGGGATAGGGAGTACTTATAAAGGGGCTAGGATAACTCACTTGCGGTCAGAGAGTACATATAAAGGGGCTAGGATAATTCACTTGGGGTCAGGGAGTACATATAAAGGGGCTATGGTAACTCACTTGGGGTCAAGGAGTACTACTATGGGAGTAGGGTAACTCACTTGCCGTCAGAGAGTACATATAAAGGGGCTAGGGTAACTCACTTGCGGTCAGAGAGTACATATAAAGGGGCTAGGATAACTCACTTTGGGTCAGGAAGTACTTATAAAGGGGCTATGGTAACTCACTTGGGGTCAGGGAGTACTTATTTGGGACTAGGGTAACTCACTTGCCGCCAGAGAGTACATATAAAGGGGCTAGGGTAACTCACATGGGGACAGGGAGTACTTATAAAGGGGCTATGGTAACTCACTTGCGGTCAGAGAGTACATATAAAGGGGCTAGGATAACTCACTTGGGGTCAGGGAGTACTTTTTATGGACTATGTTAACTCACTTGGGTCAGGGAGTACATATAAAACGGCAAGGATAACTCACTTGCTGTCAGAGAGTACATATAAAGGGGCTAGTGTAACTCACTTGCGGTCAGAGAGTACATATAAAGGGGCTAGGATAACTCACTTGGGGTCAGGAAGTACTTATAAAGGGGCTATGGTAAATCACTTGGGGCCAGGGAGTACTAATATGAAACTAGGGTAACACACTTGGGTCAGGGAGTACTTATAAAGGGGCTATGGTAACTCACTTGGGGTCAAGGAGTACTACTATGGGACTAGGGTAACTCACTTGCCGTCAGAGAGTACATATAAAGGGGCTAGGATAACTCACTAGCGGTCAGAGAGCACATATAAAGGTGCTAGGATAACTCACTTGGGGTCAGGGAGTACTTTTTATGGACTATGTTAACTCACTTGGGTCAGGGAGTACTTATAAAGGGGCTAGGATAACTCACTTGCGGTCAGAGTGTACATATAAAGGGGCTAGGATAATTCACTTGGGGTCAGGGAGTACATATAAAGGGGCTATGGTAACTCACATGGGGTCAAGGAGTACTACTATGGGACTAGGGTAACTCACTTTCCGTCAGAGAGTACATATAAAGGGGCTAGGATAACTCATTTGGGGTCAGGGAGTACTTATAAAGGGGCTAGGATAACTCACTTGCGGTCAGAGAGTACATATAAAGGGGCTAGGGTAACTCACTTGCGGTCAGAGAGTACATATAAAGGGGCTAGGGTAACTCACTTGCGGTCAGAGAGTACATATAAAGGGGCTAGGATAACTCACTTGGGTTCAGGGAGTACTTATAAAGGGGCTATGGTACCTCACTTGGGGTCTGGGAGTACATATAAAGGGGCTAGGATAACTCACTTGGGGTCAGGGAGTACTTATAAAGGGGCTATGGTAACTCACTTGGGGTCAAGGAGTACTACTATGGGACTAGGGTAACTCACTTGGGTTATTGGAGCACTTATATGGGGCTAGGGTAAATCAGTTGGGGATAGGGAGTACTTATAAAGGGGCTAGGATAACTCACTTGCGGTCAGAGAGTACATATAAAGGGGCTAGGATAATTCACTTGGGGTCAGGGAGTACATATAAAGGGGCTATGGTAACTCACTTGGGGTCAAGGAGTACTACTATGGGAGTAGGGTAACTCACTTGCCGTCAGAGAGTACATATAAAGGGGCTAGGGTAACTCACTTGCGGTCAGAGAGTACATATAAAGGGGCTAGGATAACTCACTTTGGGTCAGGAAGTACTTATAAAGGGGCTATGGTAAATCACTTGGGGCCAGGGAGTACTAATATGAAACTAGGGTAACACACTTGGGTCAGGGAGTACTTATAAAGGGGCTAGGATAACTCATTTGCGGTCAGAGAGTACATATAAAGGGGCTAGGATAATTCACTTGGGGTCAGGGAGTACATATAAAGGGGCTATGGTAACTCACTTGGGGTCAAGGAGTACTACTATGGGACTAGGGTAACTCACTTGCCGTCAGAGAGTACATATAAAGGGGCTAGGATAACTCATTTGGGGTCAGGGAGTACTTATAAAGGGGCTAGGATAACTCACTTGCGCTCAGAGAGCACATATAAAGGGGCTAGGATAACTCACTTGGGGTCAGGGAGTACTTTTTATGGACTATGTTAACTCACTTGGGTCAGGGAGTACTTATAAAGGGGCTAGGATAACTCACTTGCGGTCAGAGTGTACATATAAAGGGGCTAGGATAATTCACTTGGGGTAAGGGAGTACATATAAAGGGGCTATGGTAACTCACATGGGGTCAAGGAGTACTACTATGGGACTAGGGTAACTCACTTTCCGTCAGAGAGTACATATAAAGGGGCTAGGATAACTCATTTGGGGTCAGGGAGTACTTATAAAGGGGCTAGGATAACTCACTTGCGGTCAGAGAGTACATATAAAGGGGCTAGGGTAACTCACTTGCGGTCAGAGAGTACATATAAAGGGGCTAGGATAACTCACTTGGGTTCAGGGAGTACTTATAAAGGGGCTATGGTACCTCACTTAGGGTCAGGGTGTACTTATAAAGGGGCTATGGTAACTCACTTGGAGTCAGGGAGTACTTATATGGGACTAGGGTAACTCACTCAGGGTCAGGGAGTACTTATATGGGACTAGGGTATCTCACTTGGGGTCAGGGAGTACATATAAAGGGGCTAGGGTAACACACTTGGGGCCAGGGAGTACTAATATGAAACTAGGGTAACACACTTGGGTCAGGGAGTACTTATAAAGGGGCTAGGATAACTCACTTGCGGTCAGAGAGTACATATAAAGGGGCTAGGATAATTCACTTGGGGTCAGGGAGTACATATAAAGGGGCTATGGTAACTCACTTGGGGTCAAGGAGTACTACTATGGGAGTAGGGTAACTCACTTGCCGTCAGAGAGTACATATAAAGGGGCTAGGGTAACTCACTTGCGGTCAGAGAGTACATATAAAGGGGCTAGGATAACTCACTTTGGGTCAGGAAGTACTTATAAAGGGGCTATGGTAAATCACTTGGGGCCAGGGAGTACTAATATGAAACTAGGGTAACACACTTGGGTCAGGGAGTACTTATAAAGGGGCTAGGATAACTCATTTGCGGTCAGAGAGTACATATAAAGGGGCTAGGATAATTCACTTGGGGTCAGGGAGTACATATAAAGGGGCTATGGTAACTCACTTGGGGTCAAGGAGTACTACTATGGGACTAGGGCAACTCACTTGCCGTCAGAGAGTACATATAAAGGGGCTAGGATAACTCATTTGGGGTCAGGGAGTACTTATAAAGGGGCTAGGATAACTCACTTGCGGTCAGAGAGCACATATAAAGGGGCTAGGATAACTCACTTGGGGTCAGGGAGTACTTTTTATGGACTATGTTAACTCACTTGGGTCAGGGAGTACTTATAAAGGGGCTAGGATAACTCACTTGCGGTCAGAGTGTACATATAAAGGGGCTAGGATAATTCACTTGGGGTAAGGGAGTACATATAAAGGGGCTATGGTAACTCACATGGGGTCAAGGAGTACTACTATGGGACTAGGGTAACTCACTTTCCGTCAGAGAGTACATATAAAGGGGCTAGGATAACTCATTTGGGGTCAGGGAGTACTTATAAAGGGGCTAGGATAACTCACTTGCGGTCAGAGAGTACATATAAAGGGGCTAGGATAATTCACTTGGGGTCAGGGAGTACATATAAAGGGGCTATGGTAACTCACTTGGGGTCAAGGAGTACTACTATGGGACTAGGGTAACTCACTTGCCGTCAGAGAGTACATATAAAGGGGCTAGGATAACTCATTTGGGGTCAGGGAGTACTTATAAAGGGGCTAGGATAACTCACTTGCGGTCAGAGAGCACATATAAAGGGGCTAGGATAACTCACTTGGGTCAGGGAGTACTTATAAAGGGGCTAGGATAACTCACTTGCGGTCAGAGTGTACATATAAAGGGACTAGGATAATTCACTTGGGGTAAGGGAGTACATATAAAGGGGCTATGGTAACTCACATGGGGTCAAGGAGTACTACTATGGGACTAGGGTAACTCACTTTCCGTCAGAGAGTACATATAAAGGGGCTAGGATAACTCATTTGGGGTCAGGGAGTACTTATAAAGGGGCTAGGATAACTCACTTGCGGTCAGAGAGTACATATAAAGGGGCTAGGGTAACTCACTTGCGGTCAGAGAGTACATATAAAGGGGCTAGGATAACTCACTTGGATTCAGGGAGTACTTATAAAGGGGCTATGGTACCTCACTTAGGGTCAGGGTGTACTTATAAAGGGGCTATGGTAACTCACTTGGAGTCAGGGAGTACTTATATGGGACTAGGGTAACTCACTCAGGGTCAGGGAGTACTTATATGGGACTAGGGTATCTCACTTGGGGTCAGGGAGTACATATAAAGGGGCTAGGGTAACACACTTGGGGCCAGGGAGTACTAATATGAAACTAGGGTAACACACTTGGGTCAGGGAGTACTTATAAAGGGGCTAGGATAACTCACTTGCGGTCAGAGAGTACATACAAAGGGGCTAGGATAATTCACTTGGGGTCAGGGAGTACATATAAAGGGGCTATGGTAACTCACTTGGGGTCAAGGAGTACTACTATGGGAGTAGGGTAACTCACTTGCCGTCAGAGAGTACATATAAAGGGGCTAGGGTAACTCACTTGCGGTCAGAGAGTACATATAAAGGGGCTAGGATAACTCACTTTGGGTCAGGAAGTACTTATAAAGGGGCTATGGTAAATCACTTGGGGCCAGGGAGTACTAATATGAAACTAGGGTAACACACTTGGGTCAGGGAGTACTTATAAAGGGGCTAGGATAACTCATTTGCGGTCAGAGAGTACATATAAAGGGGCTAGGATAATTCACTTGGGGTCAGGGAGTACATATAAAGGGGCTATGGTAACTCACTTGGGGTCAAGGAGTACTACTATGGGACTAGGGTAACTCACTTGCCGTCAGAGAGTACATATAAAGGGGCTAGGATAACTCATTTGGGATCAGGGAGTACTTATAAAGGGGCTAGGATAACTCACTTGCGGTCAGAGAGCACATATAAAGGGGCTAGGATAACTCACTTGGGGTCAGGGAGTACTTTTTATGGACTATGTTAACTCACTTGGGTCAGGGAGTACTTATAAAGGGGCTAGGATAACTCACTTGCGGTCAGAGTGTACATATAAAGGGGCTAGGATAATTCACTTGGGGTAAGGGAGTACATATAAAGGGGCTATGGTAACTCACATGGGGTCAAGGAGTACTACTATGGGACTAGGGTAACTCACTTTCCGTCAGAGAGTACATATAAAGGGGCTAGGATAACTCATTTGGGGTCAGGGAGTACTTATAAAGGGGCTAGGATAACTCACTTGCGGTCAGAGAGTACATATAAAGGGGCTAGGGTAACTCACTTGCGGTCAGAGAGTACATATAAAGGGGCTAGGATAACTCACTTGGGTTCAGGGAGTACTTATAAAGGGGCTATGGTACCATACTTGGGGTCTGGGAGTACATATAAAGGGGCTAGGATAACTAACTTGGGGTCAGGGAGTACTTATAAAGGGGCTATGGTAACTCACTTGGAGTCAGGGAGTACTTATATGGGAATAGGGTAACTCACTTGGGGTCAGGGAGTACATATAAAGGGGCTAGGGTAACACACTTGTGTCAGGGAGTACTTATAAAGGGGCTAGGATAACTCACTTGCGGTCAGAGAGTACATATAAAGGGGCTAGGATAATTCACTTGGGGTCAGGGAGTACATATAAAGGGGCTATGGTAACTCACTTGGGGGGCAAGCAGTATTACTATGGGACTAGGGTAACTCACTTGCCGTCAGAGAATACATATAATGGGGCTAGGATAACTCATTTGGGGTCAGGGAGTACTTATAAAGGGGCTAGGATAACTCACTTGCGGTCAGAGAGTACATATAAAGGGGGTAGGATAACTCACTTGGGGTCAGGAAGTACTTGTAAAGGGGCTATGGTAACTCACTTGGGGCCAGGGAGTACTTATATGAAACTAGGGTAACACACTTGTGTCAGGGAGTACTTATAAAGGGGCTAGGATAACTCATTTGGGGTCAGGGAGTACTTATAAAGGGGCTAGGATAACTCACTTGCCGTCAGAGAGTACATATAAAGGGGCTAGGATAACTCATTTGGGGTCAGGTAGTACTTATAAAGGGGCTATGGTAACTCACTTGGGGTCAGGGAGTACTACTATGGGACTAGGGTAACTCACTTGCGGTCAGAGAGTACATATAAAGGGGCTAGGATAACTCATTTGGGGTCAGGGAGTACTTATAAAGGGGCTAGGATAACTCACTTGCGGTCAGAGAGCACATATAAAGGGGCTAGGATAACTCACTTGGGGTCAGGGAGTACTTTTTATGGACTATGTTAACTCACTTGGGGTCAGGGAGTACTTATTTGGGACTAGGGTAACTCACTTGCCGCCAGAGAGTACATATAAAGGGGCTAGGGTAACTCACATGGGGTCAGGGAGTACTTATAAAGGGGCTATGGTAACTCACTTGCGGTCAGAGAGTACATATAAAGGGGCTAGGATAACTCACTTGCGGTCAGAGAGTACATATAACGGGGCTAGGATAATTCACTTGGGGTCAGGGAGTACTTATATAGGGGCTATGGTAACTCACTTAGGGTCAGGGAGTACGTCTATGGGACTAGGGTAACTCAAATGAGGTCAGAGAGTACATATAAAGGGGATGGGATAACTCACTTGCGGTCAGATACTACATATAAAGGGGCTAGGATAACTCACTTGGGGTCAGGGAGTACTTATAAAGGGGCTAGGGTAACACACATGGGGTCAAGGAGTACTACTATGGGACTAGGGTAACTCACTTGCCGTCAGAGAGTACATATAAAGGGGCTAGGATAACTCATTTGGGGTCAGGGAGTACTTATAAAGGGGCTATGGTAACTCACTTGCGGTCAGAGAGTACATATGAAGGGGCTAGGATAACTCACTTGGGGTCAGGGAGTACTTATAAAGGGGCTATGGTAACTCACTTGGGGTCAGGAAGTACTTCTATGGAACTAGGGTAACTCACTTGGGGTCTGGGAGTACATATAAAGGGGCTAGGATAACTCACTTGCGGTCAGAGAGTATATATAAAGGGGCTAGGATAACTCACTTGGGGTCAGGGAGTACTTATAAAGGGGCTATGGTAACTCACTTGGGGTCAAGGAGTACTACTATGGGACTAGGGTAACTCACTTGCCGTCAGAGAGTACATATAAAGGGGCTAGGATAACTCACTTGCGGTCAGAGAGTACATATAAAGGGGCTAGGGTAACTCACTTGGGGTCAGGGAGTACTTCTATGGGACTAGGGTAACTCACTTGCGGTCAGAGGGTACATATAAAGGAACTAGGATAACTCACTTGCGGTCAGGAAGTACTTATATAAGGGGCTAGGGTAACTCACTTGGGGTCAGGGAATACATCTATGGGACTAGGGTAACTCACTTGCGGTCAGAGAGTACATTAAGGAACTAGGATAACTCACTTGCGGTCAGGAAGTACTTATATAAGGGGCTAGGGTAACTCACTTGGGGTCAGGGAATACATCTATGGGACTAGGGTAACACACTAGGGTCAGGGAGTACTTATAAAGGGGCTAGGATAACTCACTTGCGGTCAGAAAGTACATATAAAGGGGCTATGGTAACTCACTTGCCGTCAGAGAGTATATATAAAGGGGTTAGGATAACTCATTTGGGGTCAGGGAGTACTTATAAAGGGGCTAGGATAACTCACTTGCGGTCAGAGAGTACATATAAAGGGGCTAGGATAACTCACTTGCGGTCAGAGAGTACATATAAAGGGGCTAGGATAACTCACTTGGGGTCAGGGAGTACTTATAAAGGGGCTATGGTACCTCACTTGGGGTCTGGGAGTACATATAAAGGGGCTAGGATTACTCACTTGGGGTCAGGGAGTACTTATAAAGGGGCTATGGTAACTCACTTGGGGTCAAGGAGTACTACTATGGGACTAGGGTAACTCACTTGGGTTATTGGAGCACTTATATGGGGCTAGGGTAAATCAGTTGGGAATAGGCAGTACTTATATGTGACTAGGGTAACTTACTTGCGGTCAAAGAGTACATATAAAGGGGCTATGATAACTCACTTGGGGTCAGGGAGTACTTATATACGGGCTAGGGTAACTCACTTAGGGTCAGGGAGTACTTCTCTGGGACTAGGGTTACTCACTTAGGGTCAGGGAGTACTTATAAAGGGGCTATGGTAACTCACTTCGAGTCAGGGAGTACTTATATGAGACTAGGGTAACTCACTCAGGGTCAGGGAGTACTTATATGGGACTAGGGTAACTCACTTGGGGTCAGGGAGTACTTATATAGGGGATAGGGTAACTCACTTGGTGTCAGGGAGTACTTCTATGTGACTATGGTAAATCACTTGGGTACTTGTAGCACTTATTTGGGACTAGGGTAAATCAGTTGGGGTCAGGGAGTACTTATATGGGACTAGGGTAACTCACTTGCGGTCAGAGAGTACATATAAAGGGACTAGGGTAACTCAATTGCTGTCAGAGAGTAGATATAAAAGGGCAAGGATAACTCACTTGGGGTAAGGGAGTATTTCTATGGGTCTAGGGTAACCTTCTTGTGGTCTGGGAGTACTTATATGGGACTAGGGTAACCCACTTAGGGTCAGGGAGTACTTATAAAGGGGCTAGGGTAACTCACATTGGGTCAGGGAATAGTTATATGGGACTAGGGTAACTCACTTGGGGTCTTGGTTTACATATAAAGCGGCTAGGATAACTCACTTGCGGTCAGAGAGTACATATAAAGGGGCTAGGATAACTCTCTTGGGGTCAGGGAGTACTTTTAAGGGACTAGGTTAACTCACTTGGGGTCTGGGAGTACATATAAAGCGGCTAGGATAACTCACTTGCGGTCAGAGAGTACATATAAAGGGGCTAGGGTAACTCACTTGCGGTCAGAGAGTACATATAAAGGGGCTAGGGTAACTCACTTGCGGTCAGAGAGTACATATAAAGGGGCTAGGATAACTCATTTGGGGTCAGGGAGTACTTATAAAGGGGCTATGGTACCTCACTTGGGGTCAGGGAGTAGTTATAAGGGACTAAGGTAACTCACTTGGGGTCTGGGAGTACATATAAAGGGGCTAGGATAACTCACATGGGGTCAGGGAGTACTTATAAAGGGGCTATGGTAACTCACTGTGGGTCAAGGAGTTGTTTTATGGGACTAAGGTAACTAACTTGGTGTCTGTAAATACTTATATGGGACCAGGGTAACTCACTTGATGTCAGGGAGTACTTATAAGGGGCTAGGATAACGCACTTGGGGTCAGGGAGTACTTATAAAGAGGCTAGGTTAACTCTCTTTGGGTCAAGGAGTACTTATATTGGACTAAGCTAACTCACTTGGGGTCAAGGAGTACTACTATGGGACTAGGGTAACTCACTTGGGGTCAGGGAGTACTTATAAAGGGGCTAGGATAATTCACTTGGGGTCAGGGAGTACTTATAAAGGGGCTATTGTAACTCACTTGCGGTCAGAGAGTACATATAAAGGGGCTAGGATAACTCACTTGGGGTCAGGGAGTACTTATAAAGGGGCTATGGTAACTCACTTGGGGTCAGGGAGTACTTATTTGGGACTAGGGTAACTCACTTGCCGCCAGAGAGTACATATAAAGGGGCTAGGGTAACTCACACGGGGTCAGGGAGTACTTATAAATGGGCTATGGTAACTCACTTGCGGTCAGAGAGTACATATAAAGGGGCTAGGATAACTCACTTGCGGTCAGAGAGTACATATAAAGGGGCTAGGATAACTCACTTGGGGTCAGGGAGTACGTCTATGGGACTAGGGTAACTCACATGAGGTCAGAGAGTACATATAAAGGGGATAGGATAACTCACTTGCGGTCAGATAGTACATATAAAGGGGCTAGGATAACTCACTTGGGGTCAGGGAGTACTTATAAAGGGGCTAGGATAACTCACTTGGGGTCAGGGAGTACGTCTATGGGACTAGGGTAACTCACATGAGGTCAGAGAGTACATATAAAGGGGATAGGATAACTCACTTGCGGTCAGATAGTACATATAAGGGGGCTAGGATAACTCACTTGCGGTCAGAGAGTACATATAAAGGGGCTAGGGTATCTCACATGGGGTCAGGGAGTACTTATAAAGGGGCTATGGTAACTCACTTGCGGTCAGAGAGTACATATAAAGGGGCTAGGATAACTCACTTGGGGTCAGGGAGAACTTATAAAGGGGCTATGGTAACTCACTTGGGGTCAGGAAGTACTTCTATGAAACTAGGGTAACTCACTTGGGTTCTGGGAGTACATATAAAGCGGCTAGGGTAACTCACTTTGGGTCAAGTAGTACTACTATGGGACTAGGGTAACTCACTTGCCGTCAGAGAGTACATATAAAGGGGCTAGGATAACTCATTTGGGGTCAGGGAGTACTTATAAAGGAGCTAGGATAACTCACTTGCGGTCAGAGAGCACATATAAAGGGGCTAGGATAACTCACTTGGGGTCAGGGAGTACTTTTTATGGACTATGTTAACTCACTTGGGTCAGGGAGTACTTATAAAGGGGCTAGGATAACTCACTTGCGGTCAGAGTGTACATATAAAGGGGCTAGGATAATTCACTTGGGGTCAGGGATTACTTATAAAGGGGCTATGGTAACTCACTTGGGGTCAGGGAGTACTTATTTGGGACTAGGGTAACTCACTTGCCGCCAGAGAGTACATATAAAGGGGCTAGGGTAACTCACATGGGGACAGGGAGTACTTATAAAGGGGCTATTGTAACTCACTTGCGGTCAGAGAGTACATATAAAGGGGCTAGGATAACTCACTTGGGGTCAGGGAGTACTTATAAAGGGGCTATGGTAACTCACTTGGGGTCAGGGAGTACTTATTTGGGACTAGGGTAACTCACTTGCCGCCAGAGAGTACATATAAAGGGGCTAGGGTAACTCACACGGGGTCAGGGAGTACTTATAAAGGGGCTATGGTAACTCACTTGCGGTCAGAGAGTACATATAAAGGGGCTAGGATAACTCACTTGCGGTCAGAGAGTACATATAAAGGGGCTAGGATAACTCACTTGGGGTCAGGGAGTACGTCTATGGGACTAGGGTAACTCACATGAGGTCAGAGAGTACATATAAAGGGGATAGGATAACTTACTTGCGGTCAGATAGTACATATAAAGGGGCTAGGATAACTCACTTGCGGTCAGAGAGTACATATAAAGGGGCTAGGGTATCTCACATGGGGTCAGGGAGTACTTATAAAGGGGCTATGGTAACTCACTTGCGGTCAGAGAGTACATATAAAGGGGCTAGGATAACTCACTTGGGGTCAGGGAGAACTTATAAAGGGGCTATGGTAACTCACTTGGGGTCAGGAAGTACTTCTATGAAACTAGGGTAACTCACTTGGGGTCTGGGAGTACATATAAAGCGGCTAGGGTAACTCACTTTGGGTCAAGGAGTACTTATATGGGACTAGGGTAACTCACTTGGGGTCTGGGATTACATATAAAGGGGCTAGGATAACTCACTTGCCGTCAGAGAGTACATATAAAGGGGCTAGGATAACTCACTTGCGTTCAGAGTGTACATATAAAGGGGCTAGGATAACTCACTTAGGGTCAGGGAGTACTTCTATGGGACTAGGGTAACTCACTTGCGGTCAGAGAGTACATATAAAGGAACTAGGATAACTCACTTGCTGTCAGGAAGTACTTATATAAGGGGCTAGGGTAACTCACTTGGGGTCAGGGAATACATCTATGGGACTAGGGTAATTCTCTTGGGGTCAAGGAGTACTTATAAGGGGCTAGGGTAACTCACTTGCGGTCAGAGAGTACATATAAAGGGGCTAGGATAACTCACTTGGGGTCAGGAAGTACTTATAAAGGGGCTATGGTAAATCACTTGGGGCCAGGGAGTACTAATATGAAACTAGGGTAACACACTTGGGTCAGGGAGTACTTATAAAGGGGCTAGGATAACTCATTTGCGGTCAGAGAGTACATATAAAGGGGCTAGGATAATTCACTTGGGGTCAGGGAGTACATATAAAGGGGCTATGGTAACTCACTTGGGGTCAAGTAGTACTACTATGGGACTAGGGTAACTCACTTGCCGTCAGAGAGTACATATAAAGGGGCTAGGATAACTCATTTGGGGTCAGGGAGTACTTATAAAGGGGCTAGGATAACTCACTTGCGGTCAGAGAGCACATATAAAGGGGCTAGGATAACTCACTTGGGGTCAGGGAGTACTTTTTATGGACTATGTTAACTCACTTGGGTCAGGGAGTACTTATAAAGGGGCTAGGATAACTCACTTGCGGTCAGAGTGTACATATAAAGGGGCTAGGATAATTCACTTGGGGTAAGGGAGTACATATAAAGGGGCTATGGTAACTCACTTGGGGTCAAGGAGTACTACTATGGGACTAGGGTAACTCACTTTCCGTCAGAGAGTACATATAAAGGGGCTAGGATAACTCATTTGGGGTCAGGGAGTACTTATAAAGGGGCTAGGATAACTCACTTGCGGTCAGAGAGTACATATAAAGGGGCTAGGGTAACTCACTTGCGGTCAGAGAGTACATATAAAGGGGCTAGGATAACTCACTTGGGTTCAGGGAGTACTTATAAAGGGGCTATGGTACCTCACTTGGGGTCTGGGAGTACATATAAAGGGGCTAGGATAACTAACTTGGGGTCAGGGAGTACTTATAAAGGGGCTATGGTAACTCACTTGGGGTCAAGGAGTACTACTATGGGACTAGAGTAACTCACTTGGGTTATTGGAGCACTTATATGGGGCTAGGGTAAATCAGTTGGGGATAGGGAGTACTTATATGGGACTAGGGTATCTCACTTAGGGTCAGGGTGTACTTATAAAGGGGCTATGGTAACTCACTTGGAGTCAGGGAGTACTTATATGGGACTAGGGTAACTCACTCAGGGTCAGGGAGTACTTATATGGGACTAGGGTAACTCACTTGGGGTCAGGGAGTACATATAAAGGGGCTAGGGTAACACACTTGTGTCAGGGAGTACTTATAAAGGGGCTAGGATAACTCACTTGCGGTCAGAGAGTACATATAAAGGGGCTAGGATAATTCACTTGGGGTCAGGGAGTACTTATAAAGGGGCTATGGTAACTCACTTGGGGTCAGGGAGTACTTATTTGGGACTAGGGTAACTCACTTGCCGCCAGAGAGTACATATAAAGGGGCTAGGGTAACTCACACGGGGTCAGGGAGTACTTATAAATGGGCTATGGTAACTCACTTGCGGTCAGAGAGTACATATAAAGGGGCTAGGATAACTCACTTGCGGTCAGAGAGTACATATAAAGGGGCTAGGATAACTCACTTGGGGTCAGGGAGTACGTCTATGGGACTAGGGTAACTCACATGAGGTCAGAGAGTACATATAAAGGGGATAGGATAACTCACTTGCGGTCAGATAGTACATATAAAGGGGCTAGGATAACTCACTTGGGGTCAGGGAGTACTTATAAAGGGGCTAGGATAACTCACTTGGGGTCAGGGAGTACGTCTATGGGACTAGGGTAACTCACATGAGGTCAGAGAGTACATTTAAAGGGGATAGGATAACTCACTTGCGGTCAGATAGTACATATAAGGGGGCTAGGATAACTCACTTGCGGTCAGAGAGTACATATAAAGGGGCTAGGGTATCTCACATGGGGTCAGGGAGTACTTATAAAGGGGCTATGGTAACTCACTTGCGGTCAGAGAGTACATATAAAGGGGCTAGGATAACTCACTTGGGGTCAGGGAGAACTTATAAAGGGGCTATGGTAACTCACTTGGGGTCAGGAAGTACTTCTATGAAACTAGGGTAACTCACTTGGGTTCTGGGAGTACATATAAAGCGGCTAGGGTAACTCACTTTGGGTCAAGTAGTACTACTATGGGACTAGGGTAACTCACTTGCCGTCAGAGAGTACATATAAAGGGGCTAGGATAACTCACTTGGGGTCAGGGAGAACTTATAAAGGGGCTATGGTAACTCACTTGGGGTCAGGAAGTACTTCTATGAAACTAGGGTAACTCACTTGGGTTCTGGGAGTACATATAAAGCGGCTAGGGTAACTCACTTTGGGTCAAGTAGTACTACTATGGGACTAGGGTAACTCACTTGCCGTCAGAGAGTACATATAAAGGGGCTAGGATAACTCATTTGGGGTCAGGGAGTACTTATAAAGGGGCTAGAATAACTCACTTGCGGTCAGAGAGCACATATAAAGGGGCTAGGATAACTCACTTGGGGTCAGGGAGTACTTTTTATGGACTATGTTAACTCACTTGGGTCAGGGAGTACTTATAAAGGGGCTAGGATAACTCACTTGCGGTCAGAGTGTACATATAAAGGGGCTAGGATAATTCACTTGGGGTCAGGGAGTACTTATAAAGGGGCTATGGTAACTCACTTGGGGTCAGGGAGTACTTATTTGGGACTAGGGTAACTCACTTGCCGCCAGAGAGTACATATAAAGGGGCTAGGGTAACTCACACGGGGTCAGGGAGTACTTATAAAGGGGCTATGGTAACTCACTTGCGGTCAGAGAGTACATATAAAGGGGCTAGGATAACTCACTTGCGGTCAGAGAGTACATATAAAGGGGCTAGGATAACTCACTTGGGGTCAGGGAGTACGTCTATGGGACTAGGGTAACTCACATGAGGTCAGAGAGTACATATAAAGGGGATAGGATAACTCACTTGCGGTCAGATAGTACATATAAAGGGGCTAGGATAACTCACTTGCGGTCAGAGAGTACATATAAAGGGGCTAGGGTATCTCACATGGGGTCAGGGAGTACTTATAAAGGGGCTATGGTAACTCACTTGCGGTCAGAGAGTACATATAAAGGGGCTAGGATAACTCACTTGGGGTCAGGGAGAACTTATAAAGGGGCTATGGTAACTCACTTGGGGTCAGGAAGTACTTCTATGAAACTAGGGTAACTCACTTGGGGTCTGGGAGTACATATAAAGCGGCTAGGGTAACTCACTTTGGGTCAAGGAGTACTTATATGGGACTAGGGTAACTCACTTGGGGTCTGGGATTACATATAAAGGGGCTAGGATAACTCACTTGCCGTCAGAGAGTACATATAAAGGGGCTAGGATAACTCACTTGCGTTCAGAGAGTACATATAAAGGGGCTAGGATAACTCACTTAGGGTCAGGGAGTACTTCTATGGGACTAGGGTAACTCACTTGCGGTCAGAGAGTACATATAAAGGAACTAGGATAACTCACTTGCTGTCAGGAAGTACTTATATAAGGGGCTAGGGTAACTCACTTGGGGTCAGGGAATACATCTATGGGACTAGGGTAATTCTCTTGGGGTCAAGGAGTACTTATAAGGGGCTAGGGTAACTCACTTGCGGTCAGAGAGTACATATAAAGGGGCTAGGATAACTCACTTGGGGTCAGGAAGTACTTATAAAGGGGCTATGGTAAATCACTTGGGGCCAGGGAGTACTAATATGAAACTAGGGTAACACACTTGGGTCAGGGAGTACTTATAAAGGGGCTAGGATAACTCATTTGCGGTCAGAGAGTACATATAAAGGGGCTAGGATAATTCACTTGGGGTCAGGGAGTACATATAAAGGGGCTATGGTAACTCACTTGGGGTCAAGTAGTACTACTATGGGACTAGGGTAACTCACTTGCCGTCAGAGAGTACATATAAAGGGGCTAGGATAACTCATTTGGGGTCAGGGAGTACTTATAAAGGGGCTAGGATAACTCACTTGCGGTCAGAGAGCACATATAAAGGGGCTAGGATAACTCACTTGGGGTCAGGGAGTACTTTTTATGGACTATGTTAACTCACTTGGGTCAGGGAGTACTTATAAAGGGGCTAGGATAACTCACTTGCGGTCAGAGTGTACATATAAAGGGGCTAGGATAATTCACTTGGGGTAAGGGAGTACATATAAAGGGGCTATGGTAACTCACTTGGGGTCAAGGAGTACTACTATGGGACTAGGGTAACTCACTTTCCGTCAGAGAGTACATATAAAGGGGCTAGGATAACTCATTTGGGGTCAGGGAGTACTTATAAAGGGGCTAGGATAACTCACTTGCGGTCAGAGAGTACATATAAAGGGGCTAGGGTAACTCACTTGCGGTCAGAGAGTACATATAAAGGGGCTAGGATAACTCACTTGGGTTCAGGGAGTACTTATAAAGGGGCTATGGTACCTCACTTGGGGTCTGGGAGTACATATAAAGGGGCTAGGATAACTAACTTGGGGTCAGGGAGTACTTATAAAGGGGCTATGGTAACTCACTTGGGGTCAAGGAGTACTACTATGGGACTAGAGTAACTCACTTGGGTTATTGGAGCACTTATATGGGGCTAGGGTAAATCAGTTGGGGATAGGGAGTACTTATATGGGACTAGGGTATCTCACTTAGGGTCAGGGTGTACTTATAAAGGGGCTATGGTAACTCACTTGGAGTCAGGGAGTACTTATATGGGACTAGGGTAACTCACTCAGGGTCAGGGAGTACTTATATGGGACTAGGGTAACTCACTTGGGGTCAGGGAGTACATATAAAGGGGCTAGGGTAACACACTTGTGTCAGGGAGTACTTATAAAGGGGCTAGGATAATTCACTTGGGGTCAGGGAGTACATATAAAGGGGCTATGGTAACTCACTTGGGGGCAAGGAGTATTACTATGGGACTAGGGTAACTCACTTGCCGTCAGAGAATACATATAATGGGGCTAGGATAACTCATTTGGGGTCAGGGAGTACTTATAAAGGGGCTAGGATAACTCACTTGCGGTCAGAGAGTACATATAAAGGGGCTAGGATAACTCACTTGGGGTCAGGAAGTACTTGTAAAGGGGCTATGGTAACTCACTTGGGGCCAGGGAGTACTAATATGAAACTAGGGTAACACACTTGTGTCAGGGAGTACTTATAAAGGGGCTAGGATAACTCATTTGGGGTCAGGGAGTACTTATAAAGGGGCTAGGATAACTCACTTGCCGTCAGAGAGTACATATAAAGGGGCTAGGATAACTCATTTGGGGTCAGGTAGTACTTATAAAGGGGCTATGGTAACTCACTTGGGGTCAGGGAGTACTACTATGGGACTAGGGTAACTCACTTGCGGTCAGAGAGTACATATAAAGGGGCTAGGATAACTCACTTGCGGTCAGATAGTACATATAAAGGGGCTTGGATAACTCACTTGGGGTCAGGGAGTACTTATAAAGGGGCTATGGTAACTCACTAGGGGTCAGGGAGTACTTATTTGGGACTAGGGTAACTCACTTGCCGCCAGAGAGTACATATAAAGGGGCTAGGGTAACTCACATGGGGTCAGGGAGTACTTATAAAGGGGCTATGGTAACTCACTTGCGGTCAGAGAGTACATATAAAGGGGCTAGGATAACTCACTTGGGGTCAGGGAGTACGTCTATGGGACTAGGGTAACTCACATGAGGTCAGAGAGTACATATAAAGGGGATAGGATAACTCACTTGCGGTCAAAGAGTACATATAAAGGGGCTAGGATAACTCACTTGGGGTCAGGGAGTACTTATAAAGGGGCTATGGTAACTCACTTGGGGTCTGGGAGTACATATAAAACGGCAAGGATAACTCACTTGCGGTCAGAGAGTACGTATAAAGGGGCTAGTGTAACTCACTTGCGGTCAGAGAGTACATATAAAGGGGCTAGGATAACTCACTTGGGGTCAGGAAGTACTTATAAAGGGGCTATGGTAAATCACTTGGGGCCAGGGAGTACTAATATGAAACTAGGGTAACACACTTGGGTCAGGGAGTACTTATAAAGGGGCTATGGTAACTCACTTGGGGTCAAGGAGTACTACTATGGGACTAGGGTAACTCACTTGCCGTCAGAGAGTACATATAAAGGGGCTAGGATAACTCATTTGGGGTCAGGGAGTACTTATAAAGGGGCTAGGATAACTCACTAGCGGTCAGAGAGCACATATAAAGGTGCTAGGATAACTCACTTGGGTCAGGGAGTACTTATAAAGGGGCTAGGATAACTCACTTGCGGTCAGAGTGTACATATAAAGGGGCTAGGATAATTCACTTGGGGTCAGGGAGTACATATAAAGGGGCTATGGTAACTCACATGGGGTCAAGGAGTACTACTATGGGACTAGGGTAACTCACTTTCCGTCAGAGAATACATATAAAGGGGCTAGGATAACTCATTTGGGGTCAGGGAGTACTTATAAAGGGGCTAGGATAACTCACTTGCGGTCAGAGAGTACATATAAAGGGGCTAGGGTAACTCACTTGCGGTCAGAGAGTACATATAAAGGGGCTAGGATAACTCACTTGGGTTCAGGGAGTACTTATAAAGGGGCTATGGTACCTCACTTGGGGTCTGGGAGTACATATAAAGGGGCTAGGATAACTCACTTGGGGTCAGGGAGTACTTATAAAGGGGCTATGGTAACTCACTTGGGGTCAAGGAGTACTACTATGGGACTAGGGTAACTCGCTTGGGTTATTGGAGCACTTATATGGGGCTAGGGTAAATCAGTTGGGGATAGGGAGTACTTATAAAGGGGCTAGGATAACTCACTTGCGGTCAGAGAGTACATATAAAGGGGCTAGGATAATTCACTTGGGGTCAGGGAGTACATATAAAGGGGCTATGGTAACTCACTTGGGGTCAAGGAGTACTACTATGGGAGTAGGGTAACTCACTTGCCGTCAGAGAGTACATATAAAGGGGCTAGGGTAACTCACTTGCGGTCAGAGAGTACATATAAAGGGGCTAGGGTAACTCACTTGCGGTCAGAGAGTACATATAAAGGGGCTAGGGTAACTCACTTGCGGTCAGAGAGTACATATAAAGGGGCTAGGATAACTCACTTGGGTTCAGGTAGTACTTATAAAGGGGCTATGGTACCTCACTTAGGGTCAGGGTGTACTTATAAAGGGGCTATGGTAACTCACTTGGAGTCAGGGAGTACTTATATGGGACTAGGGTAACTCACTCAGGGTCAGGGAGTACTTATATGGGACTAGGGTATCTCACTTGGGGTCAGGGAGTACATATAAAGGGGCTAGGGTAACACACTTGGGGCCAGGGAGTACTAATATGAAACTAGGGTAACACACTTGGGTCAGGGAGTACTTATAAAGGGGCTAGGATAACTCACTTGCGGTCAGAGAGTACATACAAAGGGGCTAGGATAATTCACTTGGGGTCAGGGAGTACATATAAAGGGGCTATGGTAACTCACTTGGGGTCAAGGAGTACTACTATGGGAGTAGGGTAACTCACTTGCCGTCAGAGAGTACATATAAAGGGGCTAGGGTAACTCACTTGCGGTCAGAGAGTACATATAAAGGGGCTAGGATAACTCACTTTGGGTCAGGAAGTACTTATAAAGGGGCTATGGTAAATCACTTGGGGCCAGGGAGTACTAATATGAAACTAGGGTAACACACTTGGGTCAGGGAGTACTTATAAAGGGGCTAGGATAACTCATTTGCGGTCAGAGAGTACATATAAAGGGGCTAGGATAATTCACTTGGGGTCAGGGAGTACATATAAAGGGGCTATGGTAACTCACTTGGGGTCAAGGAGTACTACTATGGGACTAGGGTAACTCACTTGCCGTCAGAGAGTACATATAAAGGGGCTAGGATAACTCATTTGGGGTCAGGGAGTACTGATAAAGGGGTTAGGATAACTCACTTGCGGTCAGAGAGCACATATAAAGGGGCTAGGATAACTCACTTGGGGTCAGGGAGTACTTTTTATGGACTATGTTAACTCACTTGGGTCAGGGAGTACTTATAAAGGGGCTAGTATAACTCACTTGCGGTCAGAGTGTACATATAAAGGGGCTAGGATAATTCACTTGGGGTAAGGGGGTACATATAAAGGGGCTATGGTAACTCACATGGGGTCAAGGAGTACTACTATGGGACTAGGGTAACTCACTTTCCGTCAGAGAGTACATATAAAGGGGCTAGGATAACTCATTTGGGGTCAGGGAGTACTTATAAAGGGGCTAGGATAACTCACTTGCGGTCAGAGAGTACATATAAAGGGGCTAGGGTAACTCACTTGCGGTCAGAGAGTACATATAAAGGGGCTAGGATAACTCACTTGGGTTCAGGGAGTACTTATAAAGGGGCTATGGTACCTCACTTGGGGTCTGGGAGTACATATAAAGGGGCTAGGATAACTAACTTGGGGTCAGGGAGTACTTATAAAGGGGCTATGGTAACTCACTTGGGGTCAAGGAGTACTACTATGGGACTAGGGTAACTCACTTGGGTTTTTGGAGCACTTATATGGGGCTAGGGTAAATCAGTTGGGGATAGGGAGTACTTATATGGGACTAGGGTAACTCACTTAGGGTCAGGGTGTACTTATATGGGACTAGGGTAACTCACTTGGGGTCAGGGAGTACATATAAAGGGGCTAGGGTAACACACTTGTGTCAGGGAGTACTTATAAAGGGGCTAGGATAACTCACTTGCGGTCAGAGAGTAAATATAAAGGGGCTAGGATAATTCACTTGGGGTCAGGGAGTACATATAAAGGGGCTATGGTAACTCACTTGGGGGGCAAGGAGTATTACTATGGGACTAGGGTAACTCACTTGCCGTCAGAGAATACATATAATGGGGCTAGGATAACTCATTTGGGGTCAGGGAGTACTTATAAAGGGGCTAGGATAACTCACTTGCGGTCAGAGAGTACATATAAAGGGGGTAGGATAACTCACTTGGGGTCAGGGAGTACTTATAAAGGGGCTAGGATAACTCATTTGGGGTCAGGGAGTACTTATAAAGGGGCTAGGATAACTCACTTGCCGTCAGAGAGTACATATAAAGGGGCTAGGATAACTCATTTGGGGTCAGGTAGTACTTATAAAGGGGCTATGGTAACTCACTTGGGGTCAGGGAGTACTACTATGGGACTAGGGTAACTCACTTGCGGTCAGAGAGTACATATAAAGGGGCTAGGATAACTCATTTGGGGTCAGGGAGTACTTATAAAGGGGCTAGGATAACTCACTTGCGGTCAGAGAGCACATATAAAGGGGCTAGGATAACTCACTTGGGGTCAGGGAGTACTTTTTATGGACTATGTTAACTCACTTGGGGTCAGGGAGTACTTATTTAGGACTAGGGTAACTCACTTGCCGCCAGAGAGTACATATAAAGGGGCTAGGGTAACTCACATGGGGTCAGGGAGTACTTATAAAGGGGCTATGGTAACTCACTTGCGGTCAGAGAGTACATATAAAGGGGCTAGGATGACTCACTTGGGGTCAGGGAGTACTTATAAAGGGGCTATGGTAACTCACTTGGGGTCAGGAAGTACTTCTATGGAACTAGGGTAACTCACTTGGGGTCTGGGAGTACATGTAAAGCGGCTAGGGTAATCACTTTGGGTCAAGGAGTACTTATATGGGACTAGGGTAACTCACTTGGGGTCTGGGAGTACATATAAAGGGGCTAGGATAACTCACTTGCGGTCAGAGAGTACATATAACGGGGCTAGGATAATTCACTTGGGGTCAGGGAGTACTTATAAAGGGGCTATGGTAAATCACTTAGGGTCAGGGAGTACGTCTATGGGACTAGGGTAACTCAAATGAGGTCAGAGAGTACATATAAAGGGGATGGGATAACTCACTTGCGGTCAGATACTACATATAAAGGGGCTAGGATAACTCATTTGGGGTCAGGGAGTACTTATAAAGGGGCTATGGTAACTCACTTGCGGTCAGAGAGTACATATGAAGGGGCTAGGATAACTCACTTGGGGTCAGGGAGTACTTATAAAGGGGCTATGGTAACTCACTTGGGGTCAGGAAGTACTTCTATGGAACTAGGGTAACTCACTTGGGGTCTGGGAGTACATATAAAGGGGCTAGGATAACTCACTTGCGGTCAGAGAGTATATATAAAAGGGCTAGGATAACTCACTTGGGGTCAGGGAGTACTTATAAAGGGGCTATGGTAACTCACTTGGGGTCAAGGAGTACTACTATGGGACTAGGGTAACTCACTTGCCGTCAGAGAGTACATATAAAGGGGCTAGGATAACTCACTTGCTGTCAGAGAGTACATATAAAGGGGCTAGGGTAACTCACTTGGGGTCAGGGAATACATCTATGGGACTAGGGTAACTCACTTGCGGTCAGAGAGTACATTAAGGAACTAGGATAACTCACTTGCGGTCAGGAAGTACTTATATAAGGGGCTAGGGTAACTCACTTGGGGTCAGGGAATACATCTATGGGACTAGGGTAACACACTAGGGTCAGGGAGTACTTATAAAGGGGCTAGGATAACTCACTTGCGGTCAGAAAGTACATATAAAGGGGCTATGGTAACTCACTTGGGGTCAAGGAGTACTACTATGGGACTAGGGTAACTCACTTGCCGTCAGAGAGTATATATAAAGGGGTTAGGATAACTCATTTGGGGTCAGGGAGTACTTATAAAGGGGCTAGGATAACTCACTTGCGGTCAGAGAGTACATATAAAGGGGCTAGGATAACTCACTTGCGGTCAGAGAGTACATATAAAGGGGCTAGGATAACTCACTTGGGGTCAGGGAGTACTTATAAAGGGGCTATGGTACCTCACTTGGGGTCTGGGAGTACATATAAAGGGGCTAGGATTACTCACTTGGGGTCAGGGAGTACTTATAAAGGGGCTATGGTAACTCACTTGGGGTCAAGGAGTACTACTATGGGACTAGGGTAACTCACTTGGGTTATTGGAGCACTTATATGGGGCTAGGGTAAATCAGTTGGGGATAGGGAGTACTTATATGTGACTAGGGTAACTTACTTGCGGTCAAAGAGTACATATAAAGGGGCTATGATAACTCACTTGGGGTCAGGGAGTACTTATATACGGGCTAGGGTAACTCATTAGGGTCAGGGAGTACTTCTCTGGGACTAGGGTAACTCACTTAGGGTCAGGGAGTACTTATAAAGGGGCTATGGTAACTCACTTCGAGTCAGGGAGTACTTATATGAGACTAGGGTAACTCACTCAGGGTCAGGGAGTACTTATATGGGACTAGGGTAACTCACTTGGGGTCAGGGAGTACTTATATAGGGGATAGGGTAACTCACTTGGTGTCAGGGAGTACTTCTATGTGACTATGGTAAATCACTTGGGTACTTGTAGCACTTATTTGGGACTAGGGTAAATCAGTTGGGGTCAGGGAGTACTTTTATGGGACTAGGGTAACTCACTTGCGGTCAGAGAGTACATATAAAGGGACTAGGGTAACTCAATTGCTGTCAGAGAGTAGATATAAAGGGGCAAGGATAACTCACTTGGGGTAAGGGAGTATTTCTATGGGTCTAGGGTAACCTTCTTGTGGTCTGGGAGTACTTATATGGGACTAGGGTAACCCACTTAGGGTCAGGGAGTACTTATAAAGGGGCTAGGGTAACTCACATTGGGTCAGGGAATAGTTATATGGGACTAGGGTAACTCACTTGGGGTCTTGGTTTACATATAAAGCGGCTAGGATAACTCACTTGCGGTCAGAGAGTACATATAAAGGGGCTAGGGTAACTCACTTGCGGTCAGAGAGTACATATAAAGGGGCTAGGGTAACTTACTTGCGGTCAGAGAGTACATATAAAGGGGCTAGGATAACTCACTTGGGGTCAGGGAGTACTTATAAAGGGGCTATGGTACCTCACTTGGGGTCAGGGAGTAGTTATAAGGGACTAAGGTAACTCACTTGGGGTCTGGGAGTACATATAAAGGGGCTAGGATAACTCACATGGGGTCAGGGAGTACTTATAAAGGGGCTATGGTAACTCACTGTGGGTCAAGGAGTTGTTTTATGGGACTAAGGTAACTAACTTGGTGTCTGTAAATACTTATATGGGACCAGGGTAACTCACTTGATGTCAGGGAGTACTTATAAGGGGCTAGGATAACGCACTTGGGGTCAGGGAGTACTTATAAAGGGGCTAGGGTAACTCTCTTTGGGTTAAGGAGTACTTATATTGGACTAGGCTAACTCACTTGGGGTTAAGGAGTACTACTATGGGACTAGGGTAACTCACTTGGGGTCAGGGAGTACTTATAAAGGGGCTAGGATAATTCACTTGGGGTCAGGGAGTACATATAAAGGGGCTAGGATAACTCACTTTCGGTCGAAGAGTACTACTATGGGACTAGGGTAACTCACTTGGGGTCAGAGAGTACATGTAAAGGGGCTAGGGTAACTCACTTGGGGTCAAGGAGTACTACTATGGGACTAGGGTAACTCACTTGGGGTCAGGGAGTACTTATAAAGGGGCTAGGATAACTCACTTGCGGTCAGATAGTACATATAAAGGGGCTAGGATAGTTCACTTGGGGTCAGGGAGTACTTATCAGGGACTAGGGTAACTCACTTGGGGTCAGGGAGTACTTATAAAGGGGCTATGGTACCTCACTTGAGGTCAGGGAGTACTTATATGGGACTAGGGTAACTCACTTGCGGTCAGGGAGTACTTATAAAGGGGCTAGGGTAACTCTCTTTGGGTCAAGGAGTACTTATATTGGACTAGGCTAACTCACTTGGGGTCAAGGAGTACTACTATGGGACTAGGGTAACTCACTTGGGGTCAGGGAGTACTTATAAAGGGGCTAGGATAACTCACTTGCGGTCAGATAGTAAATATAAAGGGGCTAGGATAGTTCACTTGGGGTCAGGGAGTACTTATCAGGAACTAGGGTAACTCACTTGGGGTCAGGGAGTACTTATAAAGGGGCTATGGTACCTCACTTGAGGTCAGGGAGTACTTATATGGGACTAGGGTAACTCACTTGCGGTCAGGGAGTACTTATAAAGGGGCTAGGGTAACTCTCTTTGGGTCAAGGAGTACTTATATTGGACTAGGCTAACTCATTTGGGGTCAAGGAGTACTACTATGGGACTAGGGTAACTCACTTGGGGTCAGGGAGTACTTATAAAGGGGCTAGGGTAACTCTCTTTGGGTCAAGGAGTACTTATATTGGACTAGGCTAACTCACTTGGGGTCAAGGAGTACTACTATGGGACTAGGGTAACTCACTTGGGGTCAGGGAGTACTTATAAAGGGGCTAGGATAACTCACTTGCGGTCAGATAGTACATATAAAGGGGCTAGGATAGTTCACTTGGGGTCAGGGAGTACTTATCAGGGACTAGGGTAACTCACTTGGGGTCAGGGAGTACTTATAAAGGGGCTATGGTACCTCACTTGAGGTCAGGGAGTACTTATATGGGACTAGGGTAACTCACTTGCGGTCAGGGAGTACTTATAAAGGGGCTAGGGTAACTCTCTTTGGGTCAAGGAGTACTTATATTGGACTAGGCTAACTCACTTGGGGTCAAGGAGTACTACTATGGGACTAGGGTAACTCACTTGGGGTCAGGGAGTACATATAAAGGGGCTAGGATAACTCACTTTCGGTCGAAGAGTACTACTATGGCACAAGGGTAACTCACTTGGGGTCAGAGAGTACATGTAAAGGGGCTAGGGTAACTCACTTGGGGTCAAGGAGTACTACTATGGGACTAGGGTAACTCACTTGGGGTCAGGGAGTACTTATAAAGGGGCTAGGATAACTCACTTGCGGTCAGATAGTACATATAAAGGGGCTAGGATAGTTCACTTGGGGTCTGGGAGTACATATAAAGCGGCTAGGATAACTCACTTGCGGTCAGAGAGTACATATAAAGGGGCTAGGGTAACTCACTTGCGGTCAGAGAGTACATATAAAGGGGCTAGGATAACTCACATGGGGTCAGGGAGTACTTATAAAGGGGCTATGGTACCTCACTTGGGGTCAGGGAGTACTAATATGAAACTAGGGTAACACACTTGGGTCAGGGAGTACTTATAAAGGGGCTCGGATAACTCACTTGCGGTCAAAGAGTATATATAAAGGGGCGAGGATAACTCACTTGGGGTCAGGGAGTACATATAAAGGGGCTAGGATAACTCACTTGCGGTCAGAGAGTACTTCTATGGGACTAGGGTAACTCACTTGCGGTCAGAGAGTACATATAAAGGAACTAGGATAACTCACTTGGGGTCAGGGAGTACTTATAAAGGGGCTATGGTACCTCACTTGGGGTCTGGGAGTACATATAAAGCGGCTAGGATAACTCACTTGCGGTCAGAGAGTACATATAAAGGGGCTAGGATAACTCACTTGGGGTCAGGGAGTACTTATAAAGGGGCTATGGTAACTCACTTGGGGTCAAGGAGTACTACTTTGGGACTAGGGTAACTCACTTGCCGTCAGAGAGTACATATAAAGGGGCTAGGATAACTCACTTGCGGTTAGAGAGTACATATAAAGGGGCTAGGATAACTCACTTGGGGTCAGGGAGTACTTCTATGGGACTAGGGTAACTCACTTGCGGTCAGAGAGTACATATAAAGGAACTAGGATAACTCACTTGCGGTCAGGAAGTACTTATATAAGGGGCTAGGGTAACTCACTTGGGGTCAGGGAGTACTTCTATGGGACTAGGGTAACTCTCTTGGGGTCAAGGAGTACTTATAAGGGACTAGGGTAACTCACTTGGGGTCTGGGAGTACATATAAAGCGGCTAGGATAACACACTTGCGGTCAGAGAGTACATATAAAGGGGCTAGGGTAACTCACTTGCGGTCAGAGAGTATATATAAAGAGGCTAATATAACTCACTTGGGGTCAGAAAGTACTTATAAAGGGGCTATGGTAACTCAATTGGGGCCAGGGAGTACTAAAATGAAACTAGGGTAACACACTTGTGTCAGGGAGTACTTATAAAGGGGCTATGGTAACTCACTTGGGGTCAGGGAGTACTTATTTGGGACTAGGGTAACTCACTTGCCGCCAGAGAGTACATATAAAGGGGCTAGGGTAACTCACATGGGGTCAGGGAGTACTTATAAAGGGGCTATGGTAACTCACTTGCGGTCAGAGAGTACATATAAAGGGGATAGGATAACTCACTTGCGGTCAAAGAATACATATAAAGGGGCTAGGATAACTCACTTGGGGTCAGGGAGTACTTATATAGGGGCTATGGTAACTCACTTGGGGTCAGGGAGTACTTATTTGGGACTAGGGTAACTCACTTGCCGCCAGAGAGTACATATAAAGGGGCTAGGGTAACTCACATGGGGTCAGGGAGTACTTTTTATGGACTATGTTAACTCACTTGGGTCAGGGAGTACTTATAAAGGGGCTAGGATAACTCACTTGCGGTCAGAGTGTACTTATAAAGGGGCTAGGATAATTCACTTGGGGTTAGGGAGTACATATAAAGGGGCTATGGTAACTCACATGGGGTCAAGGAGTACTACTATGGGACTAGGGTAACTCACTTTCCGTCAGAGAGTACATATAAAGGGGCTAGGATAACTCATTTGGGGTCAGGGAGTACTTATAAAGGGGCTATGGTAACTCACTTGCGGTCAGAGAGTACATATGAAGGGGCTAGGATAACTCACTTGGGGTCAGGGAGTACTTATAAAGGGGCTATGGTAACTCACTTGGGGTCAGGAAGTACTTCTATGGAACTAGGGTAACTCACTTGGGGTCTGGGAGTACATATAAAGGGGCTAGGATAACTCACTTGCGGTCAGAGAGTATATATAAAAGGGCTAGGATAACTCACTTGGGGTCAGGGAGTACTTATAAAGGGGCTATGGTAACTCACTTGGGGTCAAGGAGTACTACTATGGGACTAGGGTAACTCACTTGCCGTCAGAGAGTACATATAAAGGGGCTAGGATAACTCACTTGCGGTCAGAGAGTACATATAAAGGGGCTAGGGTAACTCACTTGGGGTCAGGGAATACATCTATGGGACTAGGGTAACTCACTTGCGGTCAGAGAGTACATTAAGGAACTAGGATAACTCACTTGCGGTCAGGAAGTACTTATATAAGGGGCTAGGGTAACTCACTTGGGGTCAGGGAATACATCTATGGGACTAGGGTAACACACTAGGGTCAGGGAGTACTTATAAAGGGGCTAGGATAACTCACTTGCGGTCAGAAAGTACATATAAAGGGGCTATGGTAACTCACTTGGGGTCAAGGAGTACTACTATGGGACTAGGGTAACTCACTTGCCGTCAGAGAGTATATATAAAGGGGTTAGGATAACTCATTTGGGGTCAGGGAGTACTTATAAAGGGGCTAGGATAACTCACTTGCGGTCAGAGAGTACATATAAAGGGGCTAGGATAACTCACTTGCGGTCAGAGAGTACATATAAAGGGGCTAGGATAACTCACTTGGGGTCAGGGAGTACTTATAAAGGGGCTATGGTACCTCACTTGGGGTCTGGGAGTACATATAAAGGGGCTAGGATTACTCACTTGGGGTCAGGGAGTACTTATAAAGGGGCTATGGTAACTCACTTGGGGTCAAGGAGTACTACTATGGGACTAGGGTAACTCACTTGGGTTATTGGAGCACTTATATGGGGCTAGGGTAAATCAGTTGGGGATAGGGAGTACTTATATGTGACTAGGGTAACTTACTTGCGGTCAAAGAGTACATATAAAGGGGCTATGATAACTCACTTGGGGTCAGGGAGTACTTATATACGGGCTAGGGTAACTCATTAGGGTCAGGGAGTACTTCTCTGGGACTAGGGTAACTCACTTAGGGTCAGGGAGTACTTATAAAGGGGCTATGGTAACTCACTTCGAGTCAGGGAGTACTTATATGAGACTAGGGTAACTCACTCAGGGTCAGGGAGTACTTATATGGGACTAGGGTAACTCACTTGGGGTCAGGGAGTACTTATATAGGGGATAGGGTAACTCACTTGGTGTCAGGGAGTACTTCTATGTGACTATGGTAAATCACTTGGGTACTTGTAGCACTTATTTGGGACTAGGGTAAATCAGTTGGGGTCAGGGAGTACTTTTATGGGACTAGGGTAACTCACTTGCGGTCAGAGAGTACATATAAAGGGACTAGGGTAACTCAATTGCTGTCAGAGAGTAGATATAAAGGGGCAAGGATAACTCACTTGGGGTAAGGGAGTATTTCTATGGGTCTAGGGTAACCTTCTTGTGGTCTGGGAGTACTTATATGGGACTAGGGTAACCCACTTAGGGTCAGGGAGTACTTATAAAGGGGCTAGGGTAACTCACATTGGGTCAGGGAATAATTATATGGGACTAGGGTAACTCACTTGGGGTCTTGGTTTACATATAAAGCGGCTAGGATAACTCACTTGCGGTCAGAGAGTACATATAAAGGGGCTAGGGTAACTCACTTGCGGTCAGAGAGTACATATAAAGGGGCTAGGGTAACTTACTTGCGGTCAGAGAGTACATATAAAGGGGCTAGGATAACTCACTTGGGGTCAGGGAGTACTTATAAAGGGGCTATGGTACCTCACTTGGGGTCAGGGAGTAGTTATAAGGGACTAAGGTAACTCACTTGGGGTCTGGGAGTACATATAAAGGGGCTAGGATAACTCACATGGGGTCAGGGAGTACTTATAAAGGGGCTATGGTAACTCACTGTGGGTCAAGGAGTTGTTTTATGGGACTAAGGTAACTAACTTGGTGTCTGTAAATACTTATATGGGACCAGGGTAACTCACTTGATGTCAGGGAGTACTTATAAGGGGCTAGGATAACGCACTTGGGGTCAGGGAGTACTTATAAAGGGGCTAGGGTAACTCTCTTTGGGTCAAGGAGTACTTATATTGGACTAGGCTAACTCACTTGGGGTCAAGGAGTACTACTATGGGACTAGGGTAACTCACTTGGGGTCAGGGAGTACTTATAAAGGGGCTAGGATAATTCACTTGGGGTCAGGGAGTACATATAAAGGGGCTAGGATAACTCACTTTCGGTCGAAGAGTACTACTATGGGACTAGGGTAACTCACTTGGGGTCAGAGAGTACATGTAAAGGGGCTAGGGTAACTCACTTGGGGTCAAGGAGTACTACTATGGGACTAGGGTAATTCACTTGGGGTCAGGGAGTACTTATAAAGGGGCTAGGATAACTCACTTGCGGTCAGATAGTACATATAAAGGGGCTAGGATAGTTCACTTGGGGTCAGGGAGTACTTATCAGGGACTAGGGTAACTCACTTGGGGTCAGGGAGTACTTATAAAGGGGCTATGGTACCTCACTTGAGGTCAGGGAGTACTTATATGGGACTAGGGTAACTCACTTGCGGTCAGGGAGTACTTATAAAGGGGCTAGGGTAACTCTCTTTGGGTCAAGGAGTACTTATATTGGACTAGGCTAACTCACTTGGGGTCAAGGAGTACTACTATGGGACTAGGGTAACTCACTTGGGGTCAGGGAGTACTTATAAAGGGGCTAGGATAACTCACTTGCGGTCAGATAGTAAATATAAAGGGGCTAGGATAGTTCACTTGGGGTCAGGGAGTACTTATCAGGAACTAGGGTAACTCACTTGGGGTCAGGGAGTACTTATAAAGGGGCTATGGTACCTCACTTGAGGTCAGGGAGTACTTATATGGGACTAGGGTAACTCACTTGCGGTCAGGGAGTACTTATAAAGGGGCTAGGGTAACTCTCTTTGGGTCAAGGAGTACTTATATTGGACTAGGCTAACTCATTTGGGGTCAAGGAGTACTACTATGGGACTAGGGTAACTCACTTGGGGTCAGGGAGTACTTATAAAGGGGCTAGGGTAACTCTCTTTGGGTCAAGGAGTACTTATATTGGACTAGGCTAACTCACTTGGGGTCAAGGAGTACTACTATGGGACTAGGGTAACTCACTTGGGGTCAGGGAGTACTTATAAAGGGGCTAGGATAACTCACTTGCGGTCAGATAGTACATATAAAGGGGCTAGGATAGTTCACTTGGGGTCAGGGAGTACTTATCAGGGACTAGGGTAACTCACTTGGGGTCAGGGAGTACTTATAAAGGGGCTATGGTACCTCACTTGAGGTCAGGGAGTACTTATATGGGACTAGGGTAACTCACTTGCGGTCAGGGAGTACTTATAAAGGGGCTAGGGTAACTCTCTTTGGGTCAAGGAGTACTTATATTGGACTAGGCTAACTCACTTGGGGTCAAGGAGTACTACTATGGGACTAGGGTAACTCATTTGGGGTCAGGGAGTACATATAAAGGGGCTAGGATAACTCACTTTCGGTCGAAGAGTACTACTATGGCACAAGGGTAACTCACTTGGGGTCAGAGAGTACATGTAAAGGGGCTAGGGTAACTCACTTGGGGTCAAGGAGTACTACTATGGGACTAGGGTAACTCACTTGGGGTCAGGGAGTACTTATAAAGGGGCTAGGATAACTCACTTGCGGTCAGATAGTTCATATAAAGGGGCTAGGATAGTTCACTTGGGGTCTGGGAGTACATATAAAGCGGCTAGGATAACTCACTTGCGGTCAGAGAGTACATATAAAGGGGCTAGGATAACTCACTTGCGGTCAGAGAGTACTTCTATGGGACTAGGGTAACTCTCTTGGGGTCAAGGAGTACTTATAAGGGACTAGGGTAACTCACTTGGGGTCTGGGAGTACATATAAAGCGGCTAGGATAACACACTTGCGGTCAGAGAGTACATATAAAGGGGCTAGGGTAACTCACTTGCGGTCAGAGAGTATATATAAAGAGGCTAATATAACTCACTTGGGGTCAGAAAGTACTTATAAAGGGGCTATGGTAACTCAATTGGGGCCAGGGAGTACTTCTATGGGACTAGGGTAACTCACTTGCGGTCAGAGAGTACATATAAAGGAACTAGGATAACTCACTTGCGGTCAGAGAGTACTTCTATGGGACTAGGGTAACTCACTTGCGGTCAGAGAGTACATATAAAGGAACTAGGATAACTCACTTGGGGTCAGGGAGTACTTATAAAGGGGCTATGGTACCTCACTTGGGGTCTGGGAGTACATATAAAGCGGCTAGGATAACTCACTTGCGGTCAGAGAGTACATATAAAGGGGCTAGGATAACTCACTTGGGGTCAGGGAGTACTTATAAAGGGGCTATGGTAACTCACTTGGGGTCAAGGAGTACTACTTTGGGACTAGGGTAACTCACTTGCCGTCAGAGAGTACATATAAAGGGGCTAGGATAACTCACTTGCGGTTAGAGAGTACATATAAAGGGGCTAGGATAACTCACTTGGGGTCAGGGAGTACTTCTATGGGACTAGGGTAACTCACTTGCGGTCAGAGAGTACATATAAAGGAACTAGGATAACTCACTTGCGGTCAGGAAGTACTTATATAAGGGGCTAGGGTAACTCACTTGGGGTCAGGGAGTACTTCTATGGGACTAGGGTAACTCTCTTGGGGTCAAGGAGTACTTATAAAGGACTAGGGTAACTCACTTGGGGTCTGGGAGTACATATAAAGCGGCTAGGATAACACACTTGCGGTCAGAGAGTACATATAAAGGGGCTAGGGTAACTCACTTGCGGTCAGAGAGTATATATAAAGAGGCTAATATAACTCACTTGGGGTCAGAAAGTACTTATAAAGGGGCTATGGTAACTCAATTGGGGCCAGGGAGTACTAAAATGAAACTAGGGTAACACACTTGTGTCAGGGAGTACTTATAAAGGGGCTATGGTAACTCACTTGGGGTCAGGGAGTACTTATTTGGGACTAGGGTAACTCACTTGCCGCCAGAGAGTACATATAAAGGGGCTAGGGTAACTCACATGGGGTCAGGGAGTACTTATAAAGGGGCTATGGTAACTCACTTGCGGTCAGAGAGTACATATAAAGGGGATAGGATAACTCACTTGCGGTCAAAGAGTACATATAAAGGGGCTAGGATAACTCACTTGGGGTCAGGGAGTACTTATATAGGGGCTATGGTAACTCACTTGGGGTCAGGGAGTACTTATTTGGGACTAGGGTAACTCACTTGCCGCCAGAGAGTACATATAAAGGGGCTAGGGTAACTCACATGGGGACAGGGAGTACTTATAAAGGGGCTATGGTAACTCACTTGCGGTCAGAGAGTACATATAAAGGGGCTAGGATAACTCACTTGGGGTCAGGGAGTACTTATAAAGGGGCTAGGATAACTCACTTGGGGTCAGGGAGTACGTCTATGGGACTAGGGTAACTCACATGAGGTCAGAGAGTACATATAAAGGGGATAGGATAACTCACTTGCGGTCAGATAGTACATATAAAGGGGCTAGGATAACTCACTTGCGGTCAGAGAGTACATATAAAGGGGCTAGGGTATCTCACATGGGGTCAGGGAGTACTTATAAAGGGGCTATGGTAACTCACTTGGGGTCAGGAAGTACTTATAAAGGGGCTATGGTAAATCACTTGGGGCCAGGGAGTACTAATATGAAACTAGGGTAACACACTTGGGTCAGGGAGTACTTATAAAGGGGCTAGGATAACTCATTTGCGGTCAGAGAGTACATATAAAGGGGCTAGGATAATTCACTTGGGGTCAGGGAGTACATATAAAGGGGCTATGGTAGCTCACTTGGGGTCAAGGAGTACTACTATGGGACTAGGGTAACTCACTTTCCGTCAGAGAGTACATATAAAGGGGCTAGGATAACTCATTTGGGGTCAGGGAGTACTTATAAAGGGGCTAGGATAACTCACTTGCGGTCAGAGAGTACATATAAAGGGGCTAGGGTAACTCACTTGCGGTCAGATAGTACATATAAAGGGGCTAGGATAACTCACTTGGGTTCAGGGAGTACTTATAAAGGGGCTATGGTACCTCACTAGGGGTCTGGGAGTACATATAAAGGGGCTAGGATAACTAACTTGGGGTCAGGGAGTACTTATAAAGGGGCTATGGTAACTCACTTGGGGTCAAGGAGTACTACTATGGGACTAGGGTAACTCACTTGGGTTATTGGAGCACTTATATGGGGCTAGGGTAAATCAGTTGGGGATAGGGAGTACTTATATGGGACTAGGGTAACTCACTTAGGGTCAGGGTGTACTTATAAAGGGGCTATGGTAACTCACTTGGAGTCAGGGAGTACTTATATGGGACTAGGGTAACTCACTCAGGGTCAGGGAGTACTTATATGGGACTAGGGTAACTCACTTGGGGTCAGGGAGTACATATAATGGGGCTAGGGTAACACACTTGTGTCAGGGAGTACTTATAAAGGGGCTAGGATAACTCACTTGCGGTCAGAGAGTACATATAAAGGGGCTAGGATAATTCACTTGGGGTCAGGGAGTACATATAAAGGGGCTATGGTAACTCACTTGGGGGCAAGGAGTATTACTATGGGACTAGGGTAACTCACTTGCCGTCAGAGAGTACATATAAAGGGGCTAGGATAACTCACTTGGGGTCAGGGAGTACGTCTATGGGACTAGGGTAACTCACATGAGGTCAGAGAGTACATATAAAGGGGATAGGATAACTCACTTGCGGTCAAAGAGTACATATAAAGGGGCTAGGGTAACTCACTTGGGGTCAAGGAGTACTACTATGGGACTAGGGTAACTCACTTGGGGTCAGGGAGTACTACTTTGGGACTAGGGTAACTCACTTGCCGTCAGAGAGTACATATAAAGGGGCTAATATAACTCACTTGGGGTCAGGAAGTACTTATAAAGGGGCTATGGTAACTCAATTGGGGCCAGGGAGTACTAAAATGAAACTAGGGTAACACACTTGTGTCAGGGAGTACTTATAAAGGGGCTAGGATAACTCACTTGCGGTCAGAGAGTACATATAAAGGGGCTAGGATAATTCACTTGGGGTCAGGGAGTACATATAAAGGGGCTATGGTAACTCACTTGGGGGCAAGGAGTACTACTATGGGACTAGGGTAACTCACTTGCCGTCAGAGAATACATATAATGGGGCTAGGATAACTCATTTGGGGTCAGGGAGTACTTATAAAGGGGCTATGGTACCTCACTTGAGGTCAGGGAGTACTTATATGGGACTAGGGTAACTCACTTGCGGTCAGGGAGTACTTATAAAGGGGCTAGGGTAACTCTCTTTGGGTCAAGGAGTACTTATATTGGACTAGGCTAACTCACTTGGGGTCAAGGAGTACTACTATGGGACTAGGGTAACTCATTTGGGGTCAGGGAGTACATATAAAGGGGCTAGGATAACTCACTTTCGGTCGAAGAGTACTACTATGGCACAAGGGTAACTCACTTGGGGTCAGAGAGTACATGTAAAGGGGCTAGGGTAACTCACTTGGGGTCAAGGAGTACTACTATGGGACTAGGGTAACTCACTTGGGGTCAGGGAGTACTTATAAAGGGGCTAGGATAACTCACTTGCGGTCAGATAGTACATATAAAGGGGCTAGGATAGTTCACTTGGGGTCTGGGAGTACATATAAAGCGGCTAGGATAACTCACTTGCGGTCAGAGAGTACATATAAAGGGGCTAGGATAACTCACTTGCGGTCAGAGAGTACTTCTATGGGACTAGGGTAACTCTCTTGGGGTCAAGGAGTACTTATAAGGGACTAGGGTAACTCACTTGGGGTCTGGGAGTACATATAAAGCGGCTAGGATAACACACTTGCGGTCAGAGAGTACATATAAAGGGGCTAGGGTAACTCACTTGCGGTCAGAGAGTATATATAAAGAGGCTAATATAACTCACTTGGGGTCAGAAAGTACTTATAAAGGGGCTATGGTAACTCAATTGGGGCCAGGGAGTACTTCTATGGGACTAGGGTAACTCACTTGCGGTCAGAGAGTACATATAAAGGAACTAGGATAACTCACTTGCGGTCAGAGAGTACTTCTATGGGACTAGGGTAACTCACTTGCGGTCAGAGAGTACATATAAAGGAACTAGGATAACTCACTTGGGGTCAGGGAGTACTTATAAAGGGGCTATGGTACCTCACTTGGGGTCTGGGAGTACATATAAAGCGGCTAGGATAACTCACTTGCGGTCAGAGAGTACATATAAAGGGGCTAGGATAACTCACTTGGGGTCAGGGAGTACTTATAAAGGGGCTATGGTAACTCACTTGGGGTCAAGGAGTACTACTTTGGGACTAGGGTAACTCACTTGCCGTCAGAGAGTACATATAAAGGGGCTAGGATAACTCACTTGCGGTTAGAGAGTACATATAAAGGGGCTAGGATAACTCACTTGGGGTCAGGGAGTACTTCTATGGGACTAGGGTAACTCACTTGCGGTCAGAGAGTACATATAAAGGAACTAGGATAACTCACTTGCGGTCAGGAAGTACTTATATAAGGGGCTAGGGTAACTCACTTGGGGTCAGGGAGTACTTCTATGGGACTAGGGTAACTCTCTTGGGGTCAAGGAGTACTTATAAGGGACTAGGGTAACTCACTTGGGGTCTGGGAGTACATATAAAGCGGCTAGGATAACACACTTGCGGTCAGAGAGTACATATAAAGGGGCTAGGGTAACTCACTTGCGGTCAGAGAGTATATATAAAGAGGCTAATATAACTCACTTGGGGTCAGAAAGTACTTATAAAGGGGCTATGGTAACTCAATTGGGGCCAGGGAGTACTAAAATGAAACTAGGGTAACACACTTGTGTCAGGGAGTACTTATAAAGGGGCTATGGTAACTCACTTGGGGTCAGGGAGTACTTATTTGGGACTAGGGTAACTCACTTGCCGCCAGAGAGTACATATAAAGGGGCTAGGGTAACTCACATGGGGTCAGGTAGTACTTATAAAGGGGCTATGGTAACTCACTTGCGGTCAGAGAGTACATATAAAGGGGATAGGATAACTCACTTGCGGTCAAAGAGTACATATAAAGGGGCTAGGATAACTCACTTGGGGTCAGGGAGTACTTATATAGGGGCTATGGTAACTCACTTGGGGTCAGGGAGTACTTATTTGGGACTAGGGTAACTCACTTGCCGCCAGAGAGTACATATAAAGGGGCTAGGGTAACTCACATGGGGACAGGGAGTACTTATAAAGGGGCTATGGTAACTCACTTGCGGTCAGAGAGTACATATAAAGGGGCTAGGATAACTCACTTGGGGTCAGGGAGTACTTATAAAGGGGCTAGGATAACTCACTTGGGGTCAGGGAGTACGTCTATGGGACTAGGGTAACTCACATGAGGTCAGAGAGTACATATAAAGGGGATAGGATAACTCACTTGCGGTCAGATAGTACATATAAAGGGGCTAGGATAACTCACTTGCGGTCAGAGAGTACATATAAAGGGGCTAGGGTATCTCACATGGGGTCAGGGAGTACTTATAAAGGGGCTATGGTAACTCACTTGGGGTCAGGAAGTACTTATAAAAGGGCTATGGTAAATCACTTGGGGCCAGGGAGTACTAATATGAAACTAGGGTAACACACTTGGGTCAGGGAGTACTTATAAAGGGGCTAGGATAACTCATTTGCGGTCAGAGAGTACATATAAAGGGGCTAGGATAATTCACTTGGGGTCAGGGAGTACATATAAAGGGGCTATGGTAGCTCACTTGGGGTCAAGGAGTACTACTATGGGACTAGGGTAACTCACTTTCCGTCAGAGAGTACATATAAAGGGGCTAGGATAACTCATTTGGGGTCAGGGAGTACTTATAAAGGGGCTAGGATAACTCACTTGCGGTCAGAGAGTACATATAAAGGGGCTAGGGTAACTCACTTGCGGTCAGATAGTACATATAAAGGGGCTAGGATAACTCACTTGGGTTCAGGGAGTACTTATAAAGGGGCTATGGTACCTCACTAGGGGTCTGGGAGTACATATAAAGGGGCTAGGATAACTAACTTGGGGTCAGGGAGTACTTATAAAGGGGCTATGGTAACTCACTTGGGGTCAAGGAGTACTACTATGGGACTAGGGTAACTCACTTGGGTTATTGGAGCACTTATATGGGGCTAGGGTAAATCAGTTGGGGATAGGGAGTACTTATATGGGACTAGGGTAACTCACTTAGGGTCAGGGTGTACTTATAAAGGGGCTATGGTAACTCACTTGGAGTCAGGGAGTACTTATATGGGACTAGGGTAACTCACTCAGGGTCAGGGAGTACTTATATGGGACTAGGGTAACTCACTTGGGGTCAGGGAGTACATATAATGGGGCTAGGGTAACACACTTGTGTCAGGGAGTACTTATAAAGGGGCTAGGATAACTCACTTGCGGTCAGAGAGTACATATAAAGGGGCTAGGATAATTCACTTGGGGTCAGGGAGTACATATAAAGGGGCTATGGTAACTCACTTGGGGGCAAGGAGTATTACTATGGGACTAGGGTAACTCACTTGCCGTCAGAGAGTACATATAAAGGGGCTAGAATAACTCACTTGGGGTCAGGGAGTACGTCTATGGGACTAGGGTAACTCACATGAGGTCAGAGAGTACATATAAAGGGGATAGGATAACTCACTTGCGGTCAAAGAGTACATATAAAGGGGCTAGGGTAACTCACTTGGGGTCAAGGAGTACTACTATGGGACTAGGGTAACTCACTTGGGGTCAGGGAGTACTACTTTGGGACTAGGGTAACTCACTTGCCGTCAGAGAGTACATATAAAGGGGCTAATATAACTCACTTGGGGTCAGGAAGTACTTATAAAGGGGCTATGGTAACTCAATTGGGGCCAGGGAGTACTAAAATGAAACTAGGGTAACACACTTGTGTCAGGGAGTACTTATAAAGGGGCTAGGATAACTCACTTGCGGTCAGAGAGTACATATAAAGGGGCTAGGATAATTCACTTGGGGTCAGGGAGTACATATAAAGGGGCTATGGTAACTCACTTGGGGGCAAGGAGTACTACTATGGGACTAGGGTAACTCACTTGCCGTCAGAGAATACATATAATGGGGCTAGGATAACTCATTTGGGGTCAGGGAGTACTTATAAAGGGGCTAGGATAACTCACTTGGGGTCAGGGAGAACTTATAAAGGGGCTATGGTAACTCACTTGGGGTCAGGGAGTACTTATATGGGACTAGGGTAACTCACTTGCCGCCAGAGAGTACATATAAAGGGGATAGGGTAACTCACATGGGGTCAGGGAGTACTTATAAAGGGGCTATGGTAACTCACTTGCGGTCAGAGAGTACATATAAAGGGGCTAGGATAACTCACTTGGGGTCAGGGAGTACGTCTATGGGACTAGGGTAACTCACATGAGGTCAGAGAGTACATATAAAGGGGATAGGATAACTCACTTGCGGTCAAAGAGTACATATAAAGGGGCTAGGATAACTCACTTGGGGTCAGGGAGTACTTATAAAGGGGCTATGGTAACTCACTTGGGGTCAAGGAGTACTTATTTGGGACTAGGGTAACTCACTTGCCGCCAGAGAGTACATATAAAGGGGCTAGGGTAACTCACATGGGGACAGGGAGTACTTATAAAGGGGCTATGGTAACTCACTTGCGGTCAGAGAGTACATATAAAGGGGCTAGGATAACTCACTTGGGGTCAGGGAGTACTTATAAAGGGGCTATGGTAACTCACTTGGGGTCAGGGAGTACTTATTTGGGACTAGGGTAACTCACTTGCCGCCAGAGAGTACATATAAAGGGGCTAGGGTAACTTACACGGGGTCAGGGAGTACTTATAAAGGGGCTATGGTAACTCACTTGCGGTCAGAGGGTACATATAAAGGGGCTAGGGTAACTCACTTGCGGTCAGAGAGTACATATAAAGGGGCTAGGATAACTCACTTGGGTTCAGGGAGTACTTATAAAGGGGCTATGGTAACTCACTGTGGGTCAAGGAGTTGTTTTATGGGACTAAGGTAACTAACTTGGTGTCTGTAAATACTTATATGGGACCAGGGTAACTCACTTGATGTCAGGCAGTACTTATAAGGGGCTAGGATAACGCACTTGGGGTCAGGGAGTACTTATAAAGGGGGTAGGGTAACTCTCTTTGGGTCAAGGGGTACTTATATTGGACTAGGCTAACTCACTTGGGGTCAAGGAGTACTACTATGGGACTAGGGTAACTCACTTGGGGTCAGGGAGTACTTATAAAGGGGCTAGGATAATTCACTTGGGGTCAGGGAGTACATATAAAGGGGCTAGGATAACTCACTTGCGGTCAGAGAGTACATATAAAGGGGCTAGGGTAACTCACTTGCGGTCAGAGAGTACATATAAAGGGCTAGGATAACTCACTTGGGGTCAGGAAGTACTTATCAAGGGGCTATGGTAAATCACTTGGGGCCAGGGAGTACTAATATGAAACTAGGGTAACACACTTGGGTCAGGGAGTACTTATAAAGGGGCTATGGTAACTCACTTGGGGTCAAGGAGTACTACTATGGGACTAGGGTAACTCACTTGCCGTCAGAGAGTACATATAAAGGGGCTAGGATAACTCATTTGGGGTCAGGGAGAACTTATAAAGGGGCTAGGATAACTCACTAGCGGTCAGAGAGCACATATAAAGGGGCTAGGATAACTCACTTGGGGTCAGGGAGTACTTTTTATGGACTATGTTAACTCACTTGGGTCAGGGAGTACTTATAAAGGGGCTAGGATAACTCACTTGCGGTCAGAGTGTACATATAAAGGGGCTAGGATAATTCACTTGGGGTTAGGGAGTACATATAAAGGGGCTATGGTAACTCACATGGGGTCAAGGAGTACTACTATGGGACTAGGGTAACTCACTTTCCGTCAGAGAGTACATATAAAGGGGCTAGGATAACTCATTTGGGGTCAGGGAGTACTTATAAAGGGGCTAGGATAACTCACTTGCGGTCAGAGAGTACATATAAAGGGGCTAGGGTAACTCACTTGCGGTCAGAGAGTACATATAAAGGGGCTAGGATAACTCACTTGGGTTCAGGGAGTACTTATAAAGGGGCTATGGTAACTCACTGTGGGTCAAGGAGTTGTTTTATGGGACTAAGGTAACTAACTTGGTGTCTGTAAATACTTATATGGGACCAGGGTAACTCACTTGATGTCAGGCAGTACTTATAAGGGGCTAGGATAACGCACTTGGGGTCAGGGAGTACTTATAAAGGGGCTAGGGTAACTCTCTTTGGGTCAAGGAGTACTACTATGGGACTAGGGTAACTCACTTGGGGTCAGGGAGTACTTATAAAGGGGCTAGGATAATTCACTTGGGGTCAGGGAGTACATATAAAGGGGCTAGGATAACTCACTTTCGGTCGAAGAGTACTACTATGGGACTAGGGTAACTCACTTGGGGTCAGAGAGTACATGTAAAGGGGCTAGGGTAACTCACTTGGGGTCAAGGAGTACTACTATGGGACTAGGGTAACTCACTTGGGGTCAGGGAGTACTTATAATGGGGCTAGGATAACTCACTTGCGGTCAGATAGTACATATAAAGGGGCTAGGATAGTTCACTTGGGGTCAGGGAGTACTTATCAGGGACTAGGGTAACTCACTTGGGGTCAGGGAGTACTTATAAAGGGGCTATGGTACCTCACTTGAGGTCAGGGAGTACTTATATGGGACTAGGGTAACTCACTTGCGGTCAGGGAGTACTTATAAAGGGGCTAGGGTAACTCTCTTTGGGTCAAGGAGTACTTATATTGGACTAGGCTAACTCACTTGGGGTCAAGGAGTACTACTATGGGACTAGGGTAACTCACTTGGGGTCAGGGAGTACTTATAAAGGGGCTAGGATAATTCACTTGGGGTCAGGGAGTACATATAAAGGGGCTAGGATAACTCTCTTTGGGTCAAGGAGTACTTATATTGGACTAGGCTAACTCATTTGGGGTCAAGGAGTACTACTATGGGACTAGGGTAACTCACTTGGGGTCAGGGAGTACTTATAAAGGGGCTAGGGTAACTCTCTTTGGGTCAAGGAGTACTTATATTGGACTAGGCTAACTCACTTGGGGTCAAGGAGTACTACTATGGGACTAGGGTAACTCACTTGGGGTCAGGGAGTACTTATAAAGGGGCTAGGATAACTCACTTGCGGTCAGATAGTACATATAAAGGGGCTAGGATAGTTCACTTGGGGTCAGGGAGTACTTATCAGGGACTAGGGTAACTCACTTGGGGTCAGGGAGTACTTATAAAGGGGCTATGGTACCTCACTTGAGGTCAGGGAGTACTTATATGGGACTAGGGTAACTCACTTGCGGTCAGGGAGTACTTATAAAGGGGCTAGGGTAACTCTCTTTGGGTCAAGGAGTACTTATATTGGACTAGGCTAACTCATTTGGGGTCAAGGAGTACTACTATGGGACTAGGGTAACTCACTTGGGGTCAGGGAGTACTTATAAAGGGGCTAGGGTAACTCTCTTTGGGTCAAGGAGTACTTATATTGGACTAGGGTAACTCACTTGGGGTCAAGGAGTACTACTATGGGACTAGGGTAACTCACTTGGGGTCAGGGAGTACTTATAAAGGGGCTAGGATAACTCACTTGCGGTCAGATAGTACATATAAAGGGGCTAGGATAGTTCACTTGGGGTCAGGGAGTACTTATCAGGGACTAGGGTAACTCACTTGGGGTCAGGGAGTACTTATAAAGGGGCTATGGTACCTCACTTGAGGTCAGGGAGTACTTATATGGGACTAGGGTAACTCACTTGCGGTCAGGGAGTACTTATAAAGGGGCTAGGGTAACTCTCTTTGGGTCAAGGAGTACTTATATTGGACTAGGCTAACTCACTTGGGGTCAAGGAGTACTACTATGGGACTAGGGTAACTCATTTGGGGTCAGGGAGTACATATAAAGGGGCTAGGATAACTCACTTTCGGTCGAAGAGTACTACTATGGCACAAGGGTAACTCACTTGGGGTCAGAGAGTACATGTAAAGGGGCTAGGGTAACTCACTTGGGGTCAAGGAGTACTACTATGGGACTAGGGTAACTCACTTGGGGTCAGGGAGTACTTATAAAGGGGCTAGGATAACTCACTTGCGGTCAGATAGTACATATAAAGGGGCTAGGATAGTTCACTTGGGGTCTGGGAGTACATATAAAGCGGCTAGGATAACTCACTTGCGGTCAGAGAGTACATATAAAGGGGCTAGGATAACTCACTTGCGGTCAGAGAGTACTTCTATGGGACTAGGGTAACTCTCTTGGGGTCAAGGAGTACTTATAAGGGACTAGGGTAACTCACTTGGGGTCTGGGAGTACATATAAAGCGGCTAGGATAACACACTTGCGGTCAGAGAGTACATATAAAGGGGCTAGGGTAACTCACTTGCGGTCAGAGAGTATATATAAAGAGGCTAATATAACTCACTTGGGGTCAGAAAGTACTTATAAAGGGGCTATGGTAACTCAATTGGGGCCAGGGAGTACTTCTATGGGACTAGGGTAACTCACTTGCGGTCAGAGAGTACATATAAAGGAACTAGGATAACTCACTTGCGGTCAGAGAGTACTTCTATGGGACTAGGGTAACTCACTTGCGGTCAGAGAGTACATATAAAGGAACTAGGATAACTCACTTGGGGTCAGGGAGTACTTATAAAGGGGCTATGGTACCTCACTTGGGGTCTGGGAGTACATATAAAGCGGCTAGGATAACTCACTTGCGGTCAGAGAGTACATATAAAGGGGCTAGGATAACTCACTTGGGGTCAGGGAGTACTTATAAAGGGGCTATGGTAACTCACTTGGGGTCAAGGAGTACTACTTTGGGACTAGGGTAACTCACTTGCCGTCAGAGAGTACATATAAAGGGGCTAGGATAACTCACTTGCGGTTAGAGAGTACATATAAAGGGGCTAGGATAACTCACTTGGGGTCAGGGAGTACTTCTATGGGACTAGGGTAACTCACTTGCGGTCAGAGAGTACATATAAAGGAACTAGGATAACTCACTTGCGGTCAGGAAGTACTTATATAAGGGGCTAGGGTAACTCACTTGGGGTCAGGGAGTACTTCTATGGGACTAGGGTAACTCTCTTGGGGTCAAGGAGTACTTATAAGGGACTAGGGTAACTCACTTGGGGTCTGGGAGTACATATAAAGCGGCTAGGATAACACACTTGCGGTCAGAGAGTACATATAAAGGGGCTAGGGTAACTCACTTGCGGTTAGAGAGTATATATAAAGAGGCTAATATAACTCACTTGGGGTCAGAAAGTACTTATAAAGGGGCTATGGTAACTCAATTGGGGCCAGGGAGTACTAAAATGAAACTAGGGTAACACACTTGTGTCAGGGAGTACTTATAAAGGGGCTATGGTAACTCACTTGGGGTCAGGGAGTACTTATTTGGGACTAGGGTAACTCACTTGCCGCCAGAGAGTACATATAAAGGGGCTAGGGTAACTCACATGGGGTCAGGGAGTACTTATAAAGGGGCTATGGTAACTCACTTGCGGTCAGAGAGTACATATAAAGGGGATAGGATAACTCACTTGCGGTCAAAGAGTACATATAAAGGGGCTAGGATAACTCACTTGGGGTCAGGGAGTACTTATATAGGGGCTATGGTAACTCACTTGGGGTCAGGGAGTACTTATTTGGGACTAGGGTAACTCACTTGCCGCCAGAGAGTACATATAAAGGGGCTAGGGTAACTCACATGGGGACAGGGAGTACTTATAAAGGGGCTATGGTAACTCACTTGCGGTCAGAGAGTACATATAAAGGGGCTAGGATAACTCACTTGGGGTCAGGGAGTACTTATAAAGGGGCTAGGATAACTCACTTGGGGTCAGGGAGTACGTCTATGGGACTAGGGTAACTCACATGAGGTCAGAGAGTACATATAAAGGGGATAGGATAACTCACTTGCGGTCAGATAGTACATATAAAGGGGCTAGGATAACTCACTTGCGGTCAGAGAGTACATATAAAGGGGCTAGGGTATCTCACATGGGGTCAGGGAGTACTTATAAAGGGGCTATGGTAACTCACTTGGGGTCAGGAAGTACTTATAAAGGGGCTATGGTAAATCACTTGGGGCCAGGGAGTACTAATATGAAACTAGGGTAACACACTTGGGTCAGGGAGTACTTATAAAGGGGCTAGGATAACTCATTTGCGGTCAGAGAGTACATATAAAGGGGCTAGGATAATTCACTTGGGGTCAGGGAGTACATATAAAGGGGCTATGGTAGCTCACTTGGGGTCAAGGAGTACTACTATGGGACTAGGGTAACTCACTTGGGTTATTGGAGCACTTATATGGGGCTAGGGTAAATCAGTTGGGGATAGGGAGTACTTATATGGGACTAGGGTAACTCACTTAGGGTCAGGGTGTACTTATAAAGGGGCTATGGTAACTCACTTTCCGTCAGAGAGTACATATAAAGGGGCTAGGATAACTCATTTGGGGTCAGGGAGTACTTATAAAGGGGCTAGGATAACTCACTTGCGGTCAGAGAGTACATATAAAGGGGCTAGGGTAACTCACTTGCGGTCAGATAGTACATATAAAGGGGCTAGGATAACTCACTTGGGTTCAGGGAGTACTTATAAAGGGGCTATGGTACCTCACTAGGGGTCTGGGAGTACATATAAAGGGGCTAGGATAACTAACTTGGGGTCAGGGAGTACTTATAAAGGGGCTATGGTAACTCACTTGGGGTCAAGGAGTACTACTATGGGACTAGGGTAACTCACTTGGGTTATTGGAGCACTTATATGGGGCTAGGGTAAATCAGTTGGGGATAGGGAGTACTTATATGGGACTAGGGTAACTCACTTAGGGTCAGGGTGTACTTATAAAGGGGCTATGGTAACTCACTTGGAGTCAGGGAGTACTTATATGGGACTAGGGTAACTCACTCAGGGTCAGGGAGTACTTATATGGGACTAGGGTAACTCACTTGGGGTCAGGGAGTACATATAATGGGGCTAGGGTAACACACTGGTGTCAGGGAGTACTTATAAAGGGGATAGGATAACTCACTTGCGGTCAGAGAGTACATATAAAGGGGCTAGGATAATTCACTTGGGGTCAGGGAGTACATATAAAGGGGCTATGGTAACTCACTTGGGGGCAAGGAGTATTACTATGGGACTAGGGTAACTCACTGCCGTCAGAGAGTACATATAAAGGGGCTAGGATAACTCACTTGGGGTCAGGGAGTACGTCTATGGGACTAGGGTAACTCACATGAGGTCAGAGAGTACATATAAAGGGGATAGGATAACTCACTTGCGGTCAAAGAGTACATATAAAGGGGCTAGGGTAACTCACTTGGGGTCAAGGAGTACTACTATGGGACTAGGGTAACTCACTTGGGGTCAGGGAGTACTACTTTGGGACTAGGGTAACTCACTTGCCGTCAGAGAGTACATATAAAGGGGCTAATATAACTCACTTGGGGTCAGGAAGTACTTATAAAGGGGCTATGGTAACTCAATTGGGGCCAGGGAGTACTAAAATGAAACTAGGGTAACACACTTGTGTCAGGGAGTACTTATAAAGGGGCTAGGATAACTCACTTGCGGTCAGAGAGTACATATAAAGGGGCTAGGATAATTCACTTGGGGTCAGGGAGTACATATAAAGGGGCTATGGTAACTCACTTGGGGGCAAGGAGTACTACTATGGGACTAGGGTAACTCACTTGCCGTCAGAGAATACATATAATGGGGCTAGGATAACTCATTTGGGGTCAGGGAGTACTTATAAAGGGGCTAGGATAACTCACTTGGGGTCAGGGAGAACTTATAAAGGGGCTATGGTAACTCACTTGGGGTCAGGGAGTACTTATATGGGACTAGGGTAACTCACTTGCCGCCAGAGAGTACATATAAAGGGGATAGGGTAACTCACATGGGGTCAGGGAGTACTTATAAAGGGGCTATGGTAACTCACTTGCGGTCAGAGAGTACATATAAAGGGGCTAGGATAACTCACTTGGGGTCAGGGAGTACGTCTATGGGACTAGGGTAACTCACATGAGGTCAGAGAGTACATATAAAGGGGATAGGATAACTCACTTGCGGTCAAAGAGTACATATAAAGGGGCTAGGATAACTCACTTGGGGTCAGGGAGTACTTATAAAGGGGCTATGGTAACTCACTTGGGGTCAGGGAGTACTTATTTGGGACTAGGGTAACTCACTTGCCGCCAGAGAGTACATATAAAGGGGCTAGGGTAACTCACATGGGGACAGGGAGTACTTATAAAGGGGCTATGGTAACTCACTTGCGGTCAGAGAGTATATATAAAGGGGCTAGGATAACTCACTTGGGGTCAGGGAGTACTTATAAAGGGGCTATGGTAACTCACTTGGGGTCAGGGAGTACTTATTTGGGACTAGGGTAACTCACTTGCCGCCAGAGAGTACATATAAAGGGGCTAGGGTAACTTACACGGGGTCAGGGAGTACTTATAAAGGGGCTATGGTAACTCACTTGCGGTCAGAGGGTACATATAAAGGGGCTAGGGTAACTCACTTGCGGTCAGAGAGTACATATAAAGGGGCTAGGATAACTCACTTGGGTTCAGGGAGTACTTATAAAGGGGCTATGGTAACTCACTGTGGGTCAAGGAGTTGTTTTATGGGACTAAGGTAACTAACTTGGTGTCTGTAAATACTTATATGGGACCAGGGTAACTCACTTGATGTCAGGCAGTACTTATAAGGGGCTAGGATAACGCACTTGGGGTCAGGGAGTACTTATAAAGGGGGTAGGGTAACTCTCTTTGGGTCAAGGGGTACTTATATTGGACTAGGCTAACTCACTTGGGGTCAAGGAGTACTACTATGGGACTAGGGTAACTCACTTGGGGTCAGGGAGTACTTATAAAGGGGCTAGGATAATTCACTTGGGGTCAGGGAGTACATATAAAGGGGCTAGGATAACTCACTTGCGGTCAGAGAGTACATATAAAGGGGCTAGGGTAACTCACTTGCGGTCAGAGAGTACATATAAAGGGGCTAGGATAACTCACTTGGGGTCAGGAAGTACTTATCAAGGGGCTATGGTAAATCACTTGGGGCCAGGGAGTACTAATATGAAACTAGGGTAACACACTTGGGTCAGGGAGTACTTATAAAGGGGCTATGGTAACTCACTTGGGGTCAAGGAGTACTACTATGGGACTAGGGTAACTCACTTGCCGTCAGAGAGTACATATAAAGGGGCTAGGATAACTCATTTGGGGTCAGGGAGTACTTATAAAGGGGCTAGGATAACTCACTAGCGGTCAGAGAGCACATATAAAGGGGCTAGGATAACTCACTTGGGGTCAGGGAGTACTTTTTATGGACTATGTTAACTCACTTGGGTCAGGGAGTACTTATAAAGGGGCTAGGATAACTCACTTGCGGTCAGAGTGTACATATAAAGGGGCTAGGATAATTCACTTGGGGTTAGGGAGTACATATAAAGGGGCTATGGTAACTCACATGGGGTCAAGGAGTACTACTATGGGACTAGGGTAACTCACTTTCCGTCAGAGAGTACATATAAAGGGGCTAGGATAACTCATTTGGGGTCAGGGAGTACTTATAAAGGGGCTAGGATAACTCACTTGCGGTCAGAGAGTACATATAAAGGGGCTAGGGTAACTCACTTGCGGTCAGAGAGTACATATAAAGGGGCTAGGATAACTCACTTGGGTTCAGGGAGTACTTATAAAGGGGCTATGGTAACTCACTGTGGGTCAAGGAGTTGTTTTATGGGACTAAGGTAACTAACTTGGTGTCTGTAAATACTTATATGGGACCAGGGTAACTCACTTGATGTCAGGCAGTACTTATAAGGGGCTAGGATAACGCACTTGGGGTCAGGGAGTACTTATAAAGGGGCTAGGGTAACTCTCTTTGGGTCAAGGAGTACTACTATGGGACTAGGGTAACTCACTTGGGGTCAGGGAGTACTTATAAAGGGGCTAGGATAATTCACTTGGGGTCAGGGAGTACATATAAAGGGGCTAGGATAACTCACTTTCGGTCGAAGAGTACTACTATGGGACTAGGGTAACTCACTTGGGGTCAGAGAGTACATGTAAAGGGGCTAGGGTAACTCACTTGGGGTCAAGGAGTACTACTATGGGACTAGGGTAACTCACTTGGGGTCAGGGAGTACTTATAATGGGGCTAGGATAACTCACTTGCGGTCAGATAGTACATATAAAGGGGCTAGGATAGTTCACTTGGGGTCAGGGAGTACTTATCAGGGACTAGGGTAACTCACTTGGGGTCAGGGAGTACTTATAAAGGGGCTATGGTACCTCACTTGAGGTCAGGGAGTACTTATATGGGACTAGGGTAACTCACTTGCGGTCAGGGAGTACTTATAAAGGGGCTAGGGTAACTCTCTTTGGGTCAAGGAGTACTTATATTGGACTAGGCTAACTCACTTGGGGTCAAGGAGTACTACTATGGGACTAGGGTAACTCACTTGGGGTCAGGGAGTACTTATAAAGGGGCTAGGATAATTCACTTGGGGTCAGGGAGTACATATAAAGGGGCTAGGATAACTCACTTTCGGTCGAAGAGTACTACTATGGGACTAGGGTAACTCACTTGGGGTCAGAGAGTACATGTAAAGGGGCTAGGGTAACTCACTTGGGGTCAAGGAGTACTACTATGGGACTAGGGTAACTCACTTGGGGTCAGGGAGTACTTATAATGGGGCTAGGATAACTCACTTGCGGTCAGATAGTACATATAAAGGGGCTAGGATAGTTCACTTGGGGTCAGGGAGTACTTATCAGGGACTAGGGTAACTCACTTGGGGTCAGGGAGTACTTATAAAGGGGCTATGGTACCTCACTTGAGGTCAGGGAGTACTTATATGGGACTAGGGTAACTCACTTGCGGTCAGGGAGTACTTATAAAGGGGCTAGGGTAACTCTCTTTGGGTCAAGGAGTACTTATATTGGACTAGGCTAACTCACTTGGGGTCAAGGAGTACTACTATGGGACTAGGGTAACTCACTTTCCGTCAGAGAGTACATATAAAGGGGCTAGGATAACTCATTTGGGGTCAGGGAGTACTTATAAAGGGGCTAGGATAACTCACTTGCGGTCAGAGAGTACATATAAAGGGGCTAGGGTAACTCACTTGCGGTCAGAGAGTACATATAAAGGGGCTAGGATAACTCACTTGGGTTCAGGGAGTACTTATAAAGGGGCTATGGTAACTCACTGTGGGTCAAGGAGTTGTTTTATGGGACTAAGGTAACTAACTTGGTGTCTGTAAATACTTATATGGGACCAGGGTAACTCACTTGATGTCAGGCAGTACTTATAAGGGGCTAGGATAACGCACTTGGGGTCAGGGAGTACTTATAAAGGGGCTAGGGTAACTCTCTTTGGGTCAAGGAGTACTACTATGGGACTAGGGTAACTCACTTGGCCGTCCGGCCGGGGGAGGGCCGGGGCGGACGTCGGCGGTGACGGCTCGGGCGTCTCGCCGTAGGGTTATCTCCGGAGACTCGTCGGGGCGTCCGACGCTTCTATGCCCAGGGCTCACGGAACTGCCAAGCGCTGGAAAGCAGCGTATTGGTGGTGTGAGGACCTCGACCGTCTCCGTAATGCAGCGAATGCTGCCCGCAGGAGGTGGTCGAGGTCGAGGGGTGCCAATACGGAAGTTCACTTGCGCGAAGCCTATAAGACGGCGAGAACCGCTTTCTCCTCCGCTATACGCGAGAGGAAGCGGGCCGCATGGCCGCATGGTTGGCGCTGGTGAATGAAGTGGAGGCAGATCCTTGGGGTCGCCCCTTCTGGGTGGCCTACAAGAGATTGAAGAGACAGACATCTGCTAGTCTGACGGAGTCTGAGACGGTGGTTGCGATTGAGAGTCTTTTCTCGACGTCGCAAGTGAGGCCTGGGGGCGTTCCATTCGTGGTTCGCGGTAACACCAGGCCGATCTTGGAGTCTGATCTCATCACGGAAGCAGAGATTGTCATGGCTGCCGGGAGGTCCCCTGCAAAGGGGGCCCCTGGTGTCGATGGCATTCTCCCGGAAGTGGTTAAGGTTGCAGCAATGAGCTGCCCCGCTGATTTTGCCCGGTTGTTCAACCGCTGCCTGGAACTCGGCGACTTTCCCGCTATCTGGAGGAGGGCGAGGGTTGTCCTAATCCCGAAAGGGATCGGGGGCTTCAGACCCATATCTCTCCTACCGGTGGTGGGGAAGTTGTTCGAGAGGGTAGTTGTCGCTCGTCTTACGGAGGTTTATGAGGGGGTCGCACCTCTCGCGGACGGTCAATACGGGTTCCGTCCTGGTAGAAGTACCATGGATGCCGTATCGGCTGTCCAGAATTTTATTCGGATCGCCCTTCGGGGGTCTGTGTACCGGAGCAAACGCGTGGCCGTAATCCTTCTCGACATTAAGAACGCGTTCAATTCTGTGTCGCATGCGGCCATCTTGGAGGCCCTGGCCGCCAATGGCGCGGTCCCGGGGGTGATTGTGGATATAGTCCGCAGTTACCTGGGGGACCGGGTCATTGAGTGCGCTGGACGGCAGTGGCGCGTTGGGGCGGGTGTTCCGCAGGGATCGGTCTTAGGACCTCTCCTGTGGAACATTTGTTTCGACGGTCTGCTGCGGTTGAGTCTCCCGGAGGGCTGCACGTTGACTTGTTACGCGGACGATACGGCATTGTGTGTGTCTGCGGGAAGCGTCGGGTCCTTGCAGTTGAAGGCTAACAGGGCTTTGTCGCGTATCGTTCTGTGGCTTGAGGGGAGGAACCTGGAGGTGAACGTCTCCAAATCGGAGGCTGTTTTCTTCTCTAGGAGGCGGTCTGATCGGGCTCCGCGGTTTTCGGTCGGGGGCGAGACGGTTTCCGTCTCCCCGCGGGCGAAATACCTCGGTGTGTGGTTGGATCGTCGTCTTTCCTTCAAGTTTCACATTGATTGCATGGTGGGAAAAGCCAAAAAGGCTGGGTGGGCGTTGAGTAATTTATTGCCGAACGTGGGTGGGTCGGGGGTCTCGGGAAGGATGTTGTACACGAATTTAGTGCACAGCATTCTTCTTTACGGGGCGCCTTGCTGGGCTGAGGCTGCCTCTCGCCCAACCATTGCGAGGTCCCTAATCTCCGCGCAGAGGGTCATGGCGCTGAGGGTTTCCCGCGCGTGTCGTACGGCTTCGTCCTGTGCGCTATTAGTAATCTCGGGCATACCACCGGCCCATCTTTTAGCTTTGGAGCGCAGGGAGGTGTACGATGCGTCGCGTGCGGGTGGCTCCTCGGCTGGCGTGGCCGAAGCGCGGAGATTGGCGAGGGCTAATTTAGTAGAGAGATGGCAGGCAGCATGGGACTCGGATGGTCGGGGTAGGTGGACCCACCGCCTCATCCCGGACATCCGGTCCTGGCTGGCTGCTAATTGTAGAAGCTTGAACTACCATGTTTCCCAGATGCTCCTGGGGCATGGTAGTTTCATGAGTCATCGCGCGAGGGTGGGCCGCAGGGCGACTCCCGACTGCTGGTGCTCCCCGAATCCGGTCGCGGATACGGCGGAGCACACGCTGTTGTGGTGTCCCCTGTGGGAATGCGAAAGAGCAGAACTCTGTGATGCTTTAGGTGTGCCCTCGTTGGAGGTGGAGACCCTTGTGTCCCATGTTACGAGTACGCCGAGAGCTTGGAATGCATTTTCCAGCTTCTCGGTTAGGGTCCTCACCTCCAAGGACAGTAGAGTCCGAGCTGAGGAGTCTGCTGCTCTCTCCTCTGGGGTGGGGTAGAGTCTGGGGTTTTTGTTTGTCTTGGGATGACCGCATACGGTCGTAGAGTAGAGCGTATACCCTCCTACCTGATGTTATAAGCTATGCTTGGTACCGGGTAGGGGGGCAGGTAGGGGGTTTTGGTGGGTTAGAATCCCACATAACCTCTGGCCAAAACATCGGCCGCCGGAGGTACTTAACAAGCCGTAAGGCTTTAAGAAGTTTCCCCCTACCTCGCAAAGCGTCGGAAAAAAAAAAAAAAAAAAAAAAAAAAAAAAAAAAAAAAAAGGGTAACTCACTTGGGGTCAGGGAGTACTTATAAAGGGGCTAGGATAATTCACTTGGGGTCAGGGAGTACATATAAAGGGGCTAGGATAACTCACTTTCGGTCGAAGAGTACTACTATGGGACTAGGGTAACTCACTTGGGGTCAGAGAGTACATGTAAAGGGGCTAGGGTAACTCACTTGGGGTCAAGGAGTACTACTATGGGACTAGGGTAACTCACTTGGGGTCAGGGAGTACTTATAATGGGGCTAGGATAACTCACTTGCGGTCAGATAGTACATATAAAGGGGCTAGGATAGTTCACTTGGGGTCAGGGAGTACTTATCAGGGACTAGGGTAACTCACTTGGGGTCAGGGAGTACTTATAAAGGGGCTATGGTACCTCACTTGAGGTCAGGGAGTACTTATATGGGACTAGGGTAACTCACTTGCGGTCAGGGAGTACTTATAAAGGGGCTAGGGTAACTCTCTTTGGGTCAAGGAGTACTTATATTGGACTAGGCTAACTCACTTGGGGTCAAGGAGTACTACTATGGGACTAGGGTAACTCACTTTCCGTCAGAGAGTACATATAAAGGGGCTAGGATAACTCATTTGGGGTCAGGGAGTACTTATAAAGGGGCTAGGATAACTCACTTGCGGTCAGAGAGTACATATAAAGGGGCTAGGGTAACTCACTTGCGGTCAGAGGGTACATATAAAGGGGCTAGGATAACTCACTTGGGTTCAGGGAGTACTTATAAAGGGGCTATGGTAACTCACTGTGGGTCAAGGAGTTGTTTTATGGGACTAAGGTAACTAACTTGGTGTCTGTAAATACTTATATGGGACCAGGGTAACTCACTTGATGTCAGGCAGTACTTATAAGGGGCTAGGATAACGCACTTGGGGTCAGGGAGTACTTATAAAGGGGCTAGGGTAACTCTCTTTGGGTCAAGGAGTACTACTATGGGACTAGGGTAACTCACTTGGCCGTCCGGCCGGGGGAGGGCCGGGGCGGACGTCGGCGGTGACGGCTCGGGCGTCTCGCCGGAGGGTTATCTCCGGAGACTCGTCGGGGCGTCCGACGCTTCTATGCCCAGGGCTCACGGAACTGCCAAGCGCTGGAAAGCAGCGTATTGGTGGTGTGAGGACCTCGACCGTCTCCGTAATGCAGCGAATGCTGCCCGCAGGAGGTGGTCGAGGTCGAGGGGTGCCAATACGGAAGTTCACTTGCGCGAAGCCTATAAGACGGCGAGAACCGCTTTCTCCTCCGCTATACGCGAGAGGAAGCGGGCCGCATGGCCGCATGGTTGGCGCTGGTGAATGAAGTGGAGGCAGATCCTTGGGGTCGCCCCTTCTGGGTGGCCTACAAGAGATTGAAGAGACAGACATCTGCTAGTCTGACGGAGTCTGAGACGGTGGTTGCGATTGAGAGTCTTTTCTCGACGTCGCAAGTGAGGCCTGGGGGCGTTCCATTCGTGGTTCGCGGTAACACCAGGCCGATCTTGGAGTCTGATCTCATCACGGAAGCAGAGATTGTCATGGCTGCCGGGAGGTCCCCTGCAAAGGGGGCCCCTGGTGTCGATGGCATTCTCCCGGAAGTGGTTAAGGTTGCAGCAATGAGCTGCCCCGCTGATTTTGCCCGGTTGTTCAACCGCTGCCTGGAACTCGGCGACTTTCCCGCTATCTGGAGGAGGGCGAGGGTTGTCCTAATCCCGAAAGGGATCGGGGGCTTCAGACCCATATCTCTCCTACCGGTGGTGGGGAAGTTGTTCGAGAGGGTAGTTGTCGCTCGTCTTACGGAGGTTTATGAGGGGGTCGCACCTCTCGCGGACGGTCAATACGGGTTCCGTCCTGGTAGAAGTACCATGGATGCCGTATCGGCTGTCCAGAATTTTATTCGGATCGCCCTTCGGGGGTCTGTGTACCGGAGCAAACGCGTGGCCGTAATCCTTCTCGACATTAAGAACGCGTTCAATTCTGTGTCGCATGCGGCCATCTTGGAGGCCCTGGCCGCCAATGGCGCGGTCCCGGGGGTGATTGTGGATATAGTCCGCAGTTACCTGGGGGACCGGGTCATTGAGTGCGCTGGACGGCAGTGGCGCGTTGGGGCGGGTGTTCCGCAGGGATCGGTCTTAGGACCTCTCCTGTGGAACATTTGTTTCGACGGTCTGCTGCGGTTGAGTCTCCCGGAGGGCTGCACGTTGACTTGTTACGCGGACGATACGGCATTGTGTGTGTCTGCGGGAAGCGTCGGGTCCTTGCAGTTGAAGGCTAACAGGGCTTTGTCGCGTATCGTTCTGTGGCTTGAGGGGAGGAACCTGGAGGTGAACGTCTCCAAATCGGAGGCTGTTTTCTTCTCTAGGAGGCGGTCTGATCGGGCTCCGCGGTTTTCGGTCGGGGGCGAGACGGTTTCCGTCTCCCCGCGGGCGAAATACCTCGGTGTGTGGTTGGATCGTCGTCTTTCCTTCAAGTTTCACATTGATTGCATGGTGGGAAAAGCCAAAAAGGCTGGGTGGGCGTTGAGTAATTTATTGCCGAACGTGGGTGGGTCGGGGGTCTCGGGAAGGATGTTGTACACGAATTTAGTGCACAGCATTCTTCTTTACGGGGCGCCTTGCTGGGCTGAGGCTGCCTCTCGCCCAACCATTGCGAGGTCCCTAATCTCCGCGCAGAGGGTCATGGCGCTGAGGGTTTCCCGCGCGTGTCGTACGGCTTCGTCCTGTGCGCTATTAGTAATCTCGGGCATACCACCGGCCCATCTTTTAGCTTTGGAGCGCAGGGAGGTGTACGATGCGTCGCGTGCGGGTGGCTCCTCGGCTGGCGTGGCCGAAGCGCGGAGATTGGCGAGGGCTAATTTAGTAGAGAGATGGCAGGCAGCATGGGACTCGGATGGTCGGGGTAGGTGGACCCACCGCCTCATCCCGGACATCCGGTCCTGGCTGGCTGCTAATTGTAGAAGCTTGAACTACCATGTTTCCCAGATGCTCCTGGGGCATGGTAGTTTCATGAGTCATCGCGCGAGGGTGGGCCGCAGGGCGACTCCCGACTGCTGGTGCTCCCCGAATCCGGTCGCGGATACGGCGGAGCACACGCTGTTGTGGTGTCCCCTGTGGGAATGCGAAAGAGCAGAACTCTGTGATGCTTTAGGTGTGCCCTCGTTGGAGGTGGAGACCCTTGTGTCCCATGTTACGAGTACGCCGAGAGCTTGGAATGCATTTTCCAGCTTCTCGGTTAGGGTCCTCACCTCCAAGGACAGTAGAGTCCGAGCTGAGGAGTCTGCTGCTCTCTCCTCTGGGGTGGGGTAGAGTCTGGGGTTTTTGTTTGTCTTGGGATGACCGCATACGGTCGTAGAGTAGAGCGTATACCCTCCTACCTGATGTTATAAGCTATGCTTGGTACCGGGTAGGGGGGCAGGTAGGGGGTTTTGGTGGGTTAGAATCCCACATAACCTCTGGCCAAAACATCGGCCGCCGGAGGTACTTAACAAGCCGTAAGGCTTTAAGAAGTTTCCCCCTACCTCGCAAAGCGTCGGAAAAAAAAAAAAAAAAAAAAAAAAAAAAAAAAAAAAAAAGGGTAACTCACTTGGGGTCAGGGAGTACTTATAAAGGGGCTAGGATAATTCACTTGGGGTCAGGGAGTACATATAAAGGGGCTAGGATAACTCACTTTCGGTCGAAGAGTACTACTATGGGACTAGGGTAACTCACTTGGGGTCAGAGAGTACATGTAAAGGGGCTAGGGTAACTCACTTGGGGTCAAGGAGTACTACTATGGGACTAGGGTAACTCACTTGGGGTCAGGGAGTACTTATAATGGGGCTAGGATAACTCACTTGCGGTCAGATAGTACATATAAAGGGGCTAGGATAGTTCACTTGGGGTCAGGGAGTACTTATCAGGGACTAGGGTAACTCACTTGGGGTCAGGGAGTACTTATAAAGGGGCTATGGTACCTCACTTGAGGTCAGGGAGTACTTATATGGGACTAGGGTAACTCACTTGCGGTCAGGGAGTACTTATAAAGGGGCTAGGGTAACTCTCTTTGGATCAAGGAGTACTTATATTGGACTAGGCTAACTCACTTGGGGTCAAGGAGTACTACTATGGGACTAGGGTAACTCACTTGGGGTCAGGGAGTACTTATAAAGGGGCTAGGATAATTCACTTGGGGTCAGGGAGTACATATAAAGGGGCTAGGATAACTCACTTTCGGTCGAAGAGTACTACTATGGGACTAGGGTAACTCACTTGGGGTCAGAGAGTACATGTAAAGGGGCTAGGGTAACTCACTTGGGGTCAAGGAGTACTACTATGGGACTAGGGTAACTCACTTGGGGTCAGGGAGTACTTATAATGGGGCTAGGATAACTCACTTGCGGTCAGATAGTACATATAAAGGGGCTAGGATAGTTCACTTGGGGTCAGGGAGTACTTATCAGGGACTAGGGTAACTCACTTGGGGTCAGGGAGTACTTATAAAGGGGCTATGGTACCTCACTTGAGGTCAGGGAGTACTTATATGGGACTAGGGTAACTCACTTGCGGTCAGGGAGTACTTATAAAGGGGCTAGGGTAACTCTCTTTGGGTCAAGGAGTACTTATATTGGACTAGGCTAACTCACTTGGGGTCAAGGAGTACTACTATGGGACTAGGGTAACTCACTTGGGGTCAGGGAGTAATTATAAAGGGGCTAGGATAACTCACTTGCGGTCAGATAGTACATATAAAGGGGCTAGGATAGTTCACTTGGGGTCAGGGAGTACTACTATGGGACTAGGGTAACTCACTTGGGGTCAGGGAGTACATATAAAGGGGCTAGGATAACTCACTTTCGGTCGAAGAGTACTACTATGGCACAAGGGTAACTCACTTGGGGTCAGAGAGTACATGTAAAGGGGCTAGGGTAACTCACTTGGGGTCAAGGAGTACTACTATGGGACTAGGGTAACTCACTTGGGGTCAGGGAGTACTACTTTGGGACTAGGGTAACTCACTTGCCGTCAGAGAGTACATATAAAGGGGCTAGGATAACTCACTTGCGGTTAGAGAGTACATATAAAGGGGCTAGGATAACTCACTTGGGGTCAGGGAGTACTTCTATGGGACTAGGGTAACTCACTTGCGGTCAGAGAGTACATATAAAGGAACTAGGATAACTCACTTGCGGTCAGGAAGTACTTATATAAGGGGCTAGGGTAACTCACTTGGGGTCAGGGAGTACTTCTATGGGACTAGGGTAACTCTCTTGGGGTCAAGGAGTACTTATAAGGGACTAGGGTAACTCACTTGGGGTCTGGGAGTACATATAAAGCGGCTAGGATAACACACTTGCGGTCAGAGAGTACATATAAAGGGGCTAGGGTAACTCACTTGCGGTCAGAGAGTATATATAAAGGGGCTAATATAACTCACTTGGGGTCAGGAAGTACTTATAAAGGGGCTATGGTAACTCAATTGGGGCCAGGGAGTACTAAAATGAAACTAGGGTAACACACTTGTGTCAGGGAGTACTTATAAAGGGGCTAGGATAACTCACTTGCCGTCAGAGAATACATATAATGGGGCTAGGATAACTCATTTGGGGTCAGGGAGTACTTATAAAAGGGCTAGGATAACTCACTTGGGGTCAGGGAGAACTTATAAAGGGGCTATGGTAACTCACTTGGGGTCAGGGAGTACTTATATGGGACTAGGGTAACTCACTTGCCGCCAGAGAGTACATATAAAGGGGATAGGGTAACTCACATGGGGTCAGGGAGTACTTATAAAGGGGCTATGGTAACTCACTTGCGGTCAGAGAGTACATATAAAGGGGCTAGGATAACTCACTTGGGGTCAGGGAGTACGTCTATGGGACTAGGGTAACTCACATGAGGTCAGAGAGTACATATAAAGGGGATAGGATAACTCACTTGCGGTCAAAGAGTACATATAAAGGGGCTAGGATAACTCACTTGGGGTCAGGGAGTACTTATAAAGGGGCTATGGTAACTCACTTGGGGTCAGGGAGTACTTATTTGGGACTAGGGTAACTCACTTGCCGCCAGAGAGTACATATAAAGGGGCTAGGGTAACTCACATGGGGACAGGGAGTACTTATAAAGGGGCTATGGTAACTCACTTGCGGTCAGAGAGTACATATAAAGGGGCTAGGATAACTCACTTGGGGTCAGGGAGTACTTATAAAGGGGCTATGGTAACTCACTTGGGGTCAGGGAGTACTTATTTGGGACTAGGGTAACTCACTTGCCGCCAGAGAGTACATATAAAGGGGCTAGGGTAACTTACACGGGGTCAGGGAGTACTTATAAAGGGGCTATGGTAACTCACTTGCGGTCAGAGAGTACATATAAAGGGGCTAGGATAACTCACTTGCGGTCAGAGAGTACATATAAAGGGGCTAGGATAACTCACTTGGGGTCAGGGAGTACGTCTATTAGACTAGGGTAACTCACATGAGGTCAGAGAGTACATATAAAGGGGATAGGATAACTCACTTGCGGTCAGATAGTACATATAAAGGGGCTAGGATAACTCACTTGGGGTCAGGGAGTACTTATAAAGGGGCTAGGATAACTCACTTGGGGTCAGGGAGTACGTCTATGGGACTAGGGTAACTCACATGAGGTCAGAGAGTACATATAAAGGGGATAGGATAACTCACTTGCGGTCAGAGAGTACATATAAAGGGGCTAGGGTAACTCACATGGGGTCAGGGAGTACTTATAAAGGGGCTATGGTACCTCACTTGGGGTCAGGGAGTACTAATATGAAACTAGGGTAACACACTTGGGTCAGGGAGTACTTATAAAGGGGCTCGGATAACTCACTTGCGGTCAAAGAGTATATATAAAGGGCGAGGATAACTCACTTGGGGTCAGGGAGTACATATAAAGGGGCTAGGATAACTCACTTGCGGTCAGAGAGTACTTCTATGGGACTAGGGTAACTCACTTGCGGTCAGAGAGTACATATAAAGGAACTAGGATAACTCACTTGGGGTCAGGGAGTACTTATAAAGGGGCTATGGTACCTCACTTGGGGTCTGGGAGTACATATAAAGCGGCTAGGATAACTCACTTGCGGTCAGAGAGTACATATAAAGGGGCTAGGATAACTCACTTGGGGTCAGGGAGTACTTATAAAGGGGCTATGGTACCTCACTTGGGGTCTGGGAGTACATATAAAGCGGCTAGGATAACTCACTTGCGGTCAGAGAGTACATATAAAGGGGCTAGGATAACTCACTTGGGGTCAGGGAGTACTTATAAAGGGGCTATGGTAACTCACTTGGGGTCAAGGAGTACTACTTTGGGACTAGGGTAACTCACTTGCCGTCAGAGAGTACATATAAAGGGGCTAGGATAACTCACTTGCGGTTAGAGAGTACATATAAAGGGGCTAGGATAACTCACTTGGGGATCAGGGAGTACTTCTATGGGACTAGGGTAACTCACTTGCGGTCAGAGAGTACATATAAAGGGGCTAGGGTAACTCACTTGGGGTCTGGGAGTACATATAAAGCGGCTAGGATAACTCACTTGCGGTCAGAGAGTACATATAAAGGGGCTAGGATAACTCACTTGGGGTCAGGAAGTACTTATAAAGGGGCTATGGTAACTCACTTGGGGTCAGGGAGTACTTATTTGGGACTAGGGTAACTCACTTGCCGCCAGAGAGTACATATAAAGGGGCTAGGGTAACTCACACGGGGTCAGGGAGTACTTATAAAGGGGCTATGGTAACTCACTTGCGGTCAGAGAGTACATATAAAGAGGCTAGGATAACTCACTTGCGGTCAGAGAGTACATATAAAGGGGCTAGGATAACTCACTTGGGGTCAGGGAGTACGTCTATGGGACTAGGGTAACTCACATGAGGTCAGAGAGTACATATAAAGGGGATAGGATAACTCACTTGCGGTCAGATAGTACATATAAAGGGGCTAGGATAACTCACTTGGGGTCAGGGAGTACTTATAAAGGGGCTAGGATAACTCACTTGGGGTCAGGGAGTACGTCTATGGGACTAGGGTAACTCACATGAGGTCAGAGAGTACATATAAAGGGGATAGGATAACTCACTTGCGGTCAGATAGTACATATAAAGGGGCTAGGATAACTCACTTGCGGTCAGAGAGTACATATAAAGTGGCTAGGGTATCTCACATGGGGTCAGGGAGTACTTATAAAGGGGCTATGGTAACTCACTTGCGGTCAGAGAGTACATATAAAGGGGCTAGGATAACTCACTTGGGGTCAGGGAGAACTTATAAAGGGGCTATGGTAACTCACTTGGGGTCAGGAAGTACTTCTATGAAACTAGGGTAACTCACTTGAGGTCTGGGAGTACATATAAAGCGGCTAGGGTAACTCACTTTGGGTCAAGGAGTACTTATATGGGACTAGGGTAACTCACTTGGGGTCTGGGATTACATATAAAGGGGCTAGGATAACTCACTTGCGGTCAGAGAGTACATATAAAGGGGCTAAGATAACTCACTTGGGGTCAGGGAGTACTTATAAAGGGGCTGTGGTAACTCACTTTGGGTCAAGGAGTACAAATATGGGACTAGGGTAACTCACTTGCCGTCAGAGAGTACATATAAAGGGGCTAGGATAACTCACTTGCGGTTAGAGAGTACATATAAAGGGGCTAGGATAACTCACTTGGGGTCAGGGAGTACTTCTATGGGACTAGGGTAACTCACTTGCGGTCAGAGAGTACATATAAAGGGGCTAGGGTAACTCACTTGGGGTCTGGGAGTACATATAAAGCGGCTAGGATAACTCACTTGCGGTCAGAGAGTACATATAAAGGGGCTAGGATAACTCACTTGGGGTCAGGAAGTACTTATAAAGGGGCTATGGTAACTCACTTGGGGTCAGGGAGTACTTATTTGGGACTAGGGTAACTCACTTGCCGCCAGAGAGTACATATAAAGGGGCTAGGGTAACTCACACGGGGTCAGGGAGTACTTATAAAGGGGCTATGGTAACTCACTTGCGGTCAGAGAGTACATATAAAGGGGCTAGGATAACTCACTTGCGGTCAGAGAGTACATATAAAGGGGCTAGGATAACTCACTTGGGGTCAGGGAGTACGTCTATGGGACTAGGGTAACTCACATGAGGTCAGAGAGTACATATAAAGGGTATAGGATAACTCACTTGCGGTCAGATAGTACATATAAAGGGGCTAGGATAACTCACTTGGGGTCAGGGAGTACTTATAAAGGGGCTAGGATAACTCACTTGGGGTCAGGGAGTACGTCTATGGGACTAGGGTAACTCACATGAGGTCAGAGAGTACATATAAAGGGGATAGGATAACTCACTTGCGGTCAGATAGTACATATAAAGGGGCTAGGATAACTCACTTGCGGTCAGAGAGTACATATAAAGGGGCTAGGGTATCTCACATGGGGTCAGGGAGTACTTATAAAGGGGCTATGGTAACTCACTTGCGGTCAGAGAGTACATATAAAGGGGCTAGGATAACTTACTTGGGGTCAGGGAGAACTTATAAAGGGGCTATGGTAACTCACTTGGGGTCAGGAAGTACTTCTATGAAACTAGGGTAACTCACTTGGGGTCTGGGAGTACATATAAAGCGGCTAGGGTAACTCACTTTGGGTCAAGGAGTACTTATATGGGACTAGGGTAACTCACTTGGGGTCTGGGATTACATATAAAGGGGCTAGGATAACTCACTTGCGGTCAGAGAGTACATATAAAGGGGCTAAGATAACTCACTTGGGGTCAGGGAGTACTTATAAAGGGGCTGTGGTAACTCACTTTGGGTCAAGGAGTACAACTATGGGACTAGGGTAACTCACTTGCCGTCAGAGATTACATATATAGGGGCTAGGATAACTCACTTGCGGTTAGAGAGTACATATAAAGGGGCTAGGATAACTCACTTGGGGTCAGGGAGTACTTCTATGGGACTAGGGTAACTCACTTGCGGTCAGAGAGTACATATAAAGGGGCTAGGGTAACTCACTTGGGGTCTGGGAGTACATATAAAGCGGCTAGGATAACTCACTTGCGGTCAGAGAGTACATATAAAGGGGCTAGGATAACTCACTTGGGGTCAGGAAGTACTTATAAAGGGGCTATGGTAACTCACTTGGGGTCAGGGAGTACTTATTTGGGACTAGGGTAACTCACTTGCCGCCAGAGAGTACATATAAAGGGGCTAGGGTAACTCACACGGGGTCAGGGAGTACTTATAAAGGGGCTATGGTAACTCACTTGCGGTCAGAGAGTACATATAAAGGGGCTAGGATAACTCACTTGCGGTCAGAGAGTACATATAAAGGGGCTAGGATAACTCACTTGGGGTCAGGGAGTACGTCTATGGGACTAGGGTAACTCACATGAGGTCAGAGAGTACATATAAAGGGTATAGGATAACTCACTTGCGGTCAGATAGTACATATAAAGGGGCTAGGATAACTCACTTGGGGTCAGGGAGTACTTATAAAGGGGCTAGGATAACTCACTTGGGGTCAGGGAGTACGTCTATGGGACTAGGGTAACTCACATGAGGTCAGAGAGTACATATAAAGGGGATAGGATAACTCACTTGCGGTCAGATAGTACATATAAAGGGGCTAGGATAACTCACTTGCGGTCAGAGAGTACATATAAAGTGGCTAGGGTATCTCACATGGGGTCAGGGAGTACTTATAAAGGGGCTATGGTAACTCACTTGCGGTCAGAGAGTACATATAAAGGGGCTAGGATAACTCACTTGGGGTCAGGGAGAACTTATAAAGGGGCTATGGTAACTCACTTGGGGTCAGGAAGTACTTCTATGAAACTAGGGTAACTCACTTGAGGTCTGGGAGTACATATAAAGCGGCTAGGGTAACTCACTTTGGGTCAAGGAGTACTTATATGGGACTAGGGTAACTCACTTGGGGTCTGGGATTACATATAAAGGGGCTAGGATAACTCACTTGCGGTCAGAGAGTACATATAAAGGGGCTAAGATAACTCACTTGGGGTCAGGGAGTACTTATAAAGGGGCTGTGGTAACTCACTTTGGGTCAAGGAGTACAAATATGGGACTAGGGTAACTCACTTGCCGTCAGAGAGTACATATAAAGGGGCTAGGATAACTCACTTGCGGTTAGAGAGTACATATAAAGGGGCTAGGATAACTCACTTGGGGTCAGGGAGTACTTCTATGGGACTAGGGTAACTCACTTGCGGTCAGAGAGTACATATAAAGGGGCTAGGGTAACTCACTTGGGGTCTGGGAGTACATATAAAGCGGCTAGGATAACTCACTTGCGGTCAGAGAGTACATATAAAGGGGCTAGGATAACTCACTTGGGGTCAGGAAGTACTTATAAAGGGGCTATGGTAACTCACTTGGGGTCAGGGAGTACTTATTTGGGACTAGGGTAACTCACTTGCCGCCAGAGAGTACATATAAAGGGGCTAGGGTAACTCACACGGGGTCAGGGAGTACTTATAAAGGGGCTATGGTAACTCACTTGCGGTCAGAGAGTACATATAAAGGGGCTAGGATAACTCACTTGCGGTCAGAGAGTACATATAAAGGGGCTAGGATAACTCACTTGGGGTCAGGGAGTACGTCTATGGGACTAGGGTAACTCACATGAGGTCAGAGAGTACATATAAAGGGTATAGGATAACTCACTTGCGGTCAGATAGTACATATAAAGGGGCTAGGATAACTCACTTGGGGTCAGGGAGTACTTATAAAGGGGCTAGGATAACTCACTTGGGGTCAGGGAGTACGTCTATGGGACTAGGGTAACTCACATGAGGTCAGAGAGTACATATAAAGGGGATAGGATAACTCACTTGCGGTCAGATAGTACATATAAAGGGGCTAGGATAACTCACTTGCGGTCAGAGAGTACATATAAAGGGGCTAGGGTATCTCACATGGGGTCAGGGAGTACTTATAAAGGGGCTATGGTAACTCACTTGCGGTCAGAGAGTACATATAAAGGGGCTAGGATAACTTACTTGGGGTCAGGGAGAACTTATAAAGGGGCTATGGTAACTCACTTGGGGTCAGGAAGTACTTCTATGAAACTAGGGTAACTCACTTGGGGTCTGGGAGTACATATAAAGCGGCTAGGGTAACTCACTTTGGGTCAAGGAGTACTTATATGGGACTAGGGTAACTCACTTGGGGTCTGGGATTACATATAAAGGGGCTAGGATAACTCACTTGCGGTCAGAGAGTACATATAAAGGGGCTAAGATAACTCACTTGGGGTCAGGGAGTACTTATAAAGGGGCTGTCGTAACTCACTTTGGGTCAAGGAGTACAACTATGGGACTAGGGTAACTCACTTGCCGTCAGAGATTACATATATAGGGGCTAGGATAACTCACTTGCGGTTAGAGAGTACATATAAAGGGGCTAGGATAACTCACTTGGGGTCAGGGAGTACTTCTATGGGACTAGGGTAACTCACTTGCGGTCAGAGAGTACATATAAAGGGGCTAGGGTAACTCACTTGCGGTCAGATAGTACATATAAAGGGGCTAGGATAACTCACTTGCGGTCAGAGAGTACATATAAAGTGGCTAGGGTATCTCACATGGGGTCAGGGAGTACTTATAAAGGGGCTATGGTAACTCACTTGCGGTCAGAGAGTACATATAAAGGGGCTAGGATAACTCACTTGGGGTCAGGGAGAACTTATAAAGGGGCTATGGTAACTCACTTGGGGTCAGGAAGTACTTCTATGAAACTAGGGTAACTCACTTGAGGTCTGGGAGTACATATAAAGCGGCTAGGGTAACTCACTTTGGGTCAAGGAGTACTTATATGGGACTAGGGTAACTCACTTGGGGTCTGGGATTACATATAAAGGGGCTAGGATAACTCACTTGCGGTCAGAGAGTACATATAAAGGGGCTAAGATAACTCACTTGGGGTCAGGGAGTACTTATAAAGGGGCTGTGGTAACTCACTTTGGGTCAAGGAGTACAAATATGGGACTAGGGTAACTCACTTGCCGTCAGAGAGTACATATAAAGGGGCTAGGATAACTCACTTGCGGTTAGAGAGTACATATAAAGGGGCTAGGATAACTCACTTGGGGTCAGGGAGTACTTCTATGGGACTAGGGTAACTCACTTGCGGTCAGAGAGTACATATAAAGGGGCTAGGGTAACTCACTTGGGGTCTGGGAGTACATATAAAGCGGCTAGGATAACTCACTTGCGGTCAGAGAGTACATATAAAGGGGCTAGGATAACTCACTTGGGGTCAGGAAGTACTTATAAAGGGGCTATGGTAACTCACTTGGGGTCAGGGAGTACTTATTTGGGACTAGGGTAACTCACTTGCCGCCAGAGAGTACATATAAAGGGGCTAGGGTAACTCACACGGGGTCAGGGAGTACTTATAAAGGGGCTATGGTAACTCACTTGCGGTCAGAGAGTACATATAAAGGGGCTAGGATAACTCACTTGCGGTCAGAGAGTACATATAAAGGGGCTAGGATAACTCACTTGGGGTCAGGGAGTACGTCTATGGGACTAGGGTAACTCACATGAGGTCAGAGAGTACATATAAAGGGTATAGGATAACTCACTTGCGGTCAGATAGTACATATAAAGGGGCTAGGATAACTCACTTGGGGTCAGGGAGTACTTATAAAGGGGCTAGGATAACTCACTTGGGGTCAGGGAGTACGTCTATGGGACTAGGGTTACTCACATGAGGTCAGAGAGTACATATAAAGGGGATAGGATAACTCACTTGCGGTCAGATAGTACATATAAAGGGGCTAGGATAACTCACTTGCGGTCAGAGAGTACATATAAAGGGGCTAGGGTATCTCACATGGGGTCAGGGAGTACTTATAAAGGGGCTATGGTAACTCACTTGCGGTCAGAGAGTACATATAAAGGGGCTAGGATAACTTACTTGGGGTCAGGGAGAACTTATAAAGGGGCTATGGTAACTCACTTGGGGTCAGGAAGTACTTCTATGAAACTAGGGTAACTCACTTGGGGTCTGGGAGTACATATAAAGCGGCTAGGGTAACTCACTTTGGGTCAAGGAGTACTTATATGGGACTAGGGTAACTCACTTGGGGTCTGGGATTACATATAAAGGGGCTAGGATAACTCACTTGCGGTCAGAGAGTACATATAAAGGGGCTAAGATAACTCACTTGGGGTCAGGGAGTACTTATAAAGGGGCTGTGGTAACTCACTTTGGGTCAAGGAGTACAACTATGGGACTAGGGTAACTCACTTGCCGTCAGAGATTACATATATAGGGGCTAGGATAACTCACTTGCGGTTAGAGAGTACATATAAAGGGGCTAGGATAACTCACTTGGGGTCAGGGAGTACTTCTATGGGACTAGGGTAACTCACTTGCGGTCAGAGAGTACATATAAAGGGGCTAGGGTAACTCACTTGGGGTATGGGAGTACATATAAAGCGGCTAGGATAACTCACTTGCGGTCAGAGAGTACATATAAAGGGGCTAGGATAACTCACTTGGGGTCAGGAAGTACTTATAAAGGGGCTATGGTAACTCACTTGGGGTCAGGGAGTACTTATTTGGGACTAGGGTAACTCACTTGCCGCCAGAGAGTACATATAAAGGGGCTAGGGTAACTCACACGGGGTCAGGGAGTACTTATAAAGGGGCTATGGTAACTCACTTGCGGTCAGAGAGTACATATAAAGGGGCTAGGATAACTCACTTGCGGTCAGAGAGTACATATAAAGGGGCTAGGATAACTCACTTGGGGTCAGGGAGTACTTATAAAGGGGCTAGGATAACTCACTTGGGGTCAGGGAGTACGTCTATGGGACTAGGGTAACTCACATGAGGTCAGAGAGTACATATAAAGGGGATAGGATAACTCACTTGCGGTCAGATAGTACATATAAAGGGGCTAGGATAACTCACTTGCGGTCAGAGAGTACATATAAAGGGGCTAGGGTATCTCACATGGGGTCAGGGAGTACTTATAAAGGGGCTATGGTAACTCACTTGCGGTCAGAGAGTACATATAAAGGGGCTAGGATAACTCACTTGGGGTCAGGGAGAACTTATAAAGGGGCTATGGTAACTCACTTGGGGTCTGGGAGTACATATAAAGCGGCTAGGGTAACTCACTTTGGGTCAAGGAGTACTTATATGGGACTAGGGTAACTCACTTGGGGTCTGGGATTACATATAAAGGGGCTAGGATAACTCACTTGCGGTCAGAGAGTACATATAAAGGGGCTAAGATAACTCACTTGGGGTCAGGGAGTACTTATAAAGGGGCTGTGGTAACTCACTTTGGGTCAAGTAGTACAACTATGGGACTAGGGTAACTCACTTGCCGTCAGAGAGTACATATATAGGGGCTAGGATAACTCACTTGCGGTTAGAGAGTACATAAAAAGGGGCTAGGATAACTCACTTGGGGTCAGGGAGTACTTCTATGGGACTAGGGTAACTCACTTGCGGTCAGAGAGTACATATAAAGGGGCTAGGGTAACTCACTTGGGGTCTGGGAGTACATATAAAGCGGCTAGGATAACTCACTTGCGGTCAGAGAGTACATATAAAGGGGCTAGGATAACTCACTTGCGGTCAGAGAGTACATATAAAGGGGCTAGGATAACTCACTTGGGGTCAGGGAGTACGTCTATGGGACTAGGGTAACTCACATGAGGTCAGAGAGTACATATAAAGGGTATAGGATAACTCACTTGCGGTCAGATAGTACATATAAAGGGGCTAGGATAACTCACTTGGGGTCAGGGAGTACTTATAAAGGGGCTAGGATAACTCACTTGGGGTCAGGGAGTACGTCTATGGGACTAGGGTAACTCACATGAGGTCAGAGAGTACATATAAAGGGGATAGGATAACTCACTTGCGGTCAGATAGTACATATAAAGGGGCTAGGATAACTCACTTGCGGTCAGAGAGTACATATAAAGGGGCTAGGGTATCTCACATGGGGTCAGGGAGTACTTATAAAGGGGCTATGGTAACTCACTTGCGGTCAGAGAGTACATATAAAGGGGCTAGGATAACTCACTTGGGGTCAGGGAGAACTTATAAAGGGGCTATGGTAACTCACTTGGGGTCTGGGAGTACATATAAAGCGGCTAGGGTAACTCACTTTGGGTCAAGGAGTACTTATATGGGACTAGGGTAACTCACTTGGGGTCTGGGATTACATATAAAGGGGCTAGGATAACTCACTTGCGGTCAGAGAGTACATATAAAGGGGCTAAGATAACTCACTTGGGGTCAGGGAGTACTTATAAAGGGGCTGTGGTAACTCACTTTGGGTCAAGGAGTACAACTATGGGACTAGGGTAACTCACTTGCCGTCAGAGAGTACATATATAGGGGCTAGGATAACTCACTTGCGGTTAGAGAGTACATAAAAAGGGGCTAGGATAACTCACTTGGGGTCAGGGAGTACTTCTATGGGACTAGGGTAACTCACTTGCGGTCAGAGAGTACATATAAAGGGGCTAGGGTAACTCACTTGGGGTCTGGGAGTACATATAAAGCGGCTAGGATAACTCACTTGCGGTCAGAGAGTACATATAAAGGGGCTAGGATAACTCACTTGGGGTCAGGAAGTACTTATAAAGGGGCTATGGTAACTCACTTGGGGTCAGGGAGTACTTATTTGGGACTAGGGTAACTCACTTGCCGCCAGAGAGTACATATAAAGGGGCTAGGGTAACTCACACGGGGTCAGGGAGTACTTATAAAGGGGCTATGGTAACTCACTTGCGGTCAGAGAGTACATATAAAGGGGCTAGGATAACTCACTTGCGGTCAGAGAGTACATATAAAGGGGCTAGGATAACTCACTTGGGGTCAGGGAGTACGTCTATGGGACTAGGGTAACTCACATGAGGTCAGAGAGTACATATAAAGGGGATAGGATAACTCACTTGCGGTCAGATAGTACATATAAAGGGGCTAGGATAACTCACTTGGGGTCAGGGAGTACTTATAAAGGGGCTAGGATAACTCACTTGGGGTCAGGGAGTACGTCTATGGGACTAGGGTAACTCACATGAGGTCAGAGAGTACATATAAAGGGGATAGGATAACTCACTTGCGGTCAGATAGTACATATAAAGGGGCTAGGATAACTCACTTGCGGTCAGAGAGTACATATAAAGGGGCTAGGGTATCTCACATGGGGTCAGGGAGTACTTATAAAGGGGCTATGGTAACTCACTTGCGGTCAGAGAGTACATATAAAGGGGCTAGGATAACTCACTTGGGGTCAGGGAGAACTTATAAAGGGGCTATGGTAACTCACTTGGGGTCAGGAAGTACTTCTATGAAACTAGGGTAACTCACTTGGGGTCTGGGAGTACATATAAAGCGGCTAGGGTAACTCACTTTGGGTCAAGGAGTACTTTTATGGGACTAGGGTAACTCACTTGGGGTCTGGGATTACATATAAAGGGGCTAGGATAACTCACTTGCGGTCAGAGAGTACATATAAAGGGGCTAAGATAACTCACTTGGGGTCAGGGAGTACTTATAAAGGGGCTATGGTAACTCACTTGGGGTCAGGGAGTACTTATTTGGGACTAGGGTAACTCACTTGCCGCCAGAGAGTACATATAAAGGGGCTAGGGTAACTCACACGGGGTCAGGGAGTACTTATAAAGGGGCTATGGTAACTCACTTGCGGTCAGAGAGTACATATAAAGGGGCTAGGATAACTCACTTGCGGTCAGAGAGTACATATAAAGGGGCTAGGATAACTCACTTGGGGTCAGGGAGTACGTCTATGGGACTAGGGTAACTCACATGAGGTCAGAGAGTACATATAAAGGGGATAGGATAACTCACTTGCGGTCAGATAGTACATATAAAGGGGCTAGGATAACTCACTTGGGGTCAGGGAGTACTTATAAAGGGGCTAGGATAACTCACTTGGGGTCAGGAGTACGTCTATGGGACTAGGGTAACTCACATGAGGTCAGAGAGTACATATAAAGGGGATAGGATAACTCACTTGCGGTCAGATAGTACATATAAAGGGGCTAGGATAACTCACTTGCGGTCAGAGAGTACATATAAAGGGGCTAGGGTATCTCACATGGGGTCAGGGAGTACTTATAAAGGGGCTGTGGTAACTCACTTTGGGTCAAGGAGTACAACTATGGGACTAGGGTAACTCACTTGCCGTCAGAGAGTACATATAAAGGGGCTAGGATAACTCACTTGCGTTCAGAGAGTACATATAAAGGGGCTAGGATAACTCACTTAGGGTCAGGGAGTACTTCTATGGGACTAGGGTAACTCACTTGCGGTCAGAGAGTACATATAAAGGAACTAGGATAACTCACTTGCTGTCAGGAAGTACTTATATAAGGGGCTAGGGTAACTCACTTGAGGTCAGGGAATACATCTATGGGACTAGGGTAATTCTCTTGGGGTCAAGGAGTACTTATAAGGGACTAGGGTAACTCACTTGGGGTCTGGGAGTACATATAAAACGGCTAGGATAACTCACTTGCGGTCAGAGAGTACATATAAAGGGGCTAGGGTAACTCACTTGCGGTCAGAGAGTACATATAAAGGGGCTAGGATAACTCACTTGGGGTCAGGAAGTACTTATAAAGGGGCTATGGTAAATCACTTGGGGCCAGGGAGTACTAATATGAAACTAGGGTAACACACTTGGGTCAGGGAGTACTTATAAAGGGGCTAGGATAACTCATTTGCGGTCAGAGAGTACATATAAAGGGGCTAGGATAATTCACTTGGGGTCAGGGAGTACATATAAAGGGGCTATGGTAACTCACTTGGGGTCAAGGAGTACTACTATGGGACTAGGGTAACTCACTTACCGTCAGAGAGTACATATAAAGGGGCTAGGATAACTCATTTGGGGTCAGGGAGTACTTATAAAGGGGCTAGGATAACTCACTTGCGGTCAGAGAGCACATATAAAGGGGCTAGGATAACTCACTTGGGGTCTGGGAGTACTTTTTATGGACTATGTTAACTCACTTGGGTCAGGGAGTACTTATAAAGGGGCTAGGATAACTCACTTGCGGTCAGAGTGTACATATAAAGGGGCTAGGATAATTCACTTGGGGTAAGGGAGTACATATAAAGGGGCTATGGTAACTCACATGGGGTCAAGGAGTACTACTATGAGACTAGGGTAACTCACTTTCCGTCAGAGAGTACATATAAAGGGGCTAGGATAACTCACTAGGGGTCAGGGAGTACTTATAAAGGGGCTATGGTAACTCACTTGCCGTCAGAGAGTACATATAAAGGGGATAGGATAACTCACTTGCGGTCAGATAGTACATATAAAGGGGCCAGGATAACTCACTTGCGGTCAGAGAGTACATATAAAGGGGCTAGGGTATCTCACATGGGGTCAGGGAGTACTTATAAAGGGGCTATGGTAACTCACTTGCGGTCAGAGAGTACATATAAAGGGGCTAGGATAACTCACTTGGGGTCAGGGAGAACTTATAAAGGGGCTATGGTAACTCACTTGGGGTCAGGAAGTACTTCTATGAAACTAGGGTAACTCACTTGGGGTCTGGGAGTACATATAAAGCGGCTAGGGTAACTCACTTTGGGTCAAGGAGTACTTATATGGGACTAGGGTAACTCACTTGGGGTCTGGGATTACATATAAAGGGGCTAGGATAACTCACTTGCGGTCAGAGAGTACATATAAAGGGGCTAAGATAACTCATTTGGGGTCAGGGAGTACTTATAAAGGGGCTGTGGTAACTCACTTTGGGTCAAGGAGTACAACTATGGGACTAGGGTAACTCACTTGCCGTCAGAGAGTACATATAAAGGGGCTAGGATAACTCACTTGCGTTCAGAGAGTACATATAAAGGGGCTAGGATAACTCACTTAGGGTCAGGGAGTACTTCTATGGGACTAGGGTAACTCACTTGCGGTCAGAGAGTACATATAAAGGAACTAGGATAACTCACTTGCTGTCAGGAAGTACTTATATAAGGGGCTAGGGTAACTCACTTGAGGTCAGGGAATACATCTATGGGACTAGGGTAACTCACTTGGGGTCAGGGAGTACATATAAAGGGGCTAGGGTAACACACTTGTGTCAGGGAGTACTTATAAAGGGGCTAGGATAACTCACTTGCGGTCAGAGAGTACATATAAAGGGGCTAGGATAATTCACTTGGGGTCAGGGAGTACATATAAAGGGGCTAGGATAACTCACTTGCGGTCAGATAGTACATATAAAGGGGCTAGGATAACTCACTTGGGGTCAGGGAGTACTTATAAAGGGGCTATGGTAACTCACTTGGGGTCAGGGAGTACTTATTTGGGACTAGGGTAACTCACTTGCCGCCAGAGAGTACATATAAAGGGGCTAGGGTAACTCACATGGGGACAGGAAGTACTTATAAAGGGGCTATGGTAACTCACTTGCGGTCAGAGAGTACATATAAAGGGGCTAGGATAACTCACTTGGGGTCAGGGAATACATCTATGGGACTAGGGTAATTCTCTTGGGGTCAAGGAGTACTTATAAGGGACTAGGGTAACTCACTTGGGGTCTGGGAGTACATATAAAACGGTTAGGATAACCTACTTGCGGTCAGAGAGTACATATAAAGGGGCTAGGGTAACTCACTTGCGGTCAGAGAGTACATATAAAGGGGCTAGGATAACTCACTTGGGGTCAGGAAGTACTTATAAAGGGGCTATGGTAAATCACTTGGGGCCAGGGAGTACTAATATGAAACTAGGGTAACACACTTGGGTCAGGGAGTACTTATAAAGGGGCTATGGTACCTCACTTGGGGTCTGGGAGTACATATAAAGGGGCTAGGATAACTCACTTGGGGTCAGGGAGTACTTATAAAGGGGCTATGGTAACTCACTAGCGGTCAGAGAGCACATATAAAGGGGCTAGGATAACTCACTTGGTTCAGGGAGTACTTATAAAGGGGCTAGGATAACTCACTTGCGGTCAGAGAGTACATATAAAGGGGCTAGGATAACTCACTTGGGTTCAGGGAGTACTTATAAAGGGGCTATGGTAACTCACATGGGGTCAAGGAGTACTACTATGGGACTAGGGTAACTCACTTTCCGTCAGAGAGTACATATAAAGGGGCTAGGATAACTCATTTGGGGTCAGGGAGTACTTATAAAGGGGCTAGGATAACTCACTTGCGGTCAGAGAGTACATATAAAGGGGCTAGGGTAACTCACTTGCGGTCAGAGAGTACATATAAAGGGGCTAGGATAACTCACTTGGGTTCAGGGAGTACTTATAAAGGGGCTATGGTACCTCACTTGGGGTCTGGGAGTACATATAAAGGGGCTAGGATAACTCACTTGGGGTCAGGGAGTACTTATAAAGGGGCTATGGTAACTCACTTGGGGTCAAGGAGTACTACTATGGGACTAGGGTAACTCACTTGGGTTATTGGAGCACTTATATGGGGCTAGGGTAAATCAGTTGGGGATAGGGAGTACTTATATGGGACTAGGGTAACTCATTTAGGGTCAGGGTGTACTTATAAAGGGGCTATGGTAACTCACTTGGAGTCAGGGAGTACTTATATGGGACTAGGGTAACTCACTCAGGGTCAGGGAGTACTTATATGGGACTAGGGTAACTCATTTGGGGTCAGGGAGTACATATAAAGGGGCTAGGGTAACACACTTGGGGCCAGGGAGTACTAATATGAAACTAGGATAACACACTTGGGTCAGGGAGTACTTATAAAGGGGCTAGGATAACTCGCTTGCGGTCAGAGAGTACATATAAAGGGGCTAGGATAATTCACTTGGGGTCAGGGAGTACATATAAAGGGGCTATGGTAACTCACTTGGGGTCAAGGAGTACTACTATGGGACTAGGGTAACTCACTTGCCGTCAGAGAGTACATATAAAGGGGCTAGGATAACTCATTTGGGGTCAGGGAGTACTTATAAAGGGGCTAGGGTAACTCACTTGGGGTCTGGGAGTACATATAAAGCGGCTAGGATAACTCACTTGCGGTCAGAGAGTACATATAAAGGGGCTAGGATAACTCACTTGGGGTCAGGGAATACATCTATGGGACTAGGGTAATTCTCTTGGGGTCAAGGAGTACTTATAAGGGACTAGGGTAACTCACTTGGGGTCTGGGAGTACATATAAAACGGCTAGGATAACTCACTTGCGGTCAGAGAGTACATATAAAGGGGCTAGGGTAACTCACTTGCGGTCAGAGAGTACATATAAAGGGGCTAGGATAACTCACTTGGGGTCAGGAAGTACTTATAAAGGGGCTATGGTAAATCACTTGGGGCCAGGGAGTACTAATATGAAACTAGGGTAACACACTTGGGTCAGGGAGTACTTATAAAGGGGCTATGGTACCTCACTTGGGGTCTAGGAGTACATATAAAGGGGCTAGGATAACTCACTTGGGGTCAGGGAGTACTTATAAAGGGGCTATGGTAACTCACTAGCGGTCAGAGAGCACATATAAAGGGGCTAGGATAACTCACTTGGTTCAGGGAGTACTTATAAAGGGGCTAGGATAACTCACTTGCGGTCAGAGAGTACATATAAAGGGGCTAGGATAACTCACTTGGGTTCAGGGAGTACTTATAAAGGGGCTATGGTAACTCACATGGGGTCAAGGAGTACTACTATGGGACTAGGGTAACTCACTTTCCGTCAGAGAGTACATATAAAGGGGCTAGGATAACTCATTTGGGGTCAGGGAGTACTTATAAAGGGGCTAGGATAACTCACTTGCGGTCAGAGAGTACATATAAAGGGGCTAGGGTAACTCACTTGCGGTCAGAGAGTACATATAAAGGGGCTAGGATAACTCACTTGGGTTCAGGGAGTACTTATAAAGGGGCTATGGTACCTCACTTGGGGTCTGGGAGTACATATAAAGGGGCTAGGATAACTCACTTGGGGTCAGGGAGTACTTATAAAGGGGCTATGGTAACTCACTTGGGGTCAAGGAGTACTACTATGGGACTAGGGTAACTCACTTGGGTTATTGGAGCACTTATATGGGGCTAGGGTAAATCAGTTGGGGATAGGGAGTACTTATATGGGACTAGGGTAACTCATTTAGGGTCAGGGTGTACTTATAAAGGGGCTATGGTAACTCACTTGGAGTCAGGGAGTACTTATATGGGACTAGGGTAACTCACTCAGGGTCAGGGAGTACTTATATGGGACTAGGGTAACTCATTTGGGGTCAGGGAGTACATATAAAGGGGCTAGGGTAACACACTTGGGGCCAGGGAGTACTAATATGAAACTAGGATAACACACTTGGGTCAGGGAGTACTTATAAAGGGGCTAGGATAACTCGCTTGCGGTCAGAGAGTACATATAAAGGGGCTAGGATAATTCACTTGGGGTCAGGGAGTACATATAAAGGGGCTATGGTAACTCACTTGGGGTCAAGGAGTACTACTATGGGACTAGTGTAACTCACTTGCCGTCAGAGAGTACATATAAAGGGGCTAGGATAACTCATTTGGGGTCAGGGAGTACTTATAAAGGGGCTAGGGTAACTCACTTGGGGTCTGGGAGTACATATAAAGCGGCTAGGATAACTCACTTGCGGTCAGAGAGTACATATAAAGGGGCTAGGATAACTCACTTGGGGTCAGGGAGAACTTATAAAGGGGCTATGGTAACTCACTTGGGGTCTGGGAGTACATATAAAGCGGCTAGGGTACCTCACTTTGGGTCAAGGAGTACTTATATGGGACTAGGGTAACTCACTTGGGGTCTGGGATTACATATAAAGGGGCTAGGATAACTCACTTGCGGTCAGAGAGTACATATAAAGGGGCTAAGATAACTCACTTGGGGTCAGGGAGTACTTATAAAGGGGCTGTGGTAACTCACTTTGGGTCAAGGAGTACAACTATGGGACTAGGGTAACTCACTTGCCGTCAGAGATTACATATATAGGGGCTAGGATAACTCACTTGCGGTTAGAGAGTACATATAAAGGGGCTAGGATAACTCACTTGGGGTCAGGGAGTACTTCTATGGGACTAGGGTAACTCACTTGCGGTCAGAGATTACATATAAAGGGGCTAGGGTAACTCACTTGGGGTCTGGGAGTACATATAAAGCGGCTAGGATAACTCACTTGCGGTCAGAGAGTACATATAAAGGGGCTAGGATAACTCACTTGGGGTCAGGAAGTACTTATAAAGGGGCTATGGTAACTCACTTGGGGTCAGGGAGTACTTATTTGGGACTAGGGTAACTCACTTGCCGCCAGAGAGTACATATAAAGGGGCTAGGGTAACTCACACGGGGTCAGGGAGTACTTATAAAGGGGCTATGGTAACTCACTTGCGGTCAGAGAGTACATATAAAGGGGCTAGGATAACTCACTTGCGGTCAGAGAGTACATATAAAGGGGCTAGGATAACTCACTTGGGGTCAGGGAGTACGTCTATGGGACTAGGGTAACTCACATGAGGTCAGAGAGTACATATAAAGGGTATAGGATAACTCACTTGCGGTCAGATAGTACATATAAAGGGGCTAGGATAACTCACTTGGGGTCAGGGAGTACTTATAAAGGGGCTAGGATAACTCACTTGGGGTCAGGGAGTACGTCTATGGGACTAGGGTAACTCACATGAGGTCAGAGAGTACATATAAAGGGGATAGGATAACTCACTTGCGGTCAGATAGTACATATAAAGGGGCTAGGATAACTCACTTGCGGTCAGAGAGTACATATAAAGGGGCTAGGGTATCTCACATGGGGTCAGGGAGTACTTATAAAGGGGCTATGGTAACTCACTTGCGGTCAGAGAGTACATATAAAGGGGCTAGGATAACTCACTTGGGGTCAGGGAGAACTTATAAAGGGGCTATGGTAACTCACTTGGGGTCTGGGAGTACATATAAAGCGGCTAGGGTAACTCACTTTGGGTCAAGGAGTACTTATATGGGACTAGGGTAACTCACTTGGGGTCTGGGATTACATATAAAGGGGCTAGGATAACTCACTTGCGGTCAGAGAGTACATATAAAGGGGCTAAGATAACTCACTTGGGGTCAGGGAGTACTTATAAAGGGGCTGTGGTAACTCACTTTGGGTCAAGGAGTACAACTATGGGACTAGGGTAACTCACTTGCCGTCAGAGAGTACATATATAGGGGCTAGGATAACTCACTTGCGGTTAGAGAGTACATAAAAAGGGGCTAGGATAACTCACTTGGGGTCAGGGAGTACTTCTATGGGACTAGGGTAACTCACTTGCGGTCAGAGAGTACATATAAAGGGGCTAGGGTAACTCACTTGGGGTCTGGGAGTACATATAAAGCGGCTAGGATAACTCACTTGCGGTCAGAGAGTACATATAAAGGGGCTAGGATAACTCACTTGCGGTCAGAGAGTACATATAAAGGGGCTAGGATAACTCACTTGGGGTCAGGGAGTACGTCTATGGGACTAGGGTAACTCACATGAGGTCAGAGAGTACATATAAAGGGTATAGGATAACTCACTTGCGGTCAGATAGTACATATAAAGGGGCTAGGATAACTCACTTGGGGTCAGGGAGTACTTATAAAGGGGCTAGGATAACTCACTTGGGGTCAGGGAGTACGTCTATGGGACTAGGGTAACTCACATGAGGTCAGAGAGTACATATAAAGGGGATAGGATAACTCACTTGCGGTCAGATAGTACATATAAAGGGGCTAGGATAACTCACTTGCGGTCAGAGAGTACATATAAAGGGGCTAGGGTATCTCACATGGGGTCAGGGAGTACTTATAAAGGGGCTATGGTAACTCACTTGCGGTCAGAGAGTACATATAAAGGGGCTAGGATAACTCACTTGGGGTCAGGGAGAACTTATAAAGGGGCTATGGTAACTCACTTGGGGTCTGGGAGTACATATAAAGCGGCTAGGGTAACTCACTTTGGGTCAAGGAGTACTTATATGGGACTAGGGTAACTCACTTGGGGTCTGGGATTACATATAAAGGGGCTAGGATAACTCACTTGCGGTCAGAGAGTACATATAAAGGGGCTAAGATAACTCACTTGGGGTCAGGGAGTACTTATAAAGGGGCTGTGGTAACTCACTTTGGGTCAAGGAGTACAACTATGGGACTAGGGTAACTCACTTGCCGTCAGAGAGTACATATATAGGGGCTAGGATAACTCACTTGCGGTTAGAGAGTACATAAAAAGGGGCTAGGATAACTCACTTGGGGTCAGGGAGTACTTCTATGGGACTAGGGTAACTCACTTGCGGTCAGAGAGTACATATAAAGGGGCTAGGGTAACTCACTTGGGGTCTGGGAGTACATATAAAGCGGCTAGGATAACTCACTTGCGGTCAGAGAGTACATATAAAGGGGCTAGGATAACTCACTTGGGGTCAGGAAGTACTTATAAAGGGGCTATGGTAACTCACTTGGGGTCAGGGAGTACTTATTTGGGACTAGGGTAACTCACTTGCCGCCAGAGAGTACATATAAAGGGGCTAGGGTAACTCACACGGGGTCAGGGAGTACTTATAAAGGGGCTATGGTAACTCACTTGCGGTCAGAGAGTACATATAAAGGGGCTAGGATAACTCACTTGCGGTCAGAGAGTACATATAAAGGGGCTAGGATAACTCACTTGGGGTCAGGGAGTACGTCTATGGGACTAGGGTAACTCACATGAGGTCAGAGAGTACATATAAAGGGGATAGGATAACTCACTTGCGGTCAGATAGTACATATAAAGGGGCTAGGATAACTCACTTGGGGTCAGGGAGTACTTATAAAGGGGCTAGGATAACTCACTTGGGGTCAGGGAGTACGTCTATGGGACTAGGGTAACTCACATGAGGTCAGAGAGTACATATAAAGGGGATAGGATAACTCACTTGCGGTCAGATAGTACATATAAAGGGGCTAGGATAACTCACTTGCGGTCAGAGAGTACATATAAAGGGGCTAGGGTATCTCACATGGGGTCAGGGAGTACTTATAAAGGGGCTATGGTAACTCACTTGCGGTCAGAGAGTACATATAAAGGGGCTAGGATAACTCACTTGGGGTCAGGGAGAACTTATAAAGGGGCTATGGTAACTCACTTGGGGTCAGGAAGTACTTCTATGAAACTAGGGTAACTCACTTGGGGTCTGGGAGTACATATAAAGCGGCTAGGGTAACTCACTTTGGGTCAAGGAGTACTTTTATGGGACTAGGGTAACTCACTTGGGGTCTGGGATTACATATAAAGGGGCTAGGATAACTCACTTGCGGTCAGAGAGTACATATAAAGGGGCTAAGATAACTCACTTGGGGTCAGGGAGTACTTATAAAGGGGCTATGGTAACTCACTTGGGGTCAGGGAGTACTTATTTGGGACTAGGGTAACTCACTTGCCGCCAGAGAGTACATATAAAGGGGCTAGGGTAACTCACACGGGGTCAGGGAGTACTTATAAAGGGGCTATGGTAACTCACTTGCGGTCAGAGAGTACATATAAAGGGGCTAGGATAACTCACTTGCGGTCAGAGAGTACATATAAAGGGGCTAGGATAACTCACTTGGGGTCAGGGAGTACGTCTATGGGACTAGGGTAACTCACATGAGGTCAGAGAGTACATATAAAGGGGATAGGATAACTCACTTGCGGTCAGATAGTACATATAAAGGGGCTAGGATAACTCACTTGGGGTCAGGGAGTACTTATAAAGGGGCTAGGATAACTCACTTGGGGTCAGGGAGTACGTCTATGGGACTAGGGTAACTCACATGAGGTCAGAGAGTACATATAAAGGGGATAGGATAACTCACTTGCGGTCAGATAGTACATATAAAGGGGCTAGGATAACTCACTTGCGGTCAGAGAGTACATATAAAGGGGCTAGGGTATCTCACATGGGGTCAGGGAGTACTTATAAAGGGGCTGTGGTAACTCACTTTGGGTCAAGGAGTACAACTATGGGACTAGGGTAACTCACTTGCCGTCAGAGAGTACATATAAAGGGGCTAGGATAACTCACTTGCGTTCAGAGAGTACATATAAAGGGGCTAGGATAACTCACTTAGGGTCAGGGAGTACTTCTATGGGACTAGGGTAACTCACTTGCGGTCAGAGAGTACATATAAAGGAACTAGGATAACTCACTTGCTGTCAGGAAGTACTTATATAAGGGGCTAGGGTAACTCACTTGAGGTCAGGGAATACATCTATGGGACTAGGGTAATTCTCTTGGGGTCAAGGAGTACTTATAAGGGACTAGGGTAACTCACTTGGGGTCTGGGAGTACATATAAAACGGCTAGGATAACTCACTTGCGGTCAGAGAGTACATATAAAGGGGCTAGGGTAACTCACTTGCGGTCAGAGAGTACATATAAAGGGGCTAGGATAACTCACTTGGGGTCAGGAAGTACTTATAAAGGGGCTATGGTAAATCACTTGGGGCCAGGGAGTACTAATATGAAACTAGGGTAACACACTTGGGTCAGGGAGTACTTATAAAGGGGCTAGGATAACTCATTTGCGGTCAGAGAGTACATATAAAGGGGCTAGGATAATTCACTTGGGGTCAGGGAGTACATATAAAGGGGCTATGGTAACTCACTTGGGGTCAAGGAGTACTACTATGGGACTAGGGTAACTCACTTACCGTCAGAGAGTACATATAAAGGGGCTAGGATAACTCATTTGGGGTCAGGGAGTACTTATAAAGGGGCTAGGATAACTCACTTGCGGTCAGAGAGCACATATAAAGGGGCTAGGATAACTCACTTGGGGTCTGGGAGTACTTTTTATGGACTATGTTAACTCACTTGGGTCAGGGAGTACTTATAAAGGGGCTAGGATAACTCACTTGCGGTCAGAGTGTACATATAAAGGGGCTAGGATAATTCACTTGGGGTAAGGGAGTACATATAAAGGGGCTATGGTAACTCACATGGGGTCAAGGAGTACTACTATGAGACTAGGGTAACTCACTTTCCGTCAGAGAGTACATATAAAGGGGCTAGGATAACTCACTAGGGGTCAGGGAGTACTTATAAAGGGGCTAGGGTATCTCACATGGGGTCAGGGAGTACTTATAAAGGGGCTGTGGTAACTCACTTTGGGTCAAGGAGTACAACTATGGGACTAGGGTAACTCACTTGCCGTCAGAGAGTACATATAAAGGGGCTAGGATAACTCACTTGCGTTCAGAGAGTACATATAAAGGGGCTAGGATAACTCACTTAGGGTCAGGGAGTACTTCTATGGGACTAGGGTAACTCACTTGCGGTCAGAGAGTACATATAAAGGAACTAGGATAACTCACTTGCTGTCAGGAAGTACTTATATAAGGGGCTAGGGTAACTCACTTGAGGTCAGGGAATACATCTATGGGACTAGGGTAATTCTCTTGGGGTCAAGGAGTACTTATAAGGGACTAGGGTAACTCACTTGGGGTCTGGGAGTACATATAAAACGGCTAGGATAACTCACTTGCGGTCAGAGAGTACATATAAAGGGGCTAGGGTAACTCACTTGCGGTCAGATAGTACATATAAAGGGGCTAGGATAACTCACTTGGGGTCAGGGAGTACTTATAAAGGGGCTATGGTAACTCACTTGGGGTCAGGGAGTACTTATTTGGGACTAGGGTAACTCACTTGCCGCCAGAGAGTACATATAAAGGGGCTAGGGTAACTCACATGGGGACAGGAAGTACTTATAAAGGGGCTATGGTAACTCACTTGCGGTCAGAGAGTACATATAAAGGGGCTAGGATAACTCACTTGGGGTCAGGGAATACATCTATGGGACTAGGGTAATTCTCTTGGGGTCAAGGAGTACTTATAAGGGACTAGGGTAACTCACTTGGGGTCTGGGAGTACATATAAAACGGCTAGGATAACTCACTTGCGGTCAGAGAGTACATATAAAGGGGCTAGGGTAACTCACTTGCGGTCAGAGAGTACATATAAAGGGGCTAGGATAACTCACTTGGGGTCAGGAAGTACTTATAAAGGGGCTATGGTAAATCACTTGGGGCCAGGGAGTACTAATATGAAACTAGGGTAACACACTTGGGTCAGGGAGTACTTATAAAGGGGCTATGGTACCTCACTTGGGGTCTGGGAGTACATATAAAGGGGCTAGGATAACTCACTTGGGGTCAGGGAGTACTTATAAAGGGGCTATGGTAACTCACTAGCGGTCAGAGAGCACATATAAAGGGGCTAGGATAACTCACTTGGTTCAGGGAGTACTTATAAAGGGGCTAGGATAACTCACTTGCGGTCAGAGAGTACATATAAAGGGGCTAGGATAACTCACTTGGGTTCAGGGAGTACTTATAAAGGGGCTATGGTAACTCACATGGGGTCAAGGAGTACTACTATGGGACTAGGGTAACTCACTTTCCGTCAGAGAGTACATATAAAGGGGCTAGGATAACTCATTTGGGGTCAGGGAGTACTTATAAAGGGGCTAGGATAACTCACTTGCGGTCAGAGAGTACATATAAAGGGGCTAGGGTAACTCACTTGCGGTCAGAGAGTACATATAAAGGGGCTAGGATAACTCACTTGGGTTCAGGGAGTACTTATAAAGGGGCTATGGTACCTCACTTGGGGTCTGGGAGTACATATAAAGGGGCTAGGATAACTCACTTGGGGTCAGGGAGTACTTATAAAGGGGCTATGGTAACTCACTTGGGGTCAAGGAGTACTACTATGGGACTAGGGTAACTCACTTGGGTTATTGGAGCACTTATATGGGGCTAGGGTAAATCAGTTGGGGATAGGGAGTACTTATATGGGACTAGGGTAACTCATTTAGGGTCAGGGTGTACTTATAAAGGGGCTATGGTAACTAACTTGGAGTCAGGGAGTACTTATATGGGACTAGGGTAACGCACTCAGGGTCAGGGAGTACTTATATGGGACTAGGGTAACTCATTTGGGGTCAGGGAGTACATATAAAGGGGCTAGGGTAACACACTTGGGGCCAGGGAGTACTAATATGAAACTAGGATAACACACTTGGGTCAGGGAGTACTTATAAAGGGGCTAGGATAACTCGCTTGCGGTCAGAGAGTACATATAAAGGGGCTAGGATAATTCACTTGGGGTCAGGGAGTACATATAAAGGGGCTATGGTATCTCACTTGGGGTCAAGGAGTACTACTATGGGACTAGGGTAACTCACTTGCCGTCAGAGAGTACATATAAAGGGGCTAGGATAACTCATTTGGGGTCAGGGAGTACTTATAAAGGGGCTAGGATAACTCACTTGCGGTCAGAGAGCACATATAAAGGGGCTAGGATAACTCACTTGGGGTCAGGGAGTACTTTTTATGGACTATGTTAACTCATTTGGGTCAGGGAGTACTTATAAAGGGGCTAGGATAACTCACTTGCGGTCAGAGTGTACATATAAAGGGGCTAGGATAATTCACTTGGGGTCAGGGAGTACATATAAAGGGGCTATGGTAACTCACATGGGGTCAAGGAGTACTACTATGGGACTAGGGTAACTCACTTTCCGTCAGAGAGTACATATAAAGGGGGTAGGATAACTCATTTGGGGTCAGGGAGTACTTATAAAGGGGCTAGGATAACTCAGTTGCGGTCAGAGAGTACATATAAAGGGGCTAGGGTAACTCACTTGCGGTCAGAGAGTACATATAAAGGGGCTAGGATAACTCACTTGGGTTCAAAGAGTACTTATAAAGGGGCTATAGTACCTCACTTGGGGTCTGGGAGTACATATAAAGGGGCTAGGATAACTCACTTGGGGTCAGGGAGTACTTATAAAGGGGCTATGGTAACTCACTTGGGGTCAAGGAGTACTACTATGGGACTAGGGTAACTCACTTGGGTTATTGGAGCACTTATATGGGGCTAGGGTAAATCAGTTAGGGTCAGGGTGTACTTATAAAGGGGCTATGGTAACTCACTTGGAGTCAGGGAGTACTTATATGGGACTAGGGTAACTCACTTGGGGTCAGGGAGTACATATAAAGGGGCTAGGGTAACACACTTGTGTCAGGGAGTACTTATAAAGGGGCTAGGATAACTCACTTGCGGTCAGAGAGTACATATAAAGGGGCTAGGATAATTCACTTGGGGTCAGGGAGTACATATAAAGGGGCTATGGTAACTCACTTGGGGGCAAGGAGTACTACTATGGGACTAGGGTAACTCACTTGCCGTCAGAGAATACATATAATGGGGCTAGGATAACTCATTTGGGATCAGGGAGTACTTATAAAGGGGCTAGGATAACTCACTTGCGGTCAGAGAGTACATATAAAGGGGCTAGGATAACTCACTTGGGGTCAGGAAGTACTTGTAAAGGGGCTATGGTAACTCACTTGGGGTCAGGGAGTACTACTATGGGACTAGGGTAACTCACTTGCGGTCAGAGAGTACATATAAAGGGGCTAGGATAACTCACTTGCGGTCAGATAGTACATATAAAGGGGCTAGGATAACTCACTTGGGGTCAGGGAGTACTTATAAAGGGGCTATGGTAACTCACTTGGGGTCAGGGAGTACTTATTTGGGACTAGGGTAACTCACTTGCCGCCAGAGAGTACATATAAAGGGGCTAGGGTAACTCACATGGGGTCAGAGAGTACATATAAAGGGGATAGGATAACTCACTTGCGGTCAAAGAGTACATATAAAGGGGCTAGGATAACTCACTTGGGGTCAGGGAGTACTTATAAAGGGGCTATGGTAACTCACTTGGGGTCAGGGAGTACTTATTTGGGACTAGGGTAACTCACTTGCCGCCAGAGAGTACATATAAAGGAACTAGGATTACTCACTTGCTGTCAGGAAGTACTTATATAAGGGGCTAGGGTAACTCACTTGGGGTCAGGGAATACATCTATGGGACTAGGGTAATTCTCTTGGGGTCAAGGAGTACTTCTAAGGGACTAGGGTAACTCACTTGGGGTCTGGGAGTACATATAAAACGGCTAGGATAACTCACTTGCGGTCAGAGAGTACATATAAAGGGGCTAGGGTAACTCACATGGGGTCAAGGAGTACTACTATGGGACTAGGGTAACTCACTTTCCGTCAGAGAGTACATATAAAGGGGCTAGGATAACTCATTTGGGGTCAGGGAGTACTTATAAAGGGGCTAGGATAACTCACTTGCGGTCAGAGAGTACATATAAAGGGGTTAGGGTAACTCACTTGCGGTCAGAGAGTACATATAAAGGGGCTAGAATAACTCACTTGGGTTCAGGGAGTACTTATAAAGGGGCTATGGTACCTCACTTGGGGTCTGGGAGTACATATAAAGGGGCCAGGATAACTCACTTGGGGTCAGGGAGTACTTATAAAGGGGCTATGGTAACTCACTTGGGTTCAGGGAGTACTTATAAAGGGGCTATGGTACCTCACTTTGGGTCTGGGAGTACATATAAAGGGGCTAGGATAACTCACTTGGGGTCAGGGAGTACATATAAAGGGGCTATGGTACCTCACTTGGGGTCAAGGAGTACTACTATGGGACTAGGGTAACTCACTTGCCGTCAGAGAGTACATATAAAGGGGCTAGGATAACTCATTTGGGGTCAGGGAGTACTACTATGGGACTAGGGTAACTCACTTGCGGTCAGAGAGTACATATAAAGGGGCTAGGATAACTCACTTGGAGTCAGGGAGTACATATAAAGGTGATATGGTAACTCACTTGGGGTCAGGCAGTAATTATATAAGGGTTAACGTAACTCACTTGGGGTCAGGGAGTATTTCTATGGGACTAGGGTAACCTTCTTGTGGTCTGGGAGTACTTATATGGAACTAGGGTAACTTACTTAGTGTCAGGGAGTACTTATAAATGGGCTAGGGTAACTCACATTGGGTCAGGGAATAGTAATATGGGACTAGGGTAACTCACTTGGGGTCTGGGTGTACATATAAAGGGGCTAGGATAACTCACTTGGGGTCGTGGAGTACTTATAAAGGGGCTATGGTAACTCACTTGGGGTCAAGGAGTACTACTATGGGGCTAGGGTAACTCACTTGGGGTCAAGGAGTACTACTATGGGACTAGGGTAACTCACTTTCCGTCAGAGAGTACATATAAAGGGGCTAGGATAACTCATTTGGGGTCAGGGACTACTTATAAAGGGGCTAGGATAACTCACTTGCGGTCAGAGAGTACATATAAAGGGGCTAGGGTAACTCACTTGCGGTCAGAGAGTACATATAAATGGGCTAGAATAACTCATTTGGGTTCAGGGAGTACTTATAAAGGGGCTATGGTACCTCACTTGCGGTCAGAGAGTACTTATAAAGGGGCTAGGATAACTCACTTGCGGTCAGAGAGTACATATAAAGGGGCTAGGATAACTCACTTGGGGTCAGGGAGTACGTCTATGGGACTAGGGTAACTCACATGAGGTCAGAGAGTACATATAAAGGGGATAGGATAACTCACTTGCGGTCAGAGAGTACATATAAAGGGGCTAGGATAACTCACTTGGGGTCAAGGAGTACTACTATGGGACTAGGGTAACTCACTTGCCGTCAGAGAGTACATATAAAGGGGCTAGGATAACTCATTTGGGTTCAGGTAGTACTTATAAACGGGCTATGGTAACTCAATTGGGGTCAGGGAGTACTACTATGGGACTAGGGTAACTCACTTGCGGTCAGAGAGTACATATAAAGGGGCTAGGATAACTCACTTGCGGTCAGAGAGTACATATAAATGGGCTAGGATAACTCACTTGGGGTCAGGGAGTACGTCTATGGGACTAGGGTAACTCACATGAGGTCAGAGAGTACATATAAAGGGGATAGGATAACTCACTTGCGGTTAGAGAACACATATAAAGGGGCTAGGATAAATCATTTGGGGTCATGGAGTACTTATAAAGGGGCTAGGATAACTCACTTGCCGTCAGAGAGTACATATAAAGGGGCTAGGATAACTCATTTGGGGTCAGGTAGTACTTATAAAGGGGCTATGGTAACTCACTTGGGGTCGTGGAGTACTTATAAAGGGGCTATGGTAACTCACTTGGGGTCAAGGAGTACTACTATGGGGCTAGGGTAACTCACTTGGGGTCAAGGAGTACTACTATGGGACTAGGGTAACTCACTTGGGTTATTGGAGCACTTATATGGGGCTAGGGTAAATCAGTTGGGGATAGGGAGTACTACTATGGGGCTAGGGTAACTCACTTGGGGTCAAGGAGTACTACTATGGGACTAGGGTAACTCACTTGGGTTATTGGAGCACTTATATGGGGCTAGGGTAAATCAGTTGGGGATAGGGAGTACTTATATGGGACTAGGGTAACTTACTTGCGGTCAAAGAGTACATATAAAGGGGCTATGATAACTCACTTGGGGTCAGGGAGTACTTATATACGGGCTAGGGTAACTCACTTAGGGTCAGGGTGTACTTCTATCGGACTAGGGTAACTCACTTAGGGTCAGGGTGTACTTATAAAGGGGCTATGGTAACTCACTTGGAGTCAGGGAGTACTTATATGGGACTAGGGTAACTCACTCAGGGTCAGGGAGTACTTATATGGGACTAGGGTAACTCACTTGGGGTCAGGGAGTACTTATATAGGGGATAGGGTAACTCACTTGGAGTCAGGGAGTACTTCTATGTGACTATGGTAAATCACTTGGGTCCTTGTAGCACTTATTTGGGACTAGGGTAAATCAGTTGGGGTCAGGGAGTACTTATATGGGACTAGAGTAACTCACTTGCGGTCAGAGAGTACATATAAAGGGGCTAGGATAACTCACTTGGGGTCAGGGAGTACATATAAAGGTGATATGGTAACTCACTTGGGGTCAGGGAGTACTTATATAAGGGTTAAGGTAACTCACTTGGGGTCAGGGAGTACTTCTGTGGGACTAGGGTAACCCACTTGGGGTCAGGGAGTCCTTATAAGGGACTAGGGTAACTCAATTGCTGTCAGAGAGTAGATATAAAGGGGCAAGGATAACTCACTTGGGGTCAGGGAGTATTTCTATGGGACTAGGGTAACCTTCTTGTGGTCTGGGAGTACTTATATGGGACTAGGTTAACCCACTTAGGGTCAGGGAGTACTTATAAAGGGAATAGGGTAACTCACATTGGGTCAGGGAATAGTAATATGGGAATAGGGTAACTCACTTGGGGTCTGGGTGTACATATAAAGGGGCTAGGATAACTCACTTGGGGTCAGGGAGTACTTATAAAGGGGCTATGGTAACTCACTTGGGGCCAAGGAGTACTAATATGAAACTAGGGTAACCCACTTGTGGTCAGGGAGTACATATAAAGCGGCTAGGATAACTCACTTGCGGTCAGAGAGTACATATAAAGGGGCTAGGGTAACTCACTTGCGGTCAGAGAGTACATATAAAGGGGCTAGGATAAGTCACTTGGGGTCAGGGAGTACTTATAAAGGGGCTATGGTACCTCACTTGGGGTCAGGGAGTAGTTATAAGGGACTAAGGTAACTCACTTGGGGTCTGGGAGTACATATAAAGGGGCTAGGATAACTCACTTGGGGTCAGGGAGTACTTATAAAGGGGCTATGGTAACTCACTTGGGACCAAGGAGTACTAATATGAAACTAGGGTAACTCACTTGCGGTCAGAGAGTACATATAAAGGGGCTAGGATAACTCATTTGGGGTCAGGTAGTACTTATAAACGGGCTATGGTAACTCACTTGGGGTCAGGGAGTACTACTATGGGACTAGGGTAACTCACTTGCGGTCAGAGAGTACATATAAAGGGGCTAGGATAACTCATTTGGGGTCAGGTAGTACTTATAAAGGGGCTATGGTAACTCACTTGGGGTCAGGGAGTACTACTATGGGACTAGGGTAACTCACTTGCGGTCAGAGAGTACATATAAAGGGGCTAGGATAACTCATTTGGGGTCAGGTAGTACTTATAAACGGGCTATGGTAACTCACTTGGGGTCAGGGAGTACTACTATGGGACTAGGGTAACCCACTTGCTGTCAGAGAGTACATATAAAGAGGCTAGGATAACTCACTTGGGGTCAGGGAGTACGTCTATGGGACTAGGGTAACTCACATGAGGTCAGAAAGTACATATAAAGGGGATAGGATAACTCACTTGCGGTTAGAGAGTACATATAAAGGGGCTAGGATAACTCACTTGGGGTTAGGGAGTACATATAAAGGGGCTATGGTAACTCACTTGCCGTCAGAGAGTACATATAAAGGGGCTAAGATAACTCATTTGGGGTCAGGGAATACATATAAAGGGGCTATGGTAACTCACTTGCCGTCAGAGGGTACATATAAAGGGGCTAGGATAACTCATTTGGGGTCAGGTAGTACTTATAAACGGGCTATGGTAACTCACTTGGGGTCAGGGAGTACTACTATGGGACTAGGGTAACTCACTTGCGGTCAGAGAGTACATATAAAGGGGCTAGGATAACTCACTTGGGGTCAGGGAGTACCTCTATGGGACTAGGGTAACTCACATGAGGTCAGAGAGTACATATAAAGGGGATAGGATAACTCACTTGCGGTTAGAGAGTACATATAAAGGGGCTAGGATAACTCACTTGGGGTCAGGGAGTACTTAAAAAGGGGCTAGGATAACTCACTAGGGGTCAGGGAGTACTTATAAAGGGGCTATGGTAACTCACTTGCCGTCAGAGAGTACATATAAAGGGGCTAGAATAACTCATTTGGGGTCAGGTAGTACTTATAAAGGGGCTATGGTAACTCACTTGGGGTCAGGGAGTACTACTATGGGACTAGGGTAACTCACTTGCGGTCAGAGAGTACATATAAAGGGGCTAGGATAACTCACTTGGGGTCAGGGAGTACATATAAAGGTGATATGGTAACTCACTTGGGGTCAGGGAGTACTTATATAAGGGTTAAGGTAACTCACATGGGGTCAGGGAGTACTTCTATGGGACTAGGGTAACCCACTTGGGGTCAGGGAGTCCTTATAAGGGACTAGGGTAACTCAATTGCTGTCAGAGAGTACATATAAAGGGGCTAGGATAACTCTCTTGGGGTCAGGGAGTACTTTTAAGGGACTAGGTTAACTCACTTGGGGTCTGGGAGTACATATAAAGCGGCTAGGATAACTCACTTGCGGTCAGAGAGTACATATAAAGGGGCTAGGGTAACTCACTTGCGGTCAGAGAGTACATATAAAGGGGCTAGGATAACTCACTTGGGGTCAGGGAGTACTTATAAAGGGGCTATGGTACCTCACTTGGGGTCAGGGAGTAGTTATAAGGGACTAAGGTAACTCACTTGGGGTCTGGTAGTACATATAAAGGGGCTAGGATAACTCACTTGGGGTCAAGGAGTACTTATAAAGGGGCTATTGTAACTCTTTTGTGGCCAAGGAGTACTAATATGAAACTAGGGTAACCCACTTGGGGTCAGGGAGTATTTATAAAGGGGCTAGGATAACTCACTTGCGGTCAGAGAGTACATATAAAGGGGCTAGGATAATTCACTTGGGGTTAGGGAGTACATATAAAGGGGCTATGGTAACTCACTTGCCGTCAGAGAGTACTTCTATGGGACTAGGGTAACTCACTTGCGGTCAGAGAGTACATATTAAGGGGCTAGGATAACTCTCTTGGGGTCAGGGAGTACTTTTAAGGGACTAGGTTAACTCACTTGGGGTCTGGGAGTACATATAAAGCGGCTAGGATAACTCACTTGCGGTCAGAGAGTACATATAAAGGGGCTAGGGTAACTCACTTGCGGTCAGAGAGTACATATAAAGGGGCTAGGATAACTCACTTGGGGTCAGGGAGTACTTATAAAGGGGCTATGGTACCTCACTTGGGGTCAGGGAGTAGTTATAAGGGACTAAGGTAACTCACTTGGGGTCTGGGAGTACATATAAAGGGGCTAGGATAACTCACTTGGGGTCAAGGAGTACTTATAAAGGGGCTATTGTAACTCTTTTGGGGCCAAGGAGTACTAATATGAAACTAGGGTAACCCACTTGGGGTCAGGGAGTATTTATAAAGGGGCTAGGATAACTCACTTGCGGTCAGAGAGTACATATAAAGGGGCTAGGATAATTCACTTGGGGTCAGGGAGTACATATAAAGGGGCTATGGTAACTCACTTGGGGTCAAGGAGTACTACTATGGGACTAGGGTAACTCACTTGCCGTCAGAGAGTACATATAAAGGGGCTAGGATAACTCATTTGGGGTAATGGAGTACTTATAAAGGGGCTAGGATAACTCATTTGGGGTCAGGTAGTACTTATGAACGGGCTATGGTAACTCAATTGGGGTCAGGGAGTACTACTATGGGACTAGGGTAACTCATTGCGGTCAGAGAGTACATATAAAGGGGCTAGGATAACTCACTTGGGGTCAGGGAGTACATATAAAGGTGATATGGTAACTCACTTGGGGTCAGGGAGTACTTATATAAGGGTTAAGGTAACTCACAATGGGGTCAGGGAGTACTTCTATGGGACTAGGGTAACCCACTTGGGGTCAGGGAGTCCTTATAAGGGACTAGGGTAACTCAATTGCTGTCAGAGAGTAGATATAAAGGGGCAAGGATAACTCACTTGGGGTCAGGGAGTATTTCTATGGGACTAGGGTAACCTTCTTGTGGTCTGGGAGTACTTATATGGGACTAGGGTAACCCACTTGGGGTCTGGGAGTACATATAAAGCGGCTAGGATAACTCACTTGCGGTCAGAGAGTACATATAAAGGGGCTAGGGTAACTCACTTGCGGTCAGAGAGTACATATAAAGGGGCTAGGATAACTCACTTGGGGTCAGGGAGTACTTATAAAGGGGCTATGGTACCTCACTTGGGGTCAGGGAGTAGTTATAAGGGACTACGGTAACTCACTTGGGGTCTGGTAGTATATATAAAAGGGCTAGGATAACTCACTTGGGGTCAAGGAGTACTTATAAAGGGGCTATTGTAACTCTTTTGGGGCCAAGGAGTACTAATATGAAACTAGGGTAACCCACTTGGGGTCAGGGAGTATTTATAAAGGGGCTAGGATAACTCACTTGCGGTCAGAGAGTACATATAAAGGGGCTAGGATAATTCACTTGGGGTTAGGGAGTACATATAAAGGGGCTATGGTAACTCACTTGCCGTCAGAGAGTACTTCTATGGGACTAGGGTAACTCACTTGCGGTCAGAGAGTACATATTAAGGGGCTAGGATAACTCTCTTGGGGTCAGGGAGTACTTTTAAGGGACTAGGTTAACTCACTTGGGGTCTGGGAGTACATATAAAGCGGCTAGGATAACTCCCTTGCGGTCAGAGAGTACATATAAAGGGGCTAGGGTAACTCACTTGCGGTCAGAGAGTACATATAAAGGGGCTAGGATAACTCACTTGGGGTCAGGGAGTACTTATAAAGGGGCTATGGTACCTCACTTGGGGTCAGGGAGTAGTTATAAGGGACTAAGGTAACTCACTTGGGGTCTGGGAGTACATATAAAGGGGCTAGGATAACTCACTTGCTGTCAGAGAGTACATATAAAGGGGCTATGATAATTCACTTGAGGTTAGGGAGTACATATAAAGGGGCTATGGTAACTCACTTGCCGTCAGAGAGTACATATAAAGGGGCTAGGATAACTCATTTGGGGTCAGGTAGTACTTATAAACGGGCTATGGTAACTCACTTGGGGTCAGGGAGTACTACTATGGGACTAGGGTAACTCACTTGCGGTCAGAGAGTATATATAAAGGGGCTAGGATAACTCATTTGGGGTCAGGTAGTACTTATAAAGGGGCTATGGTAACTCACTTGGGGTCAGGGAGTACTACTATGGGACTAGGGTAACTCACTTGCGGTTAGAGAGTACATATAAAGGGGCTAGGATAACTCATTTGGGGTCAGGTAGTACTTATAAACGGGCTATGGTAACTCACTTGGGGTCAGGGAGTACTACTATGGGACTAGGGTAACTCACTTACGGTCAGAGAGTACATATAAAGGGTCTAGGATAACTCACTTGGGGTCAGGGAGTACGTCTATGGGACTAGGGTAACTCACATGAGGTCAGAGAGTACATATAAAGGGGATAGGATAACTCACTTGCGGTTAGAGAGTACATATAAAGGGGCTAGGATAAATCACTTGGGATCAGGGAGTACTTAAAAATGGGCTATGGTAACTCATTTGGGGTCAGGGAGTACTTATATTTGACGAGGGTACATCACTTGGGGTCAGGGAGTACTTATATGGGACTAGGGTAACTCATCTGGGGACTTGGAGTACTTATAAAGGGGCTAGGATAATTCACTTGGGGTCAGGGAGTACATATAAAGGGGCTATGGTAACTCACTTGCCGTCAGAGAGTACATATAAAGGGGCTAGGATAACTCATTTGGGGTCAGGTAGTACTTATAAACGGGCTATGGTAACTCACTTGGGTTCAGGGAGTACTACTATGGGACTAGGGTAACTCACTTGCGGTCATAGAGTACATATAAAGGGGCTAGGATAACTCACTTGGGGTCAGGGAGTACCTCTATGGGACTAGGGTAACTCACATGAGGTCAGAGAGTACATATAAAGGGGATAGGATAACTCACTTGCGGTTAGAGAGTACATATAAAGGGGCTAGGATAACTCACTTGGGGTCAGGGAGTGCTTAAAAAGGGGCTAGGATAACTCACTAGGGGTCAGGGAGTACTTATAAAGGGGCTATGGTAACTCACTTGCCGTCAGAGAGTACATATAAAGGGGCTAGGATAACTCATTTGGGGTCAGGTAGTACTTATAAAGGGGCTATGGTAACTCACTTGGGGTCAGGGAGTACTACTATGGGACTAGGGTAACTCACTTGCGGTCAGAGAGTACATAAAAAGGGGCTAGGATAACTCACTTGGGGTCAGGGAGTACTTATATAAGGGTTAAGGTAACTCACATGGGGTCAGGGAGTACTTCTATGGGACTAGGGTAACCCACTTGGGGTCAGGGAGTCCTTATAAGGGACTAGGGTAACTCAATTGCTGTCAGAGAGTAGATATAAAGGGGCAAGGATAACTCACTTGGGGTCAGGGAGTATTTCTATGGGACTAGGGTAACCTTCTTGTGGTCTGGGAGTACTTATATGGGACTAGGGTAACCCACTTAGGGTCAGGGAGTACTTATAAAGGGTCTAGGGAAACTCACATTGGGTCAGGGAATAGTAATATGGGACTAGGGTAACTCACTTGGGGTCTGGGTGTACATATAAAGCGGCTAGGATAACTCACTTGCGGTCAGAGTGTACTTCTATGGGACTAGGGTAACTCACTTGCGGTCAGAGAGTACATATAAAGGGGCTAGGATAACTCTCTTGGGGTCAGGGAGTACTTTTAAGGGACTAGGTTAACTCACTTGGGGTCTGGGAGTACATATAAAGCGGCTAGGATAACTCACTTGCGGTCAGAGAGTACATATAAAGGGGCTAGGGTAACTCACTTGCGGTCAGAGAGTACATATGAAGGGGCTAGGATAACTCACTTGGGGTCAGGGAGTACTTATAAAGGGGCTATTGTAACTCTTTTGGGGCCAAGGAGTACTAATATGAAACTAGGGTAACCCACTTGTGGTCAGGGAGTATTTATAAAGGGGCTAGGATAACTCACTTGCGGTCAGAGAGTACATATAAAGGGGCTAGGATAATTCACTTGGGGTCAGGGAGTACATATAAAGGGGCTATGGTAACTCACTTGGGGTCAAGGAGTACTACTATGGGACTAGGGTAACTCACTTGCCGTCAGAGAGTACATATAAAGGGGCTAGGATAACTCATTTGGGGTAATGGAGTACTTATAAAGGGGCTAGGATAACTCACTTGCGGTCAGAGAGTACATATAAAGGGGCTATGGTAACTCACTTGCGATCAGAGAGTACATATAAAGGGGCTAGGATAACTCACTTGGGGTCAGGTAGTACTTATAAACGGGCTATGGTAACTGACTTGGGGTCAGGGAGTACTACTATGGGACTAGGGTAACTCACTTGCGGTCAGAGAGTACATATAAAGGGGCTAGGATAACTCACTTGGGGTCAGGGAGTACGTCTATGCGACTAGGGTAACTCACATGAGGTCAGAGAGTACATATAAAGGGGATAGGATAACTCACTTGCGGTTAGAGAGTACATATAAAGGGGCTAGGATAACTCACATGGGGTCAGGGAGTACTTAAAAAGGGGCTATGGTAACTCACTTGGGGTCAAGGAGTACTACTATGGGACTAGGGTAACTCACTTGCCGTCAGAGAGTACATATAAAGGGGCTAGGATAACTCATTTGGGGTCAGGTAGTACTTATGAACGGGCTATGGTAACTCAATTGGGGTCAGGGAGTACTACTATGGGACTAGGGTAACTCATTGCGGTCAGAGAGTACATATAAAGGGGCTAGGATAACTCACTTGGGGTCAGGGAGTACATATAAAGGTGATATGGTAACTCACTTGGGGTCAGGGAGTACTTATATAAGGGTTAAGGTAACTCACAATGGGGTCAGGGAGTACTTCTATGGGACTAGTGTAACCCACTTGGGGTCAGGGAGTCCTTATAAGGGACTAGGGTAACTCAATTGCTGTCAGAGAGTAGATATAAAGGGGCAAGGATAACTCACTTGGGGTCAGGGAGTATTTCTATGGGACTAGGGTAACCCACTTGGGGTCTGGGAGTACATATAAAGCGGCTAGGATAACTCACTTGCGGTCAGAGAGTACATATAAAGGGGCTAGGGTAACTCACTTGCGGTCAGAGAGTACATATAAAGGGGCTAGGATAACTCACTTGGGGTCAGGGAGTACTTATAAAGGGGCTATGGTACCTCACTTGGGGTCAGGGAGTAGTTATAAGGGACTACGGTAACTCACTTGGGGTCTGGTAGTATATATAAAGGGGCTAGGATAACTCACTTGGGGTCAAGGAGTACTTATAAAGGGGCTATTGTAACTCTTTTGGGGCCAAGGAGTACTAATATGAAACTAGGGTAACCCACTTGGGGTCAGGGAGTATTTATAAAGGGGCTAGGATAACTCACTTGCGGTCAGAGAGTACATATAAAGGGGCTAGGATAATTCACTTGGGGTTAGGGAGTACATATAAAGGGGCTATGGTAACTCACTTGCCGTCAGAGAGTACTTCTATGGGACTAGGGTAACTCACTTGCGGTCAGAGAGTACATATTAAGGGGCTAGGATAACTCACTTGGGGTCAGAGAGTACATATAAAGGGGCTAGGATAACTCACTTGGGGTCAGGGAGTACTTATAAAGGGGCTATGGTACCTCACTTGGGGTCAGGGAATAGTTATAAGGGACTAAGGTAACTCACTTGGGGTCTGGGAGTACATATAAAGGGGCTAGGATAACTCACTTGCGGTCAGAGAGTACATATAAAGGGGCTAGGGTAACTCACTTGCGGTCAGAGAGTACATATAAAGGGGCTAGGATAACTCACTTGGGGTCAGGGAGTACTTATAAAGGGGCTATGGTACCTCACTTGGGGTCAGGGAGTAGTTATAAGGGACTAAGGTAACTCACTTGGGGTCTGGGAGTACATATAAAGGGGCTAGGATAACTCACTTGCGGTCAGAAAGTACATATAAAGGGGCTAGGATAATTCACTTGGGGTTAGGGAGTACATATAAAGGGGCTATGGTAACTCACTTGCCGTCAGAGAGTACATATAAAGGGGCTAGGATAACTCATTTGGGGTCAGGTAGTACTTATAAACGGGCTATGGTAACTCACTTGGGGTCAGGGAGTACTACTATGGGACTAGGGTAACTCACTTGCGGTCAGAGAGTACATATAAAGGGGCTAGGATAACTCACTTGGGGTCAGGGAGTACGTCTATGGGACTAGGGTAACTCACATGAGGTCAGAGAGTACATATAAAGGGGATAGGATAACTCACTTGGGATCAGGGAGTACTTAAAAATGGGCTATGGTAACTCATTTGGGGTCAGGGAGTACTTATATTTGACGAGGGTACATCACTTGGGGTCAGGGAGTACTTATATGGGACTAGGGTAACTCATCTGGGGACTTGGAGTACTTATAAAGGGGCTAGGATAATTCACTTGGGGTCAGGGAGTACATATAAAGGGGCTATGGTAACTCACTTGCCGTCAGAGAGTACATATAAAGGGGCTAGGATAACTCATTTGGGGTCAGGTAGTACTTATAAACGGGCTATGGTAACTCACTTGGGGTCAGGGAGTACTACTATGGGACTAGGGTAACTCACTTGCGGTCATAGAGTACATATAAAGGGGCTAGGATAACTCACTTGGGGTCAGGGAGTACCTCTATGGGACTAGGGTAACTCACATGAGGTCAGAGAGTACATATAAAGGGGATAGGATAACTCACTTGCGGTTAGAGAGTACATATAAAGGGGCTAGGATAACTCACTTGGGGTCAGGGAGTGCTTAAAAAGGGGCTAGGATAACTCACTAGTGGTCAGGGAGTACTTATAAAGGGGCTATGGTAACTCACTTGCCGTCAGAGAGTACATATAAAGGGGCTAGGATAACTCATTTGGGGTCAGGTAGTACTTATAAAGGGGCTATGGTAACTCACTTGGGGTCAGGGAGTACTACTATGGGACTAGGGTAACTCACTTGCGGTCAGAGAGTACATATAAAGGGGCTAGGATAACTCACTTGGGGTCAGGGAGTACTTATATAAGGGTTAAGGTAACTCACATGGGGTCAGGGAGTACTTCTATGGGACTAGGGTAACCCACTTGGGGTCAGGGAGTCCTTATAAGGGACTAGGGTAACTCAATTGCTGTCAGAGAGTAGATATAAAGGGGCAAGGATAACTCACTTGGGGTCAGGGAGTATTTCTATGGGACTAGGGTAACCTTCTTGTGGTCTGGGAGTACTTATATGGGACTAGGGTAACCCACTTTGGGTCAGGGAGTACTTATAAAGGGTCTAGGGAAACTCACATTGGGTCAGGGAATAGTAATATGGGACTAGGGTAACTCACTTGGGGTCTGGGTGTACATATAAAGCGGCTAGGATAACTCACTTGCGATCAGAGTGTACTTCTATGGGACTAGGGTAACTCACTTGCGGTCAGAGAGTACATATAAAGGGGCTAGGATAACTCTCTTGGGGTCAGGGAGTACTTTTAAGGGACTAGGTTAACTCACTTGGGGTCTGGGAGTACATATAAAGCGGCTAGGATAACTCACTTGCGGTCAGAGAGTACATATAAAGGGGCTAGGGTAACTCACTTGCGGTCAGAGAGTACATATAAAGGGGCTAGGATAACTCACTTGGGGTCAGGGAGTACTTATAAAGGGGCTATGGTACCTCACTTGGGGTCAGGGAGTAGTTATAAGGGACTAAGGTAACTCACTTGGGGTCTGGGAGTACATATAAAGGGGCTAGGATAACTCACTTGGGGTCAAGGAGTACTTATAAAGGGGCTATTGTAACTCTTTTGGGGCCAAGGAGTACTAATATGAAACTAGGGTAACCCACTTGGGGTCAGGGAGTATTTATAAAGGGGCTAGGATAACTCACTTGCGGTCAGAGAGTACATATAAAGGGGCTAGGATAATTCACTTGGGGTCAGGGAGTACATATAAAGGGGCTATGGTAACTCACTTGGGGTCAAGGAGTACTACTATGGGACTAGGGTAACTCACTTGCCGTCAGAGAGTACATATAAAGGGGCTAGGATAACTCATTTGGGGTAAGGGAGTACTTATAAAGGGGCTAGGATAACTCACTTGCGGTCAGAGAGTACATATAAAGGGGCTACGGTAACTCACTTGCGATCAGAGAGTACATATAAAGGGGCTAGGATAACTCACTTGGGGTCAGGTAGTACTTATAAACGGGCTATGGTAACTGACTTGGGGTCAGGGAGTACTACTATGGGACTAGGGTAACTCACTTGCGGTCAGAGAGTACATATAAAGGGGCTAGGATAACTCACTTGGGGTCAGGGAGTACTTATAAAGGGGCTATGGTACCTCACTTGGGGTCAGGGAGTACTTATATGGGACTAGGGTAACCCACTTAGAGTCAGGGAGTACTTATAAAGGGTCTAGGGAAACTCACATTGGGTCAGGGAATAGTAATATGGGACTAGGGTAACTCACTTGGGGTCTGGGTGTACATATAAAGCGGCTAGGATAACTCACTTGCGGTCAGAGTGTACTTCTATGGGACTAGGGTAACTCACTTGCGGTCAGAGAGTACATATAAAGGGGCTAGGATAACTCTCTTGGGGTCAGGGAGTACTTTTAAGGGACTAGGTTAACTCACTTGGGGTCTGGGAGTACATATAAAGCGGCTAGGATAACTCACTTGCGGTCAGAGAGTACATATAAAGGGGATAGGGTAACTCACTTGCGGTCAGAGAGTACATATAAAGGGGCTAGGATAACTCACTTGGGGTCAGGGAGTACTTATAAAGGGGCTATGGTACCTCACTTGGGGTCAGGGAGTAGTTATAAGGGACTAAGGTAACTCACTTGGGGTCTGGGAGTACATATAAAGGGGCTAGGATAACTCACTTGGGGTCAAGGAGTACTTATAAAGGGGCTATTGTAACTCTTTTGGGGCCAAGGAGTACTAATATGAAACTAGGGTAACCCACTTGGGGTCAGGGAGTATTTATAAAGGGGCTAGGATAACTCACTTGCGGTCAGAGAGTACATATAAAGGGGCTAGGATAATTCACTTGGGGTCAGGGAGTACATATAAAGGGGCTATGGTAACTCACTTGGGGTCAAGGAGTACTACTATGGGACTAGGGTAACTCACTTGCCGTCAGAGAGTACATATAAAGGGGCTAGGATAACTCATTTGGGGTAAGGGAGTACTTATAAAGGGGCTAGGATAACTCACTTGCGGTCAGAGAGTACATATAAAGGGGCTATGATAACTCACTTGCGATCAGAGAGTACATATAAAGGGGCTAGGATAACTCACTTGGGGTCAGGTAGTACTTATAAACGGGCTATGGTAACTGACTTGGGGTCAGGGAGTACTACTATGGGACTAGGGTAACTCACTTGCGGTCAGAGAGTACATATAAAGGGGCTAGGATAACTCACTTGGGGTCAGGGAGTACGTCTATGGGACTAGGGTAACTCACATGAGGTCAGAGTGTACATATAAAGGGGATAGGATAACTCACTTGCGGTTAGAGAGTACATATAAAGGGGCTAGGATAACTCACTTGGGGTCAGGGAGTACTTAAAAAGGGGCTATGGTAACTCACTTGGGGTCAAGGAGTACTACTATGGGACTAGGGTAACTCACTTGCCGTCAGAGAGTACATATAAAGGGGCTAGGATAACTCATTTGGGGTCAGGTAGTACTTATGAACGGGCTATGGTAACTCAATTGGGGTCAGGGAGTACTACTATGGGACTAGGGTAACTCATTGCGGTCAGAGAGTACATATAAAGGGGCTAGGATAACTCACTTGCGGTCAGAGTGTACTTCTATGGGACTAGGGTAACTCACTTGCGGTCAGAGAGTACATATAAAGGGGCTAGGATAACTCTCTTGGGGTCAGGGAGTACTTTTAAGGGACTAGGTTAACTCACTTGGGGTCTGGGAGTACATATAAAGCGGCTAGGATAACTCACTTGCGGTCAGAGAGTACATATAAAGGGGATAGGGTAACTCACTTGCGGTCAGAGAGTACATATAAAGGGGCTAGGATAACTCACTTGGGGTCAGGGAGTACTTATAAAGGGGCTATGGTACCTCACTTGGGGTCAGGGAGTAGTTATAAGGGACTAAGGTAACTCACTTGGGGTCTGGGAGTACATATAAAGGGGCTAGGATAACTCACTTGGGGTCAAGGAGTACTTATAAAGGGGCTATTGTAACTCTTTTGGGGCCAAGGAGTACTAATATGAAACTAGGGTAACCCACTTGGGGTCAGGGAGTATTTATAAAGGGGCTAGGATAACTCACTTGCGGTCAGAGAGTACATATAAAGGGGCTAGGATAATTCACTTGGGGTCAGGGAGTACATATAAAGGGGCTATGGTAACTCACTTGGGGTCAAGGAGTACTACTATGGGACTAGGGTAACTCACTTGCCGTCAGAGAGTACATATAAAGGGGCTAGGATAACTCATTTGGGGTAAGGGAGTACTTATAAAGGGGCTAGGATAACTCACTTGCGGTCAGAGAGTACATATAAAGGGGCTATGATAACTCACTTGCGATCAGAGAGTACATATAAAGGGGCTAGGATAACTCACTTGGGGTCAGGTAGTACTTATAAACGGGCTATGGTAACTGACTTGGGGTCAGGGAGTACTACTATGGGACTAGGGTAACTCACTTGCGGTCAGAGAGTACATATAAAGGGGCTAGGATAACTCACTTGGGGTCAGGGAGTACGTCTATGGGACTAGGGTAACTCACATGAGGTCAGAGTGTACATATAAAGGGGATAGGATAACTCACTTGCGGTTAGAGAGTACATATAAAGGGGCTAGGATAACTCACTTGGGGTCAGGGAGTACTTAAAAAGGGGCTATGGTAACTCACTTGGGGTCAAGGAGTACTACTATGGGACTAGGGTAACTCACTTGCCGTCAGAGAGTACATATAAAGGGGCTAGGATAACTCATTTGGGGTCAGGTAGTACTTATGAACGGGCTATGGTAACTCAATTGGGGTCAGGGAGTACTACTATGGGACTAGGGTAACTCATTGCGGTCAGAGAGTACATATAAAGGGGCTAGGATAACTCACTTGGGGTCAGGGAGTACATATAAAGGTGATATGGTAACTCACTTGGGGTCAGGGAGTACTTATATAAGGGTTAAGGTAACTCACAATGGGGTCAGGGAGTACTTCTATGGGACTAGGGTAACCCACTTGGGGTCAGGGAGTCCTTATAAGGGACTAGGGTAACTCAATTGCTGTCAGAGAGTAGATATAAAGGGGCAAGGATAACTCACTTGGGGTCAGGGAGTATTTCTATGGGACTAGGGTAACCTTCTTGTGGTCTGGGAGTACTTATATGGGACTAGGGTAACCCACTTGGGGTCTGGGAGTACATATACAGCGGCTAGGATAACTCACTTGCGGTCAGAGAGTACATATAAAGGGGCTAGGGTAACTCACTTGCGGTCAGAGAGTACATATAAAGGGGCTAGGATAACTCACTTGGGGTCAGGGAGTACTTATAAAGGGGCTATGGTACCTCACTTGGGGTCAGGGAGTAGTTATAAAGGACTAAGGTAACTCACTTGGGGTCTGGTAGTATATATAAAGGGGCTAGGATAACTCACTTGGGGTCAAGGAGTACTTATAAAGGGGCTATTGTAACTCTTTTGGGGCCAAGGAGTACTAATATGAAACTAGGGTAACCCACTTGGGGTCAGGGAGTATTTATAAAGGGGCTAGGATAACTCACTTGCGGTCAGAGAGTACATATAAAGGGGCTAGGATAATTCACTTGGGGTTAGGGAGTACATATAAAGGGGCTATGGTAACTCACTTGCCGTCAGAGAGTACTTTTAAGGGACTAGGTTAACTCACTTGGGGTCTGGGAGTACATATAAAGCGGCTAGGATAACTCCCTTGCGGTCAGAGAGTACATATAAAGGGGCTAGGGTAACTCACTTGCGGTCAGAGAGTACATATAAAGGGGCTAGGATAACTCATTTGGGGTCAGGGAGTACTTATAAAGGGGCTATTGTACCTCACTTGGGGTCAGGGAGTAGTTATAAGGGACTAAGGTAACTCACTTGGGGTCTGGGAGTACATATAAAGGGGCTAGGATAACTCACTTGCGGTCAGAGAGTACATATAAAGGGGCTAGGATAATTCACTTGGGGTTAGGGAGTACATATAAAGGGGCTATGGTAACTCACTTGCCGTCAGAGAGTACATATAAAGGGGCTAGGATAACTCATTTGGGGTCAGGTAGTACTTATAAACGGGCTATGGTAACTCACTAGGGGTCAGGGAGTACTACTATGGGACTAGGGTAACTCACTTGCGGTCAGAGAGTACATATAAAGGGGCTAGGATAACTCATTTGGGGTCAGGTAGTACTTATAAACGGGCTATGGTAACTCACTTGGGGTCAGGGAGTACTACTATGGGACTAGGGTAACTCACTTGCGGTCAGAGAGTACATATAAAGGGGCTAGGATAACTCACTTGCGGTCAGGGAGTACGTCTATGGGACTAGGGTAACTCACATGAGGTCAGAGAGTACATATAAAGGGGATAGGATAACTCACTTGCGGTTAGAGAGTACATATAAAGGGGCTAGGATAACTCATTTGGGGTCAGGTAGTACTTATAAACGGGCTATGGTAACTCACTTGGGGTCAGGGAGTACTACTATGGGACTAGGGTAACTCACTTACGGTCAGAGAGTACATATAAAGGGGCTAGGATAACTCACTTGGGGTCAGGGAGTACGTCTATGGGACTAGGGTAACTCACATGAGGTCAGAGAGTACATATAAAGGGGATAGGATAACTCACTTGCGGTTAGAGAGTACATATAAAGGGGCTAGGATAAATCACTTGGGATCAGGGAGTACTTAAAAATGGGCTATGGTAACTCATTTGGGGTCAGGGAGTACTTATATTTGACGAGGGTACATCACTTGGGGTCAGCGAGTACTTATATGGGACTAGGGTAACTCATCTGGGGACTTGGAGTACTTATAAAGGGGCTAGGATAATTCACTTGGGGTCAGGGAGTACATATAAAGGGGCTATGGTAACTCACTTGCCGTCAGAGAGTACATATAAAGGGGCTAGGATAACTCATTTGGGGTCAGGTAGTACTTATAAACGGGCTATGGTAACTCACTTGGGTTCAGGGAGTACTACTATGGGACTAGGGTAACTCACTTGCGGTCATAGAGTACATATAAAGGGGCTAGGATAACTCACTTGGGGTCAGGGAGTACCTCTATGGGACTAGGGTAACTCACATGAGGTCAGAGAGTACATATAAAGGGGATAGGATAACTCACTTGCGGTTAGAGAGTACATATAAAGGGGCTAGGATAACTCACTTGGGGTCAGGGAGTGCTTAAAAAGGGGATAGGATAACTCACTAGGGGTCAGGGAGTACTTATAAAGGGGCTATGGTAACTCACTTGCCGCCAGAGAGTACATATAAAGGGGCTAGGATAACTCATTTGGGGTCAGGTAGTACTTATAAAGGGGCTATGGTAACTCACTTGGGGTCAGGGAGTACTACTATGGGACTAGGGTAACTCACTTGCGGTCAGAGAGTACATAAAAAGGGGCTAGGATAACTCACTTGGGGTCAGGGAGTACTTATATAAGGGTTAAGGTAACTCACATGGGGTCAGGGAGTACTTCTATGGGACTAGGGTAACCCACTTGGGGTCAGGGAGTCCTTATAAGGGACTAGGGTAACTCAATTGCTGTCAGAGAGTAGATATAAAGGGGCAAGGATAACTCACTTGGGGTCAGGGAGTATTTCTATGGGACTAGGGTAACCTTCTTGTGGTCTGGGAGTACTTATATGGGACTAGGGTAACCCACTTAGGGTCAGGGAGTACTTATAAAGGGTCTAGGGAAACTCACATTGGGTCAGGGAATAGTAATATGGGACTAGGGTAACTCACTTGGGGTCTGGGTGTACATATAAAGCGGCTAGGATAACTCACTTGCGGTCAGAGTGTACTTCTATGGGACTAGGGTAACTCACTTGCGGTCAGAGAGTACATATAAAGGGGCTAGGATAACTCTCTTGGGGTCAGGGAGTACTTTTAAGGGACTAGGTTAACTCACTTGGGGTCTGGGAGTACATATAAAGCGGCTAGGATAACTCACTTGCGGTCAGAGAGTACATATAAAGGGGCTAGGGTAACTCACTTGCGGTCAGAGAGTACATATGAAGGGGCTAGGATAACTCACTTGGGGTCAGGGAGTACTTATAAAGGGGCTATTGTAACTCTTTTGGGGCCAAGGAGTACTAATATGAAACTAGGGTAACCCACTTGTGGTCAGGGAGTATTTATAAAGGGGCTAGGATAACTCACTTGCGGTCAGAGAGTACATATAAAGGGGCTAGGATAATTCACTTGGGGTCAGGGAGTACATATAAAGGGGCTATGGTAACTCACTTGGGGTCAGGGAGTACTACTATGGGACTAGGGTAACTCACTTGCGGTCAGAGAGTACATATAAAGGGGCTAGGATAACTCATTTGGGGTAATGGAGTACTTATAAAGGGGCTAGGATAACTCACTTGCGGTCAGAGAGTACATATAAAGGGGCTATGGTAACTCACTTGCGATCAGAGAGTACATATAAAGGGGCTAGGATAACTCACTTGGGGTCAGGTAGTACTTATAAACGGGCTATGGTAACTGACTTGGGGTCAGGGAGTACTACTATGGGACTAGGGTAACTCACTTGCGGTCAGAGAGTACATATAAAGGGGCTAGGATAACTCACTTGGGGTCAGGGAGTACGTCTATGCGACTAGGGTAACTCACATGAGGTCAGAGAGTACATATAAAGGGGATAGGATAACTCACTTGCGGTTAGAGAGTACATATAAAGGGGCTAGGATAACTCACATGGGGTCAGGGAGTACTTAAAAAGGGGCTATGGTAACTCACTTGGGGTCAAGGAGTACTACTATGGGACTAGGGTAACTCACTTGCCGTCAGAGAGTACATATAAAGGGGCTAGGATAACTCATTTGGGGTCAGGTAGTACTTATGAACGGGCTATGGTAACTCAATTGGGGTCAGGGAGTACTACTATGGGACTAGGGTAACTCATTGCGGTCAGAGAGTACATATAAAGGGGCTAGGATAACTCACTTGGGGTCAGGGAGTACATATAAAGGTGATATGGTAACTCACTTGGGGTCAGGGAGTACTTATATAAGGGTTAAGGTAACTCACAATGGGGTCAGGGAGTACTTCTATGGGACTAGTGTAACCCACTTGGGGTCAGGGAGTCCTTATAAGGGACTAGGGTAAATCAATTGCTGTCAGAGAGTAGATATAAAGGGGCAAGGATAACTCACTTGGGGTCAGGGAGTATTTCTATGGGACTAGGGTAACCCACTTGGGGTCTGGGAGTACATATAAAGCGGCTAGGATAACTCACTTGCGGTCAGAGAGTACATATAAAGGGGCTAGGGTAACTCACTTGCGGTCAGAGAGTACATATAAAGGGGCTAGGATAACTCACTTGGGGTCAGGGAGTACTTATAAAGGGGCTATGGTACCTCACTTGGGGTCAGGGAGTAGTTATAAGGGACTACGGTAACTCACTTGGGGTCTGGTAGTATATATAAAGGGGCTAGGATAACTCACTTGGGGTCAAGGAGTACTTATAAAGGGGCTATTGTAACTCTTTTGGGGCCAAGGAGTACTAATATGAAACTAGGGTAACCCACTTGGGGTCAGGGAGTATTTATAAAGGGGCTAGGATAACTCACTTGCGGTCAGAGAGTACATATAAAGGGGCTAGGATAATTCACTTGGGGTTAGGGAGTACATATAAAGGGGCTATGGTAACTCACTTGCCGTCAGAGAGTACTTCTATGGGACTAGGGTAACTCACTTGCGGTCAGAGAGTACATATTAAGGGGCTAGGATAACTCACTTGGGGTCAGAGAGTACATATAAAGGGGCTAGGATAACTCACTTGGGGTCAGGGAGTACTTATAAAGGGGCTATGGTACCTCACTTGGGGTCAGGGAATAGTTATAAGGGACTAAGGTAACTCACTTGGGGTCTGGGAGTACATATAAAGGGGCTAGGATAACTCACTTGCGGTCAGAGAGTACATATAAAGGGGCTAGGGTAACTCACTTGCGGTCAGAGAGTACATATAAAGGGGCTAGGATAACTCACTTGGGGTCAGGGAGTACTTATAAAGGGGCTATGGTACCTCACTTGGGGTCAGGGAGTAGTTATAAGGGACTAAGGTAACTCACTTGGGGTCTGGGAGTACATATAAAGGGGCTAGGATAACTCACTTGCGGTCAGAAAGTACATATAAAGGGGCTAGGATAATTCACTTGGGGTTAGGGAGTACATATAAAGGGGCTATGGTAACTCACTTGCCGTCAGAGAGTACATATAAAGGGGCTAGGATAACTCATTTGGGGTCAGGTAGTACTTATAAACGGGCTATGGTAACTCACTTGGGGTCAGGGAGTACTACTATGGGACTAGGGTAACTCACTTGCGGTCAGAGAGTACATATAAAGGGGCTAGGATAACTCACTTGGGGTCAGGGAGTACGTCTATGGGACTAGGGTAACTCACATGAGGTCAGAGAGTACATATAAAGGGGATAGGATAACTCACTTGGGATCAGGGAGTACTTAAAAATGGGCTATGGTAACTCATTTGGGGTCAGGGAGTACTTATATTTGACGAGGGTACATCACTTGGGGTCAGGGAGTACTTATATGGGACTAGGGTAACTCATCTGGGGACTTGGAGTACTTATAAAGGGGCTAGGATAATTCACTTGGGGTCAGGGAGTACATATAAAGGGGCTATGGTAACTCACTTGCCGTCAGAGAGTACATATAAAGGGGCTAGGATAACTCATTTGGGGTCAGGTAGTACTTATAAACGGGCTATGGTAACTCACTTGGGGTCAGGGAGTACTACTATGGGACTAGGGTAACTCACTTGCGGTCATAGAGTACATATAAAGGGGCTAGGATAACTCACTTGGGGTCAGGGAGTACCTCTATGGGACTAGGGTAACTCACATGAGGTCAGAGAGTACATATAAAGGGGATAGGATAACTCACTTGCGGTTAGAGAGTACATATAAAGTGGCTAGGATAACTCACTTGGGGTCAGGGAGTGCTTAAAAAGGGGCTAGGATAACTCACTAGGGGTCAGGGAGTACTTATAAAGGGGCTATGGTAACTCACTTGCCGTCAGAGAGTACATATAAAGGGGCTAGGATAACTCATTTGGGGTCAGGTAGTACTTATAAAGGGGCTATGGTAACTCACTTGGGGTCAGGGAGTACTACTATGGGACTAGGGTAACTCACTTGCCGTCAGAGAGTACATATAAAGGGGCTAGGATAACTCATTTGGGGTAAGGGAGTACTTATAAAGGGGCTAGGATAACTCACTTGCGGTCAGAGAGTACATATAAAGGGGCTACGGTAACTCACTTGCGATCAGAGAGTACATATAAAGGGGCTAGGATAACTCACTTGGGGTCAGGGAGTATTTCTATGGGACTAGGGTAACCTTCTTGTGGTCTGGGAGTACTTATATGGGACTAGGGTAACCCACTTTGGGTCAGGGAGTACTTATAAAGGGTCTAGGGAAACTCACATTGGGTCAGGGAATAGTAATATGGGACTAGGGTAACTCACTTGGGGTCTGGGTGTACATATAAAGCGGCTAGGATAACTCACTTGCGATCAGAGTGTACTTCTATGGGACTAGGGTAACTCACTTGCGGTCAGAGAGTACATATAAAGGGGCTAGGATAACTCACTTGGGGTCAGGGAGTACTTTTAAGGGACTAGGTTAACTCACTTGGGGTCTGGGAGTACATATAAAGCGGCTAGGATAACTCACTTGCGGTCAGAGAGTACATATAAAGGGGCTAGGATAACTCTCTTGGGGTCAGGGAGTACTTTTAAGGGACTAGGTTAACTCACTTGGGGTCTGGGAGTACATATAAAGCGGCTAGGATAACTCACTTGCGGTCAGAGAGTACATATAAAGGGGCTAGGGTAACTCACTTGCGGTCAGAGAGTACATATAAAGGGGCTAGGATAACTCACTTGGGGTCAGGGAGTACTTATAAAGGGGCTATGGTACCTCACTTGGGGTCAGGGAGTAGTTATAAGGGACTAAGGTAACTCACTTGGGGTCTGGGAGTACATATAAAGGGGCTAGGATAACTCACTTGGGGTCAAGGAGTACTTATAAAGGGGCTATTGTAACTCTTTTGGGGCCAAGGAGTACTAATATGAAACTAGGGTAACCCACTTGGGGTCAGGGAGTATTTATAAAGGGGCTAGGATAACTCACTTGCGGTCAGAGAGTACATATAAAGGGGCTAGGATAATTCACTTGGGGTCAGGGAGTACATATAAAGGGGCTATGGTAACTCACTTGGGGTCAAGGAGTACTACTATGGGACTAGGGTAACTCACTTGCCGTCAGAGAGTACATATAAAGGGGCTAGGATAACTCATTTGGGGTAAGGGAGTACTTATAAAGGGGCTAGGATAACTCACTTGCGGTCAGAGAGTACATATAAAGGGGCTACGGTAACTCACTTGCGATCAGAGAGTACATATAAAGGGGCTAGGATAACTCACTTGGGGTCAGGTAGTACTTATAAACGGGCTATGGTAACTGACTTGGGGTCAGGGAGTACTACTATGGGACTAGGGTAACTCACTTGCGGTCAGAGAGTACATATAAAGGGGCTAGGATAACTCACTTGGGGTCAGGGAGTACTTATAAAGGGGCTATGGTACCTCACTTGGGGTCAGGGAGTACTTATATGGGACTAGGGTAACCCACTTAGAGTCAGGGAGTACTTATAAAGGGTCTAGGGAAACTCACATTGGGTCAGGGAATAGTAATATGGGACTAGGGTAACTCACTTGGGGTCTGGGTGTACATATAAAGCGGCTAGGATAACTCACTTGCGGTCAGAGTGTACTTCTATGGGACTAGGGAAACTCACTTGCGGTCAGAGAGTACATATAAAGGGGCTAGGATAACTCTCTTGGGGTCAGGGAGTACTTTTAAGGGACTAGGTTAACTCACTTGGGGTCTGGGAGTACATATAAAGCGGCTAGGATAACTCACTTGCGGTCAGAGAGTACATATAAAGGGGATAGGGTAACTCACTTGCGGTCAGAGAGTACATATAAAGGGGCTAGGATAACTCACTTGGGGTCAGGGAGTACTTATAAAGGGGCTATGGTACCTCACTTGGGGTCAGGGAGTAGTTATAAGGGACTAAGGTAACTCACTTAGGGTCTGGGAGTACATATAAAGGGGCTAGGATAACTCACTTGGGGTCAAGGAGTACTTATAAAGGGGCTATTGTAACTCTTTTGGGGCCAAGGAGTACTAATATGAAACTAGGGTAACCCACTTGGGGTCAGGGAGTATTTATAAAGGGGCTAGGATAACTCACTTGCGGTCAGAGAGTACATATAAAGGGGCTAGGATAATTCACTTGGGGTCAGGGAGTACATATAAAGGGGCTATGGTAACTCACTTGGGGTCAAGGAGTACTACTATGAGACTAGGGTAACTCACTTGCCGTCAGAGAGTACATATAAAGGGGCTAGGATAACTCATTTGGGATAAGGGAGTACTTATAAAGGGGCTAGGATAACTCACTTGCGGTCAGAGAGTACATATAAAGGGGCTATGATAACTCACTTGCGATCAGAGAGTACATATAAAGGGGCTAGGATAACTCACTTGGGGTCAGGTAGTACTTATAAACGGGCTATGGTAACTGACTTGGGGTCAGGGAGTACTACTATGGGACTAGGGTAACTCACTTGCGGTCAGAGAGTACATATAAAGGGGCTAGGATAACTCACTTGGGGTCAGGGAGTACGTCTATGGGACTAGGGTAACTCACATGAGGTCAGAGAGTACATATAAAGGGGATAGGATAACTCACTTGCGGTTAGAGAGTACATATAAAGGGGCTAGGATAACTCACTTGGGGTCAGGGAGTACTTATATGGGACTAGGGTAACCCACTTAGAGTCAGGGAGTACTTATAAAGGGTCTAGGGAAACTCACATTGGGTCAGGGAATAGTAATATGGGACTAGGGTAACTCACTTGGGGTCTGGGTGTACATATAAAGCGGCTAGGATAACTCACTTGCGGTCAGAGTGTACTTCTATGGGACTAGGGTAACTCACTTGCGGTCAGAGAGTACATATAAAGGGGCTAGGATAACTCTCTTGGGGTCAGGGAGTACTTTTAAGGGACTAGGTTAACTCACTTGGGGTCTGGGAGTACATATAAAGCGGCTAGGATAACTCACTTGCGGTCAGAGAGTACATATAAAGGGGCTAGGGTAACTCACTTGCGGTCAGAGAGTACATATGAAGGGGCTAGGATAACTCACTTGGGGTCAGGGAGTACTTATAAAGGGGCTATTGTAACTCTTTTGGGGCCAAGGAGTACTAATATGAAACTAGGGTAACCCACTTGTGGTCAGGGAGTATTTATAAAGGGGCTAGGATAACTCACTTGCGGTCAGAGAGTACATATAAAGGGGCTAGGATAATTCACTTGGGGTCAGGGAGTACATATAAAGGGGCTATGGTAACTCACTTGGGGTCAAGGAGTACTACTATGGGACTAGGGTAACTCACTTGCCGTCAGAGAGTACATATAAAGGGGCTAGGATAACTCATTTGGGGTAATGGAGTACTTATAAAGGGGCTAGGATAACTCACTTGCGGTCAGAGAGTACATATAAAGGGGCTATGGTAACTCACTTGCGATCAGAGAGTACATATAAAGGGGCTAGGATAACTCACTTGGGGTCAGGTAGTACTTATAAACGGGCTATGGTAACTGACTTGGGGTCAGGGAGTACTACTATGGGACTAGGGTAACTCACTTGCGGTCAGAGAGTACATATAAAGGGGCTAGGATAACTCACTTGGGGTCAGGGAGTACGTCTATGCGACTAGGGTAACTCACATGAGGTCAGAGAGTACATATAAAGGGGATAGGATAACTCACTTGCGGTTAGAGAGTACATATAAAGGGGCTAGGATAACTCACATGGGGTCAGGGAGTACTTAAAAAGGGGCTATGGTAACTCACTTGGGGTCAAGGAGTACTACTATGGGACTAGGGTAACTCACTTGCCGTCAGAGAGTACATATAAAGGGGCTAGGATAACTCATTTGGGGTCAGGTAGTACTTATGAACGGGCTATGGTAACTCAATTGGGGTCAGGGAGTACTACTATGGGACTAGGGTAACTCATTGCGGTCAGAGAGTACATATAAAGGGGCTAGGATAACTCACTTGGGGTCAGGGAGTACATATAAAGGTGATATGGTAACTCACTTGGGGTCAGGGAGTACTTATATAAGGGTTAAGGTAACTCACAATGGGGTCAGGGAGTACTTCTATGGGACTAGTGTAACCCACTTGGGGTCAGGGAGTCCTTATAAGGGACTAGGGTAAATCAATTGCTGTCAGAGAGTAGATATAAAGGGGCAAGGATAACTCACTTGGGGTCAGGGAGTATTTCTATGGGACTAGGGTAACCCACTTGGGGTCTGGGAGTACATATAAAGCGGCTAGGATAACTCACTTGCGGTCAGAGAGTACATATAAAGGGGCTAGGGTAACTCACTTGCGGTCAGAGAGTACATATAAAGGGGCTAGGATAACTCACTTGGGGTCAGGGAGTACTTATAAAGGGGCTATGGTACCTCACTTGGGGTCAGGGAGTAGTTATAAGGGACTACGGTAACTCACTTGGGGTCTGGTAGTATATATAAAGGGGCTAGGATAACTCACTTGGGGTCAAGGAGTACTTATAAAGGGGCTATTGTAACTCTTTTGGGGCCAAGGAGTACTAATATGAAACTAGGGTAACCCACTTGGGGTCAGGGAGTATTTATAAAGGGGCTAGGTTAACTCACTTGCGGTCAGAGAGTACATATAAAGGGGCTAGGATAATTCACTTGGGGTTAGGGAGTACATATAAAGGGGCTATGGTAACTCACTTGCCGTCAGAGAGTACTTCTATGGGACTAGGGTAACTCACTTGCGGTCAGAGAGTACATATTAAGGGGCTAGGATAACTCACTTGGGGTCAGAGAGTACATATAAAGGGGCTAGGATAACTCACTTGGGGTCAGGGAGTACTTATAAAGGGGCTATGGTACCTCACTTGGGGTCAGGGAATAGTTATAAGGGACTAAGGTAACTCACTTGGGGTCTGGGAGTACATATAAAGGGGCTAGGATAACTCACTTGCGGTCAGAGAGTACATATAAAGGGGCTAGGGTAACTCACTTGCGGTCAGAGAGTACATATAAAGGGGCTAGGATAACTCACTTGGGGTCAGGGAGTACTTATAAAGGGGCTATGGTACCTCACTTGGGGTCAGGGAGTAGTTATAAGGGACTAAGGTAACTCACTTGGGGTCTGGGAGTACATATAAAGGGGCTAGGATAACTCACTTGCGGTCAGAAAGTACATATAAAGGGGCTAGGATAATTCACTTGGGGTTAGGGAGTACATATAAAGGGGCTATGGTAACTCACTTGCCGTCAGAGAGTACATATAAAGGGGCTAGGATAACTCATTTGGGGTCAGGTAGTACTTATAAACGGGCTATGGTAACTCACTTGGGGTCAGGGAGTACTACTATGGGACTAGGGTAACTCACTTGCGGTCAGAGAGTACATATAAAGGGGCTAGGATAACTCACTTGGGGTCAGGGAGTACGTCTATGGGACTAGGGTAACTCACATGAGGTCAGAGAGTACATATAAAGGGGATAGGATAACTCACTTGGGATCAGGGAGTACTTAAAAATGGGCTATGGTAACTCATTTGGGGTCAGGGAGTACTTATATTTGACGAGGGTACATCACTTGGGGTCAGGGAGTACTTATATGGGACTAGGGTAACTCATCTGGGGACTTGGAGTACTTATAAAGGGGCTAGGATAATTCACTTGGGGTCAGGGAGTACATATAAAGGGGCTATGGTAACTCACTTGCCGTCAGAGAGTACATATAAAGGGGCTAGGATAACTCATTTGGGGTCAGGTAGTACTTATAAACGGGCTATGGTAACTCACTTGGGGTCAGGGAGTACTACTATGGGACTAGGGTAACTCACTTGCGGTCATAGAGTACATATAAAGGGGCTAGGATAACTCACTTGGGGTCAGGGAGTACCTCTATCGGACTAGGGTAACTCACATGAGGTCAGAGAGTACATATAAAGGGGATAGGATAACTCACTTGCGGTTAGAGAGTCCATATAAAGGGGCTAGGATAACTCACTTGGGGTCAGGGAGTGCTTAAAAAGGGGCTAGGATAACTCACTAGGGGTCAGGGAGTACTTATAAAGGGGCTATGGTAACTCACTTGCCGTCAGAGAGTACATATAAAGGGGCTAGGATAACTCATTTGGGGTCAGGTAGTACTTATAAAGGGGCTATGGTAACTCACTTGGGGTCAGGGAGTACTACTATGGGACTAGGGTAACTCACTTGCGGTCAGAGAGTACATATAAAGGGGCTAGGATAACTCACTTGGGGTCAGGGAGTACTTATATAAGGGTTAAGGTAACTCACATGGGGTCAGGGAGTACTTCTATGGGACTAGGGTAACCCACTTGGGGTCAGGGAGTCCTTATAAGGGACTAGGGTAACTCAATTGCTGTCAGAGAGTAGATATAAAGGGGCAAGGATAACTCACTTGGGGTCAGGGAGTATTTCTATGGGACTAGGGTAACCTTCTTGTGGTCTGGGAGTACTTATATGGGACTAGGGTAACCCACTTTGGGTCAGGGAGTACTTATAAAGGGTCTAGGGAAACTCACATTGGGTCAGGGAATAGTAATATGGGACTAGGGTAACTCACTTGGGGTCTGGGTGTACATATAAAGCGGCTAGGATAACTCACTTGCGATCAGAGTGTACTTCTATGGGACTAGGGTAACTCACTTGCGGTCAGAGAGTACATATAAAGGGGCTAGGATAACTCTCTTGGGGTCAGGGAGTACTTTTAAGGGACTAGGTTAACTCACTTGGGGTCTGGGAGTACATATAAAGCGGCTAGGATAACTCACTTGCGGTCAGAGAGTACATATAAAGGGGCTAGGGTAACTCACTTGCGGTCAGAGAGTACATATAAAGGGGCTAGGATAACTCACTTGGGGTCAGGGAGTACTTATAAAGGGGCTATGGTACCTCACTTGGGGTCAGGGAGTAGTTATAAGGGACTAAGGTAACTCACTTGGGGTCTGGGAGTACATATAAAGGGGCTAGGATAACTCACTTGGGGTCAAGGAGTACTTATAAAGGGGCTATTGTAACTCTTTTGGGGCCAAGGAGTACTAATATGAAACTAGGGTAACCCACTTGGGGTCAGGGAGTATTTATAAAGGGGCTAGGATAACTCACTTGCGGTCAGAGAGTACATATAAAGGGGCTAGGATAATTCACTTGGGGTCAGGGAGTACATATAAAGGGGCTATGGTAACTCACTTGGGGTCAAGGAGTACTACTATGGGACTAGGGTAACTCACTTGCCGTCAGAGAGTACATATAAAGGGGCTAGGATAACTCATTTGGGGTAAGGGAGTACTTATAAAGGGGCTAGGATAACTCACTTGCGGTCAGAGAGTACATATAAAGGGGCTACGGTAACTCACTTGCGATCAGAGAGTACATATAAAGGGGCTAGGATAACTCACTTGGGGTCAGGTAGTACTTATAAACGGGCTATGGTAACTGACTTGGGGTCAGGGAGTACTACTATGGGACTAGGGTAACTCACTTGCGGTCAGAGAGTACATATAAAGGGGCTAGGATAACTCACTTGGGGTCAGGGAGTACTTATAAAGGGGCTATGGTACCTCACTTGGGGTCAGGGAGTACTTATATGGGACTAGGGTAACCCACTTAGAGTCAGGGAGTACTTATAAAGGGTCTAGGGAAACTCACATTGGGTCAGGGAATAGTAATATGGGACTAGGGTAACTCACTTGGGGTCTGGGTGTACATATAAAGCGGCTAGGATAACTCACTTGCGGTCAGAGTGTACTTCTATGGGACTAGGGTAACTCACTTGCGGTCAGAGAGTACATATAAAGGGGCTAGGATAACTCTCTTGGGGTCAGGGAGTACTTTTAAGGGACTAGGTTAACTCACTTGGGGTCTGGGAGTACATATAAAGCGGCTAGGATAACTCACTTGCGGTCAGAGAGTACATATAAAGGGGATAGGGTAACTCACTTGCGGTCAGAGAGTACATATAAAGGGGCTAGGATAACTCACTTGGGGTCAGGGAGTACTTATAAAGGGGCTATGGTACCTCACTTGGGGTCAGGGAGTAGTTATAAGGGACTAAGGTAACTCACTTGGGGTCTGGGAGTACATATAAAGGGGCTAGGATAACTCACTTGGGGTCAAGGAGTACTTATAAAGGGGCTATTGTAACTCTTTTGGGGCCAAGGAGTACTAATATGAAACTAGGGTAACCCACTTGGGGTCAGGGAGTATTTATAAAGGGGCTAGGATAACTCACTTGCGGTCAGAGAGTACATATAAAGGGGCTAGGATAATTCACTTGGGGTCAGGGAGTACATATAAAGGGGCTATGGTAACTCACTTGGGGTCAAGGAGTACTACTATGGGACTAGGGTAACTCACTTGCCGTCAGAGAGTACATATAAAGGGGCTAGGATAACTCATTTGGGGTAAGGGAGTACTTATAAAGGGGCTAGGATAACTCACTTGCAGTCAGAGAGTACATATAAAGGGGCTATGATAACTCACTTGCGATCAGAGAGTACATATAAAGGGGCTAGGATAACTCACTTGGGGTCAGGTAGTACTTATAAACGGGCTATGGTAACTGACTTGGGGTCAGGGAGTACTACTATGGGACTAGGGTAACTCACTTGCGGTCAGAGAGTACATATAAAGGGGCTAGGATAACTCACTTGGGGTCAGGGAGTACGTCTATGGGACTAGGGTAACTCACATGAGGTCAGAGAGTACATATAAAGGGGATAGGATAACTCACTTGCGGTTAGAGAGTACATATAAAGGGGCTAGGATAACTCACTTGGGGTCAGGGAGTACTTAAAAAGGGGCTATGGTAACTCACTTGGGGTCAAGGAGTACTACTATGGGACTAGGGTAACTCACTTGCCGTCAGAGAGTACATATAAAGGGGCTAGGATAACTCATTTGGGGTCAGGTAGTACTTATGAACGGGCTATGGTAACTCAATTGGGGTCAGGGAGTACTACTATGGGACTAGGGTAACTCATTGCGGTCAGAGAGTACATATAAAGGGGCTAGGATAACTCACTTAGGGTCAGGGAGTACATATAAAGGTGATATGGTAACTCACTTGGGGTCAGGGAGTACTTATATAAGGGTTAAGGTAACTCACAATGGGGTCAGGGAGTACTTCTATGGGACTAGGGTAACCCACTTGGGGTCAGGGAGTCCTTATAAGGGACTAGGGTAACTCAATTGCTGTCAGAGAGTAGATATAAAGGGGCAAGGATAACTCACTTGGGGTCAGGGAGTATTTCTATGGGACTAGGGTAACCTTCTTGTGGTCTGGGAGTACTTATATGGGACTAGGGTAACCCACTTGGGGTCTGGGAGTACATATACAGCGGCTAGGATAACTCACTTGCGGTCAGAGAGTACATATAAAGGGGCTAGGGTAACTCACTTGCGGTCAGAGAGTACATATAAAGGGGCTAGGATAACTCACTTGGGGTCAGGGAGTACTTATAAAGGGGCTATGGTACCTCACTTGGGGTCAGGGAATAGTTATAAAGGACTAAGGTAACTCACTTGGGGTCTGGTAGTATATATAAAGGGGCTAGGATAACTCACTTGGGGTCAAGGAGTACTTATAAAGGGGCTATTGTAACTCTTTTGGGGCCAAGGAGTACTAATATGAAACTAGGGTAACCCACTTGGGGTCAGGGAGTATTTATAAAGGGGCTAGGATAACTCACTTGCGGTCAGAGAGTACATATAAAGGGGCTAGGATAATTCACTTGGGGTTAGGGAGTACATATAAAGGGGCTATGGTAACTCACTTGCCGTCAGAGAGTACTTTTAAGGGACTAGGTTAACTCACTTGGGGTCTGGGAGTACATATAAAGCGGCTAGGATAACTCCCTTGCGGTCAGAGAGTACATATAAAGGGGCTAGGTTAACTCACTTGCGGTCAGAGAGTACATATAAAGGGGCTAGGATAACTCATTTGGGGTCAGGGAGTACTTATAAAGGGGCTATTGTACCTCACTTGGGGTCAGGGAGTAGTTATAAGGGACTAAGGTAACTCACTTGGGGTCAATGGAGTACATATAAAGGGGCTAGGATAACTCACTTGCGGTCAGAGAGTACATATAAAGGGGCTAGGATAATTCACTTGGGGTTAGGGAGTACATATAAAGGGGCTATGGTAACTCACTTGCCGTCAGAGAGTACATATAAAGGGGCTAGGATAACTCATTTGGGGTCAGGTAGTACTTATAAACGGGCTATGGTAACTCACTTGGGGTCAGGGAGTACTACTATGGGACTAGGGTAACTCACTTGCGGTCAGAGAGTACATATAAAGGGGCTAGGATAACTCACTTGGGATCAGGGAGTACTTAAAAATGGGCTATGGTAACTCATTTGGGGTCAGGGAGTACTTATATATGACGAGGGTACATCACTTGGGGTCAGGGAGTACTTATATGGGACTAGGGTAACTCATCTGGGGACTTGGAGTACTTATAAAGGGGCTAGGGTAATTCACTTGGGGTCAGGGAGTACATATAAAGGGGATATGGTAACTCACTTGCCGTCAGAGAGTACATATAAAGGGGCTAGGATAACTCATTTGGGGTCAGGTAGTACTTATAAACGGGCTATGGTAACTCACTTGGGGTCAGGTAGTACTACTATGGGACTAGGGTAACTCACTTGTGGTCATAGAGTACATATAAAGGGGCTAGGATAACTCACTTGGGGTCAGGGAGTACCTCTATGGGACTAGGGTAACTCACATGAGGTCAGAGAGTACATATAAAGGGGATAGGATAACTCACTTGCCGTCAGAGAGTACATATAAAGGGGCTAGGATAACTCATTTGGGGTCAGGTAGTACTTATAAAGGGGCTATGGTAACTCACTTGGGGTCAGGGAGTACTACTATGGGACTAGGGTAACTCACTTGCGGTCAGAGAGTACATATAAAGGGGCTAGGATAACTCACTTGGGGTCAGGGAGTATTTCTATGGGACTAGGGTAACCTTCTTGTGGTCTGGGAGTACTTATATGGGACTAGGGTAACCCACTTAGGGTCAGGGAGTACTTATAAAGGGTCTAGGGAAACTCACATTGGGTCAGGGAATAGTAATATGGGACTAGGGTAACTCACTTGGGGTCTGGGTGTACATATAAAGCGGCTAGGATAACTCACTTGCGATCAGAGTGTACTTCTATGGGACTAGGGTAACTCACTTGCGGTCAGAGAGTACATATAAAGGGGCTAGGATAACTCTCTTGGGGTCAGGGAGTACTTTTAAGAGACTAGGTTAACTCACTTGGGGTCTGGGAGTACATATAAAGCGGCTAGGATAACTCACTTGCGGTCAGAGAGTACATATAAAGGGGCTAGGGTAACTCACTTGCGGTCAGAGAGTACATATAAAGGGGCTAGGATAACTCACTTGGGGTCAGGGAGTACTTATAAAGGGGCTATGGTACCTCACTTGGGGTCAGGGAGTAGTTATAAGGGACTAAGGTAACTCACTTGGGGTCTGGGAGTACATATAAAGGGGCTAGGATAACTCACTTGGGGTCAAGGAGTACTTATAAAGGGGCTATTGTAACTCTTTTGGGGCCAAGGAGTACTAATATGAAACTAGGGTAACCCACTTGGGGTCAGGGAGTATTTATAAAGGGGCTAGGATAACTCACTTGTGGTCAGAGAGTACATATAAAGGGGCTAGGATAATTCACTTGGGGTCAGGGAGTACATATAAAGGGGCTATGGTAACTCACTTGGGGTCAAGGAGTACTACTATGGGAATAGGGTAACTCACTTGCCGTCAGAGAGTACATATAAAGGGGCTAGGATAACTCATTTGGGGTAAGGGAGTACTTATAAAGGGGCTAGGATAACTCACTTGCGGTCAGAGAGTACATATAAAGGGGCTACGGTAACTCACTTGCGATCAGAGAGTACATATAAAGGGGCTAGGATAACTCACTTGGGGTCAGGTAGTACTTATAAACGGGCTATGGTAACTGACTTGGGGTCAGGGAGTACTACTATGGGACTAGGGTAACTCACTTACGGTCAGAGAGTACATATAAAGGGGCTAGGATAACTCACTTGGGGTCAGGGAGTACGTCTATGGGACTAGGGTAACTCACTTGCGGTTAGAGAGTACATATAAAGGGGCTAGGATAACTCACTTGCGGTCAGAGAGTACATATAAAGGGGCTAGGATAACTCACTTGGGGTCAGGGAGTACGTCTATGGGACTAGGGTAACTCACATGAGGTCAGAGAGTACATATAAAGGGGATAGGATAACTCACTTGCGGTTAGAGAGTACATATAAAGGGGCTAGGATAACTCACTTGGGTTCAGGGAGTACTTAAAAATGGGCTATGGTAACTCATTTGGGGTCAGGGAGTACTTATATTTGACGAGGGTACATCACTTGGGGTCAGGGAGTACTTATATGGGACTAGGGTAACTCATCTGGGGACTTGGAGTACTTATAAAGGGGCTAGGATAATTCACTTGGGGTCAGGGAGTACCTCTATGGGACTAGGGTAACTCACATGAGGTCAGAGAGTACATATAAAGGGGCTATGGTAACTCACTTGCCGTCAGAGAGTACATATAAAGGGGCTAGGATAACTCATTTGGGGTCAGGTAGTACTTATAAACGGGCTATGGTAACTCACTTGGGGTCAGGGAGTACTACTATGGGACTAGGGTAACTCACTTGCGGTCATAGAGTACATATAAAGGGGCTAGGATAACTCACTTGGGGTCAGGGAGTACCTCTATGGGACTAGGGTAACTCACATGAGGTCAGAGAGTACATATAAAGGGGATAGGATAACTCACTTGCGGTTAGAGAGTACATATAAAGGGGCTAGGATAACTCACTTGGGGTCAGGGAGTGCTTAAAAAGGGGCTAGGATAACTCACTAGGGGTCAGGGAGTACTTATAAAGGGGCTATGGTAACTCACTTGCCGTCAGAGAGTACATATAAAGGGGCTAGGATAACTCATTTGGGGTCAGGTAGTACTTATGAACGGGCTATGGTAACTCAATTGGGGTCAGGGAGTACTACTATGGGACTAGGGTAACTCATTGCGGTCAGAGAGTACATATAAAGGGGCTAGGATAACTCACTTGGGGTCAGGGAGTACATATAAGGGTGATATGGTAACTCACTTGGGGTCAGGGAGTACTTATATAAGGGTTAAGGTAACTCACAATGGGGTCAGGGAGTACTTCTATGGGACTAGGGTAACCCACTTGGGGTCAGGGAGTCCTTATAAGGGACTAGGGTAACTCAATTGCTGTCAGAGAGTAGATATAAAGGGGCAAGGATAACTCACTTGGGGTCAGGGAGTATTTCTATGGGACTAGGGTAACCTTCTTGTGGTCTGGGAGTACTTATATGGGACTAGGGTAACCCACTTGGGGTCTGGGAGTACATATACAGCGGCTAGGATAACTCACTTGCGGTCAGAGAGTACATATAAAGGGGCTAGGGTAACTCACTTGCGGTCAGAGAGTACATATAAAGGGGCTAGGATAACTCACTTGGGGTCAGGGAGTACTTATAAAGGGGCTATGGTACCTCACTTGGGGTCAGGGAGTAGTTATAAAGGACTAAGGTAACTCACTTGGGGTCTGGTAGTATATATAAAGGGGCTAGGATAACTCACTTGGGGTCAAGGAGTACTTATAAAGGGGCTATTGTAACTCTTTTGGGGCCAAGGAGTACTAATATGAAACTAGGGTAACCCACTTGGGGTCAGGGAGTATTTATAAAGGGGCTAGGATAACTCACTTGCGGTCAGAGAGTACATATAAAGGGGCTAGGATAATTCACTTGGGGTTAGGGAGTACATATAAAGGGGCTATGGTAACTCACTTGCCGTCAGAGAGTACTTTTAAGGGACTAGGTTAACTCACTTGGGGTCTGGGAGTACATATAAAGCGGCTAGGATAACTCCCTTGCGGTCAGAGAGTACATATAAAGGGGCTAGGGTAACTCACTTGCGGTCAGAGAGTACATATAAAGGGGCTAGGATAACTCATTTGGGGTCAGGGAGTACTTATAAAGGGGCTATTGTACCTCACTTGGGGTCAGGGAGTAGTTATAAGGGACTAAGGTAACTCACTTGGGGTCTGGGAGTACATATAAAGGGGCTAGGATAACTCACTTGCGGTCAGAGAGTACATATAAAGGGGCTAGGATAATTCACTTGGGGTTAGGGAGTACATATAAAGGGGCTATGGTAACTCACTTGCCGTCAGAGAGTACATATAAAGGGGATAGGATAACTCATTTGGGGTCAGGTAGTACTTATAAACGGGCTATGGTAACTCACTTGGGGTCAGGGAGTACTACTATGGGACTAGGGTAACTCACTTGCGGTCAGAGAGTACATATAAAGGGGCTAGGATAACTCACTTGGGATCAGGGAGTACTTAAAATTGGGCTATGGTAACTCATTTGGGGTCAGGGAGTACTTATATATTACGAGGGTACATCACTTGGGGTCAGGGAGTACTTATATGGGACTAGGGTAACTCATCTGGGGACTTGGAGTACTTATAAAGGGGCTAGGGTAATTCACTTGGGGTCAGGGAGTACATATAAAGGGGCTATGGTAACTCACTTGCCGTCAGAGAGTACATATAAAGGGGCTAGGATAACTCATTTGGGGTCAGGTAGTACTTATAAACGGGCTATGGTAACTCACTTGGGGTCAGGGAGTACTACTATGGGACTAGGGTAACTCACTTGTGGTCATAGAGTACATATAAAGGGGCTAGGATAACTCACTTGGGGTCAGGGAGTACCTCTATGGGACTAGGGTAACTCACATGAGGTCAGAGAGTACATATAAAGGGGATAGGATAACTCACTTGCCGTCAGAGAGTACATATAAAGGGGCTAGGATAACTCATTTGGGGTCAGGTAGTACTTATAAAGGGGCTATGGTAACTCACTTGGGGTCAGGGAGTACTACTATGGGACTAGGGTAACTCACTTGCGGTCAGAGAGTACATATAAAGGGGCTAGGATAACTCACTTGGGGTCAGGGAGTACTTATATAAGGGTTAAGGTAACTCACATGGGGTCAGGGAGTACTTCTATGGGACTAGGGTAACCCACTTGGGGTCAGGGAGTCCTTATAAGGGACTAGGGTAACTCAATTGCTGTCAGAGAGTAGATATAAAGGGGCAAGGATAACTCACTTGGGGTCAGGGAGTATTTCTATGGGACTAGGGTAACCTTCTTGTGGTCTGGGAGTACTTATATGGGACTAGGGTAACCCACTTAGGGTCAGGGAGTACTTATAAAGGGTCTAGGGAAACTCACATTGGGTCAGGGAATAGTAATATGGGACTAGGGTAACTCACTTGGGGTCTGGGTGTACATATAAAGCGGCTAGGATAACTCACTTGCGATCAGAGTGTACTTCTATGGGACTAGGGTAACTCACATGAGGTCAGAGAGTACATATAAAGGGGATAGGATAACTCACTTGCCGTCAGAGAGTACATATAAAGGGGCTAGGATAACTCATTTGGGGTCAGGTAGTACTTATAAAGGGGCTATGGTAACTCACTTGGGGTCAGGGAGTACTACTATGGGACTAGGGTAACTCACTTGCGGTCAGAGAGTACATATAAAGGGGCTAGGATAACTCACTTGGGGTCAGGGAGTACTTATATAAGGGTTAAGGTAACTCACATGGGGTCAGGGAGTACTTCTATGGGACTAGGGTAACCCACTTGGGGTCAGGGAGTCCTTATAAGGGACTAGGGTAACTCAATTGCTGTCAGAGAGTAGATATAAAGGGGCAAGGATAACTCACTTGGGGTCAGGGAGTATTTCTATGGGACTAGGGTAACCTTCTTGTGGTCTGGGAGTACTTATATGGGACTAGGGTAACTCACTTGGGGTCAGGGAGTACTTATAAAGGGGCTATGGTACCTCACTTGGGGTCAGGGAGTAGTTATAAGGGACTAAGGTAACTCACTTGGGGTCTGGGAGTACATATAAAGGGGCTAGGATAACTCACTTGGGGTCAAGGAGTACTTATAAAGGGGCTATTGTAACTCTTTTGGGGCCAAGGAGTACTAATATGAAACTAGGGTAACCCACTTGGGGTCAGGGAGTATTTATAAAGGGGCTAGGATAACTCACTTGCGGTCAGAGAGTACATATAAAGGGGCTAGGATAATTCACTTGGGGTCAGGGAGTACATATAAAGGGGCTATGGTAACTCACTTGGGGTCAAGGAGTACTACTATGGGACTAGGGTAACTCACTTGCCGTCAGAGAGTACATATAAAGGGGCTAGGATAACTCATTTGGGGTAAGGGAGTACTTATAAAGGGGCTAGGATAACTCACTTGCGGTCAGAGAGTACATATAAAGGGGCTACGGTAACTCACTTGCGATCAGAGAGTACATATAAAGGGGCTAGGATAACTCACTTGGGGTCAGGTAGTACTTATAAACGGGCTATGGTAACTGACTTGGGGTCAGGGAGTACTACTATGGGACTAGGGTAACTCACTTACGGTCAGAGAGTACATATAAAGGGGCTAGGATAACTCACTTGGGGTCAGGGAGTACGTCTATGGGACTAGGGTAACTCACATGAGGTCAGAGAGTACATATAAAGGGGATAGGATAACTCACTTGCGGTTAGAGAGTACATATAAAGGGGCTAGGATAACTCACTTGGGGTCAGGGAGTACTTAAAAAGGGGCTATGGTAACTCACTTGGGGTCAAGGAGTACTACTATGGGACTAGGGTAACTCACTTGCCGTCAGAGAGTACATATAAAGGGGCTAGGATATCTCATTTGGGGTCAGGTAGTACTTATGAACGGGCTATGGTAACTCAATTGGGGTCAGGGAGTACTACTATGGGACTAGGGTAACTCATTGCGGTCAGAGAGTACATATAAAGGGGCTAGGATAACTCACTTGGGGTCAGGGAGTACATATAAAGGTGATATGGTAACTCACTTGGGGTCAGGGAGTACTTATATAAGGGTTAAGGTAACTCACAATGGGGTCAGGGAGTACTTCTATGGGACTAGGGTAACCCACTTGGGGTCAGGGAGTCCTTATAAGGGACTAGGGTAACTCAATTGCTGTCAGAGAGTAGATATAAAGGGGCAAGGATAACTCACTTGGAGTCAGGGAGTATTTCTATGGGACTAGGGTAACCTTCTTGTGGTCTGGGAGTACTTATATGGGACTAGGGTAACCCACTTAGGGTCAGGGAGTACTTATAAAGGGGCTAGGGAAACTCACATTGGGTCAGGGAATAGTAATATGGGACTAGGGTAACTCATTTGGGGTCTGGGTGTACATATAAAGCGGCTAGGATATCTCACTTGCGGTCAGAGTGTACTTCTATGGGACTAGGGTAACTCACTTGCGGTCAGAGAGTACATATAAAGGGGCTAGGATAACTCTCTTGGGGTCAGGGAGTACTTTTAAGGGACTAGTTTAACTCACTTGGGGTCTGGGAGTACTTATAAAGGGGCTATGGTACCTCACTTGGGGCAGGGAGTAGTTATAAGGGACTAAGGTAACTCACTTGGGGTCTGGGAGTACATATAAAGGGGCTAGGATAACTCACTTGGGGTCAAGGAGTACTTATAAGGGGGCTATGGTAACTCTTTTGGGGCCAAGGAGTACTAATATGAAACTAGGGTAACCCACTTGGGGTCAGGGAGTACTTATAAAGGGGCTAGGATAACTCACTTGCGGTCAGAGAGTACATATAAAGGGGCTAGGATAATTCACTTGGGGTCAGGGAGTACATATAAAGGGGCTATGGTAACTCACTTGGGGTCAAGGAGTACTACTATGGGACTAGGGTAACTCACTTGCCGTCAGAGAGTACATATAAAGGGGCTAGGATAACTCATTTGGGGTAGGGGAGTACTTATAAAGGGGCTAGGATAACTCACTTGCGGTCAGAGAGTACATATAAAGGGGCTAGGGTAACTCACTTGCGATCAGAGAGTACATATAAAGGGGCTAGGGTATCTCACATGGGGTCAGGGAGTACTTATAAAGGGGCTATGGTAACTCACTTGAGGTCAGAGAGTACATATAAAGGGGCTAGGATAACTCACTTGGGGTCAGGGAGTACTTATAAAGGGGCTATGGTAACTCACTTGGGGTCAGGAAGTACTTCTATGGAACTAGGGTAACTCACTTGGGGTCTGGGAGTACATATAAAGCGGCTAGGGTAACTCACTTTGGGTCAAGGAGTACTTATATGGGACTAGGGTAACCCATTTAGGGTCAGGGAGTACTTATAAAGGGGCTAGGGAAACTCACATTGGGTCAGGGAATAGTAATATGGGACTAGGGTAACTCACTTGGGGTCAGGCAGTACATTTAAGGGACTAGGTTAACTCACTTGGGGTCTGAGAGTACATATAAAGCGGCTAGGATAACTCACTTGCGGTCAGAGAGTACACATAAAGGGGCTAGGATAACTCACTTGGGGTCAGGGAGTACTTATAAAGGGGCTATGGTACCTCACTTGGGGTCAGGGAGTAGTTATAAGGGAGTAAGGTAACTCACTTGGGGTCTGGGAGTACATATAAAGGGGCTAGGATAACTCACTTGGGGTCAAGGAGTACTTATAAAGGGGCTATGGTAACTCTTTTGGGGCCAAGGAGTACTAATATGAAACTAGGGTAACCCACATGGGGTCAGGGAGTACTTATAAAGGGGCTAGGATAACTCACTTGCGGTCAGAGATAACATATAAAGGGGCTAGGATAATATACTTGGGGTCAGGGAGTACATATAAAGGGGCTATGGTAACTCACTTGGGGTCAAGGAGTACTACTATGGGACTAGGGTAACTCACTTGCCGTCAGAGAGTACATATAAAGGGGCTAGGATAACTCATTTGGGGCAGGGGAGTACTTATAAAGGGGCTAGGATAACTCACTTGCGGTCAGATAGTACATATAAAGGGGCTAGGGTAACTCTCTTGCGATCAGAGAGTACATATAAAGGGGCTAGGGTATCTCACATGGGGTCAGGGAGTACTTATAAAGGGGCTATGGTAACTCACTTGCGGTCAGAGAGTACATATAAAGGGGCTAGGATAACTCACTTGGGGTCAGGGAGTACTTCTATGGAACTAGGGTAACTCACTTGGGGTCTGGGAGTACATATAAACCGGATAGGGTAACTCACTTTGGGTCAAGGAGTACTTATATGGGACTAGGGTAACTCACTTGGGGTCTGGGATTACATATAAAGGGGCTAGGATAACTCACTTGCGGTCAGAGAGTACATATAGAGGGGCTAGGATAACTCACTTGGTGTCAGGGAGTACTTATAAAGGGGCTATGGTAACTCACTTTGGGTCAAGGAGTACTACTATGGGACTAGGGTAACTCACTTGCCGTCAGAGAGTACATATAAAGGGGCTAGGATAACTCACTTGCGGTCAGAGAGTACATATAAAGGGGCTAGGATAACTCACTTAGGGTCAGGGAGTACTTCTGTGGGACTAGGGTAACTCACTTGCGGTCAGAGAGTACATATAAAGGAACTAGGATAACTCACCTGCGTTCAGAGAGTACATATATAGGGGCTAGGATAATTCACTTGGGGTCAGGGAGTACATATAAAGGGGCTATGGTAACTCACTTGGGGTCAAGGAGTACTACTATGGGACTAGGGTAACTCACTTGCCGTCAGAGAGTACATATAAAGGGGCTAGGATAACTCATTTGGGGTCAGGGAGTACTTATAAAGGGACTAGGATAACTCAATTGCTGTCAGAGAGTAGATATAAAGGGGCAAGGATAACTCACTTGGGGTCAGGGAGTATTTCTATGGGACTAGGGTAACCTTCTTGTGGTCTGGGAGTACTTATATGGGACTAGGGTAACCCACTTAGGGTCAGGGAGTACTTATAAAGGGTCTAGGGAAACTCACATTGGGTCAGGGAATAGTAATATGGGACTAGGGTAACTCACTTGGGGTCTGGGTGTACATATAAAGCGGCTAGGATAACTCACTTGCGGTCAGAGTGTACTTCTATGGGACTAGGGTAACTCACTTGCGGTCAGAGAGTACATATAAAGGGGCTAGGATAACTCTCTTGGGGTCAGGGAGTACTTTTAAGGGACTAGGTTAACTCACTTGGGGTCTGGGAGTACATATAAAGCGGCTAGGATAACTCACTTGCGGTCAGAGAGTACATATAAAGGGGCTAGGGTAACTCACTTGCGGTCAGAGAGTACATATAAAGGGGCTAGGATAACTCACTTGGGGTCAGGGAGTACTTATAAAGGGGCTATGGTACCTCACTTGGGGTCAGGGAGTAGTTATAAGGGACTAAGGTAACTCACTTGGGGTCTGGGAGTACATATAAAGGAGCTAGGATAACTCACTTGGGGTCAAGAAGTACTTATAAAGGGGCTATTGTAACTTTTTTGGGGCCAAGGAGTACTAATATGAAACTAGGGTAACCCACTTGGGGTCAGGGAGTATTTATAAAGGGGCTAGGATAACTCACTTGCGGTCAGAGAGTACATATAAAGGGGCTAGGATAATTCACTTGGGGTCAGGGAGTACATATAAAGGGGCTATGGTAACTCACTTGGGGTCAAGGAGTACTACTATGGAACTAGGGTAACTCACTTGGGGTCTGGGAGTACATATAAAGCGGCTAGGGTAACTCACTTTGGGTCAAGGAGTACTTATATGGGACTAGGGTAACCCATTTAGGGTCAGGGAGTACTTATAAAGGGGCTAGGGAAACTCACATTGGGTCAGGGAATAGTAATATGGGACTAGGGTAACTCACTTGGGGTCAGGGAGTACTTTTAAGGGACTAGGTTAACTCACTTGGGGTCTGAGAGTACATATAAAGCGGCTAGGATAACTCACTTGCGGTCAGAGAGTACACATAAAGGGGCTAGGATAACTCACTTGGGGTCAGGGAGTACTTATAAAGGGGCTATGGTACCTCACTTGGGGTCAGGGAGTAGTTATAAGGGAGTAAGGTAACTCACTTGGGGTCTGGGAGTACATATAAAGGGGCTAGGATAACTCACTTGGGGTCAAGGAGTACTTATAAAGGGGCTATGGTAACTCTTTTGGGGCCAAGGAGTACTAATATGAAACTAGGGTAACCCACATGGGGTCAGGGAGTACTTATAAAGGGGCTAGGATAACTCACTTGCGGTCAGAGAGTACATATAAAGGGGCTAGGATAATTCACTTGGGGTCAGGGAGTACATATAAAGGGGCTATGGTAACTCACTTGGGGTCAAGGAGTACTACTATGGGACTAGGGTAACTCACTTGCCGTCAGAGAGTACATATAAAGGGGCTAGGATAACTCATTTGGGGCAGGGGAGTACTTATAAAGGGGCTAGGATAACTCACTTGCGGTCAGATAGTACATATAAAGGGGCTTGGGTAACTCTCTTGCGATCAGAGAGTACATATAAAGGGGCTAGGGTATCTCACATGGGGTCAGGGAGTACTTATAAAGGGGCTATGGTAACTCACTTGCGGTCAGAGAGTACATATAAAGGGGCTAGGATAACTCACTTGGGGTCAGGGAGTACTTATAAAGGGGCTATGGTAACTCACTTGGGGTCAGGAAGTACTTCTATGGAACTAGGGTAACTCACTTGGGGTCTGGGAGTACATATAAACCGGATAGGGTAACTCACTTTGGGTCAAGGAGTACTTATATGGGACTAGGGTAACTCACTTGGGGTCTGGGATTACATATAAAGGGGCTAGGATAACTCACTTGCGGTCAGAGAGTACATATAGAGGGGCTAGGATAACTCACTTGGTGTCAGGGAGTACTTATAAAGGGGCTATGGTAACTCACTTTGGGTCAAGGAGTACTACTATGGGACTAGGGTAACTCACTTGCCGTCAGAGAGTACATATAAAGGGGCTAGGATAACTCACTTGCGGTCAGAGAGTACATATAAAGGGGCTAGGATAACTCACTTAGGGTCAGGGAGTACTTCTGTGGGACTAGGGTAACTCACTTGCGGTCAGAGAGTTCATATAAAGGAACTAGGATAACTCACCGGCGTTCAGAAAGTACATATATAGGGGCTAGGATAATTCACTTGGGGTCAGGGAGTACATATAAAGGGGCTATGGTAACTCACTTGGGGTCAAGGAGTACTACTATGGGACTAGGGTAACTCACTTGCCGTCAGAGAGTACATATAAAGGGGCTAGGATAACTCATTTGGGGTCAGGGAGTACTTATAAAGGGGCTAGGATAACTCAATTGCTGTCAGAGAGTAGATATAAAGGGGCAAGGATAACTCACTTGGGGTCAGGGAGTATTTCTATGGGACTAGGGTAACCTTCTTGTGGTCTGGGAGTACTTATATGGGACTAGGGTAACCCACTTGGGGTCTGGGATTACATATAAAGGGGCTAGGATAACTCACTTGCGGTCAGAGAGTACATATAGAGGGGCTAGGATAACTCACTTGGTGTCAGGGAGTACTTATAAAGGGGCTATGGTAACTCACTTTGGGTCAAGGAGTACTACTATGGGACTAGGGTAACTCACTTGCCGTCAGAGAGTACATATAAAGGGGCTAGGATAACTCACTTGCGGTCAGAGAGTACATATAAAGGGGCTAGGATAACTCACTTAGGGTCAGGGAGTACTTCTGTGGGACTAGGGTAACTCACTTGCGGTCAGAGAGTTCATATAAAGGAACTAGGATAACTCACCTGCGTTCAGAGAGTACATATATAGGGGCTAGGATAATTCACTTGGGGTCAGGGAGTACATATAAAGGGGCTATGGTAACTCACTTGGGGTCAAGGAGTACTACTATGGGACTAGGGTAACTCACTTGCCGTCAGAGAGTACATATAAAGGGGCTAGGATAACTCATTTGGGGTCAGGGAGTACTTATAAAGGGGCTAGGATAACTCAATTGCTGTCAGAGAGTAGATATAAAGGGGCAAGGATAACTCACTTGGGGTCAGGGAGTATTTCTATGGGACTAGGGTAACCTTCTTGTGGTCTGGGAGTACTTATATGGGACTAGGGTAACCCACTTAGGGTCAGGGAGTACTTATAAAGGGTCTAGGGAAACTCACATTGGGTCAGGGAATAGTAATATGGGACTAGGGTAACTCACTTGGGGTCTGGGTGTACATATAAAGCGGCTAGGATAACTCACTTGCGGTCAGAGTGTACTTCTATGGGACTAGGGTAACTCACTTGCGGTCAGAGAGTACATATAAAGGGGCTAGGATAACTCTCTTGGGGTCAGGGAGTACTTTTAAGGGACTAGGTTAACTCACTTGGGGTCTGGGAGTACATATAAAGCGGCTAGGATAACTCACTTGCGGTCAGAGAGTACATATAAAGGGGCTAGGGTAACTCACTTGCGGTCAGAGAGTACATATAAAGGGGCTAGGATAACTCACTTGGGGTCAGGGAGTACTTATAAAGGGGCTATGGTACCTCACTTGGGGTCAGGAAGTACTTCTATGGAACTAGGGTAACTCACTTGGGGTCTGGGAGTACATATAAACCGGATAGGGTAACTCACTTTGGGTCAAGGAGTACTTATATGGGACTAGGGTAACTCACTTGGGGTCTGGGATTACATATAAAGGGGCTAGGATAACTCACTTGCGGTCAGAGAGTACATATAGAGGGGCTAGGATAACTCACTTGGTGTCAGGGAGTACTTATAAAGGGGCTATGGTAACTCACTTTGGGTCAAGGAGTACTACTATGGGACTAGGGTAACTCACTTGCCGTCAGAGAGTACATATAAAGGGGCTAGGATAACTCACTTGCGGTCAGAGAGTACATATAAAGGGGCTAGGATAACTCACTTAGGGTCAGGGAGTACTTCTGTGGGACTAGGGTAACTCACTTGCGGTCAGAGAGTTCATATAAAGGAACTAGGATAACTCACCTGCGTTCAGAGAGTACATATATAGGGGCTAGGATAATTCACTTGGGGTCAGGGAGTACATATAAAGGGGCTATGGTAACTCACTTGGGGTCAAGGAGTACTACTATGGGACTAGGGTAACTCACTTGCCGTCAGAGTGTACATATAAAGGGGCTAGGATAACTCATTTGGGGTCAGGGAGTACTTATAAAGGGGCTAGGATAACTCAATTGATGTCAGAGAGTAGATATAAAGGGGCAAGGATAACTCACTTGGGGTCAGGGAGTATTTCTATGGGACTAGGGTAACCTTCTTGTGGTCTGGGAGTACTTATATGGGACTAGGGTAACCCACTTAGGGTCAGGGAGTACTTATAAAGGGTCTAGGGAAACTCACATTGGGTCAGGGAATAGTAATATGGGACTAGGGTAACTCACTTGGGGTCTGGGTGTACATATAAAGCGGCTAGGATAACTCACTTGCGGTCAGAGTGTACTTCTATGGGACTAGGGTAACTCACTTGCGGTCAGAGAGTACATATAAAGGGGCTAGGATAACTCTCTTGGGGTCAGGGAGTACTTTTAAGGGACTAGGTTAACTCACTTGGGGTCTGGGAGTACATATAAAGCGGCTAGGATAACTCACTTGCGGTCAGAGAGTACATATAAAGGGGCTAGGGTAACTCACTTGCGGTCAGAGAGTACATATAAAGGGGCTAGGATAACTCACTTGGGGTCAGGGAGTACTTATAAAGGGGCTATGGTACCTCACTTGGGGTCAGGGAGTAGTTATAAGGGACTAAGGTAACTCACTTGGGGTCTGGGAGTACATATAAAGGGGCTAGGATAACTCACTTGGAGTCAAGGAGTACTTATAAAGGGGCTATGGTAACTCTTTTGGGGCCAAGGAGTACTAATATGAAACTAGGGTAACCCACATGGGGTCAGGGAGTACTTATAAAGGGGCTAGGATAACTCACTTGCGGTCAGAGAGTACATATAAAGGGGCTAGGATAATTCACTTGGGGTCAGGGAGTACATATAAAGGGGCTATGGTAACTCACTTGGGGTCAAGGAGTACTACTATGGGACTAGGGTAACTCACTTGCCGTCAGAGAGTACATATAAAGGGGCTAGGATAACTCATTTGGGGCAGGGGAGTACTTATAAAGGGGCTAGGATAACTCACTTGCGGTCAGATAGTACATATAAAGGGGCTAGGGTAACTCTCTTGCGATCAGAGAGTACATATAAAGGGGCTAGGGTATCTCACATGGGGTCAGGGAGTACTTATAAAGGGGCTATGGTAACTCACTTGCGGTCAGAGAGTACATATAAAGGGGCTAGGATAACTCACTTGGGGTCAGGGAGTACGTCTATGGGACTAGGGTAACTCACTTGCGGTTAGAGAGTACATATAAAGGGGCTAGGATAACTCACTTGCGGTCAGAGAGTACATATAAAGGGGCTAGGATAACTCACTTGGGGTCAGGGAGTACGTCTATGGGACTAGGGTAACTCACATGAGGTCAGAGAGTACATATAAAGGGGATAGGATAACTCACTTGCGGTTAGAGAGTACATATAAAGGGGCTAGGATAACTCACTTGGGATCAGGGAGTACTTAAAAATGGGCTATGGTAACTCATTTGGGGTCAGGGAGTACTTATATTTGACGAGGGTACATCACTTGGGGTCAGGGAGTACTTATATGGGACTAGGGTAACTCATCTGGGGACTTGGAGTACTTATAAAGGGGCTAGGATAATTCACTTGGGGTCAGGGAGTACATATAAAGGGGCTATGGTAACTCACTTGCCGTCAGAGAGTACATATAAAGGGGCTAGGATAACTCATTTGGGGTCAGGTAGTACTTATAAACGGGCTATGGTAACTCACTTGGGGTCAGGGAGTACTACTATGGGACTAGGGTAACTCACTTGCGGTCATAGAGTACATATAAAGGGGCTAGGATAACTCACTTGGGGTCAGGGAGTACCTCTATGGGACTAGGGTAACTCACATGAGGTCAGAGAGTACATATAAAGGGGATAGGATAACTCACTTGCGGTTAGAGAGTACATATAAAGGGGCTAGGATAACTCACTTGGGGTCAGGGAGTGCTTAAAAAGGGGCTAGGATAACTCACTAGGGGTCAGGGAGTACTTATAAAGGGGCTATGGTAACTCACTTGCCGTCAGAGAGTACATATAAAGGGGCTAGGATAACTCACTTGGGGTCAGGGAGTACTTATAAAGGGGCTATGGTACCTCACTTGGGGTCAGGGAGTAGTTATAAGGGAGTAAGGTAACTCACTTGGGGTCTGGGAGTACATATAAAGGGGCTAGGATAACTCACTTGGGGTCAAGGAGTACTTATAAAGGGGCTAGGATAACTCACTTGCGGTCAGAGAGTACATATAAAGGGGCTAGGATAATTCACTTGGGGTCAGGGAGTACATATAAAGGGGCTATGGTAACTCACTTGGGGTCAAGGAGTACTACTATGGGACTAGGGTAACTCACTTGCCGTCAGAGAGTACATATAAAGGGGCTAGGATAACTCATTTGGGGCAGGGGAGTACTTATAAAGGGGCTAGGATAACTCACTTGCGGTCAGATAGTACATATAAAGGGGCTTGGGTAACTCTCTTGCGATCAGAGAGTACATATAAAGGGGCTATGGTACCTCACTTGGGGTCAGGGAGTAGTTATAAGGGAGTAAGGTAACTCACTTGGGGTCTGGGAGTACATATAAAGGGGCTAGGATAACTCACTTGGGGTCAAGGAGTACTTATAAAGGGGCTAGGATAACTCACTTGCGGTCAGAGAGTACATATAAAGGGGCTAGGATAATTCACTTGGGGTCAGGGAGTACATATAAAGGGGCTATGGTAACTCACTTGGGGTCAAGGAGTACTACTATGGGACTAGGGTAACTCACTTGCCGTCAGAGAGTACATATAAAGGGGCTAGGATAACTCATTTGGGGCAGGGGAGTACTTATAAAGGGGCTATGGTAACTCACTTGCCGTCAGAGAGTACATATAAAGGGGCTAGGATAACTCACTTGGGGTCAGGGAGTACTTATAAAGGGGCTATGGTACCTCACTTGGGGTCAGGGAGTAGTTATAAGGGAGTAAGGTAACTCACTTGGGGTCTGGGAGTACATATAAAGGGACTAGGGTAACTCACTTGGGGTCTGGGATTACATATAAAGGGGCTAGGATAACTCACTTGCGGTCAGAGAGTACATATAGAGGGGCTAGGATAACTCACTTGGTGTCAGGGAGTACTTATAAAGGGGCTATGGTAACTCACTTTGGGTCAAGGAGTACTACTATGGGACTAGGGTAACTCACTTGCCGTCAGAGAGTACATATAAAGGGGCTAGGATAACTCACTTGCGGTCAGAGAGTACATATAAAGGGGCTAGGATAACTCACTTAGGGTCAGGGAGTACTTCTGTGGGACTAGGGTAACTCACTTGCGGTCAGAGAGTACATATAAAGGAACTAGGATAACTCACCTGCGTTCAGAGAGTACATATATAGGGGCTAGGATAATTCACTTGGGGTCAGGGAGTACATATAAAGGGGCTATGGTAACTCACTTGGGGTCAAGGAGTACTACTATGGGACTAGGGTAACTCACTTGCCGTCAGAGAGTACATATAAAGGGGCTAGGATAACTCATTTGGGGTCAGGGAGTACTTATAAAGGGGCTAGGATAACTCAATTGCTGTCAGAGTGTAGATATAAAGGGGCAAGGATAACTCACTTGGGGTCAGGGAGTATTTCTATGGGACTAGGGTAACCTTCTTGTGGTCTGGGAGTACTTATATGGGACTAGGGTAACCCACTTAGGGTCAGGGAGTACTTATAAAGGGTCTAGGGAAACTCACATTGGGTCAGGGAATAGTAATATGGGACTAGGGTAACTCACTTGGGGTCTGGGTGTACATATAAAGCGGCTAGGATAACTCACTTGCGGTCAGAGTGTACTTCTATGGGACTAGGGTAACTCACTTGCGGTCAGAGAGTACATATAAAGGGGCTAGGATAACTCTCTTGGGGTCAGGGAGTACTTTTAAGGGACTAGGTTAACTCACTTGGGGTCTGGGAGTACATATAAAGCGGCTAGGATAACTCACTTGCGGTCAGAGAGTACATATAAAGGGGCTAGGGTAACTCACTTGCGGTCAGAGAGTACATATAAAGGGGCTAGGATAACTCACTTGGGGTCAGGGAGTACTTATAAAGGGGCTATGGTACCTCACTTGGGGTCAGGGAGTAGTTATAAGGGACTAAGGTAACTCACTTGGGGTCTGGGAGTACATATAAAGGGGCTAGGATAACTCACTTGGGGTCAAGGAGTACTTATAAAGGGGCTATGGTAACTCTTTTGGGGCCAAGGAGTACTAATATGAAACTAGGGTAACCCACATGGGGTCAGGGAGTACTTATAAAGGGGCTAGGATAACTCACTTGCGGTCAGAGAGTACATATAAAGGGGCTAGGATAATTCACTTGGGGTCAGGGAGTACATATAAAGGGGCTATGGTAACTCACTTGGGGTCAAGGAGTACTACTATGGGACTAGGGTAACTCACTTGCCGTCAGAGAGTACATATAAAGGGGCTAGGATAACTCATTTGGGGCAGGGGAGTACTTATAAAGGGGCTAGGATAACTCACTTGCGGTCAGATAGTACATATAAAGGGGCTAGGGTAACTCTCTTGCGATCAGAGAGTACATATAAAGGGGCTAGGGTATCTCACATGGGGTCAGGGAGTACTTATAAAGGGGCTATGGTAACTCACTTGCGGTCAGAGAGTACATATAAAGGGGCTAGGATAACTCACTTGGGGTCAGGGAGTACGTCTATGGGACTAGGGTAACTCACTTGCGGTTAGAGAGTACATATAAAGGGGCTAGGATAACTCACTTTCGGTCAGAGAGTACATATAAAGGGGCTAGGATAACTCACTTGGGGTCAGGGAGTACGTCTATGGGACTAGGGTAACTCACATGAGGTCAGAGAGTACATATAAAGGGGATAGGATAACTCACTTGCGGTTAGAGAGTACATATAAAGGGGCTAGGATAACTCACTTGGGATCAGGGAGTACTTAAAAATGGGCTATGGTAACTCATTTGGGGTCAGGGAGTACTTATATTTGACGAGGGTACATCACTTGGGGTCAGGGAGTACTTATATGGGACTAGGGTAACTCATCTGGGGACTTGGAGTACTTATAAAGGGGCTAGGATAATTCACTTGGGGTCAGGGAGTACATATAAAGGGGCTATGGTAACTCACTTGCCGTCAGAGAGTACATATAAAGGGGCTAGGATAACTCATTTGGGGTCAGGTAGTACTTATAAACGGGCTATGGTAACTCACTTGGGGTCAGGGAGTACTACTATGGGACTAGGGTAACTCACTTGCGGTCATAGAGTACATATAAAGGGGCTAGGATAACTCACTTGGGGTCAGGGAGTACCTCTATGGGACTAGGGTAACTCACATGAGGTCAGAGAGTACATATAAAGGGGATAGGATAACTCACTTGCGGTTAGAGAGTACATATAAAGGGGCTAGGATAACTCACTTGGGGTCAGGGAGTGCTTAAAAAGGGGCTAGGATAACTCACTAGGGGTCAGGGAGTACTTATAAAGGGGCTATGGTAACTCACTTGCCGTCAGAGAGTACATATAAAGGGGCTAGGATAACTCATTTGGGGTCAGGTAGTACTTATAAAGGGGCTATGGTAACTCACTTGGGGTCAGGGAGTACTACTATGGGACTAGGGTAACTCACTTGCGGTCAGAGAGTACATATAAAGGGGCTAGGATAACTCTCTTGGGGTCAGGGAGTACTTTTAAGGGACTAGGTTAACTCACTTGGGGTCTGGGAGTACATATAAAGCGGCTAGGATAACTCACTTGCGGTCAGAGAGTATACATAAAGAGGCTAGGGTAACTCACTTGCGGTCAGAGAGTACATATAAAGGGGCTAGGATAACTCACTTGGGGTCAGGGAGTACTTATAAAGGGGCTATGGTACCTCACTTGGGGTCAGGGAGTAGTTATAAGGGACTAAGGTAACTCACTTGGGGTCTGGGAGTACATATAAAGGGGCTAGGATAACTCACTTGGGGTCAAGGAGTACTTATAAAGGGGCTATTGTAACTCTTTTGGGGCCAAGGAGTACTAATATGAAACTAGGGTAACCCACTTGTGGTCAGGGAGTATTTATAAAGGGGCTAGGATAACTCACTTGCGGTCAGAGAGTACATATAAAGGGGCTAGGATAATTCACTTGGGGTCAGGGAGTACATATAAAGGGGCTATGGTAACTCACTTGGGGTCAAGGAGTACTACTATGGGACTAGGGTAACTCACTTGCCGTCAGAGAGTACATATAAAGGGGCTAGGATAACTCATTTGGGGTAAGGGAGTACTTATAAAGGGGCTAGGATAACTCACTTGCGGTCAGAGAGTACATATAAAGGGGCTACGGTAACTCACTTGCGATCAGAGAGTACATATAAAGGGGCTAGGATAACTCACTTGGGGTCAGGTAGTACTTATAAACGGGCTATGGTAACTGACTTGGGGTCAGGGAGTACTACTATGGGACTAGGGTAACTCACTTACGGTCAGAGAGTACATATAAAGGGGCTAGGATAACTCACTTGGGGTCAGGGAGTACGTCTATGGGACTAGGGTAACTCACATGAGGTCAGAGAGTACATATAAAGGGGATAGGATAACTCACTTGCGGTTAGAGAGTACATATAAAGGGGCTAGGATAACTCACTTGGGGTCAGGGAGTACTTAAAAAGGGGCTATGGTAACTCACTTGGGGTCAAGGAGTACTACTATGGGACTAGGGTAACTCACTTGCCGTCAGAGAGTACATATAAAGGGGCTAGGATAACTCATTTGGGGCAGGGGAGTACTTATAAAGGGGCTAGGATAACTCACTTGCGGTCAGATAGTACATATAAAGGGGCTAGGGTAACTCTCTTGCGATCAGAGAGTACATATAAAGGGGTTAGGGTATCTCACATGGGGTCAGGGAGTACTTATAAAGGGGCTATGGTAACTCACTTGCGGTCAGAGAGTACATATAAAGGGGCTAGGATAACTCACTTGGGGTCAGGGAGTACTTATAAAGGGGCTATGGTAACTCACTTGGGGTCAGCAAGTACTTCTATGGAACTAGGGTAACTCACTTGGGGTCTGGGAGTACATATAAACCGGATAGGGTAACTCACTTTGGGTCAAGGAGTACTTATATGGGACTAGGGTAACTCACTTGGGGTCTGGGATTACATATAAAGGGGCTAGGATAACTCACTTGCGGTCAGAGAGTACATATAGAGGGGCTAGGATAACTCACTTGGTGTCAGGGAGTACTTATAAAGGGGCTATGGTAACTCACTTTGGGTCAAGGAGTACTACTATGGGACTAGGGTAACTCACTTGCCGTCAGAGAGTACATATAAAGGGGCTAGGATAACTCACTTGCGGTCAGAGAGTACATATAAAGGGGCTAGGATAACTCACTTAGGGTCAGGGAGTTCTTCTGTGGGACTAGGGTAACTCACTTGCGGTCAGAGAGTACATATAAAGGAACTAGGATAACTCACCTGCGTTCAGAGAGTACATATATAGGGGCTAGGATAATTCACTTGGGGTCAGGGAGTACTTATAAAGGGGCTATGGTAACTCACTTTGGGTCAAGGAGTACTACTATGGGACTAGGGTAACTCACTTGCCGTCAGAGAGTACATATTAAGGGGCTAGGATAACTCATTTGGGGTCAGGGAGTACTTATAAAGGGGCTAGGATAACTCAATTGCTGTCAGAGAGTAGATATAAAGGGGCAAGGATAACTCACTTGGGGTCAGGGAGTATTTCTATGGGACTAGGGTAACCTTCTTGTGGTCTGGGAGTACTTATATGGGACTAGGGTAACCCACTTAGGGTCAGGGAGTACTTATAAAGGGTCTAGGGAAACTCACATTGGGTCAGGGAATAGTAATATGGGACTAGGGTAACTCACTTGGGGTCTGGGTGTACATATAAAGCGGCTAGGATAACTCACTTGCGGTCAGAGTGTACTTCTATGGGACTAGGGTAACTCACTTGCGGTCAGAGAGTACATATAAAGGGGCTAGGATAACTCTCTTGGGGTCAGGGAGTACTTTTAAGGGACTAGGTTAACTCACTTGGGGTCTGGGAGTACATATAAAGCGGCTAGGATAACTCACTTGCGGTCAGAGAGTACATATAAAGGGGCTAGGGTAACTCACTTGCGGTCAGAGAGTACATATAAAGGGGCTAGGATAACTCACTTGGGGTCAGGGAGTACTTATAAAGGGGCTATTGTAACTCTTTAGGGGCCAAGGAGTACTAATATGAAACTAGGGTAACCCACTTGGGGTCAGGGAGTATTTATAAAGGGGCTAGGATAACTCACTTGCGGTCAGAGAGTACATATAAAGGGGCTAGGATAATTCACATGGGGTCATGGAGTACATATAAAGGGGCTATGGTAACTCACTTGGGGTCAAGGAGTACTACTATGGAACTAGGGTAACTCACTTGGGGTCTGGGAGTACATATAAAGCGGCTAGGGTAACTCACTTTGGGTCAAGGAGTACTTATATGGGACTAGGGTAACCCATTTAGGGTTAGGGAGTACTTATAAAGGGGCTAGGGAAACTCACATTGGGTCAGGGAATAGTAATATGGGACTAGGGTAACTCACTTGGGGTCAGGGAGTACTTTTGAGGGACTAGGTTAACTCACTTGGGGTCTGAGAGTACATATAAAGCGGCTAGGATAACTCACTTGCGGTCAGAGAGTACACATAAAGGGGCTAGGATAACTCACTTGGGGTCAGGGAGTACTTATAAAGGGGCTATGGTACCTCACTTGGGGTCAGGGAGTAGTTATAAGGGAGTAAGGTAACTCACTTGGGGTCTGGGAGTACATATAAAGGGGCTAGGATAACTCACTTGGGGTCAAGGAGTACTTATAAAGGGGCTATGGTAACTCTTTTGGGGCCAAGGAGTACTAATATGAAACTAGGGTAACCCACATGGGGTCAGGGAGTACTTATAAAGGGGCTAGGATAACTCACTTGCGGTCAGAGAGTACATATAAAGGGGCTAGGATAATTCACTTGGGGTCAGGGAGTACATATAAAGGGGCTATGGTAACTCACTTGGGGTCAAGGAGTACTACTATGGGACTAGGGTAACTCACTTGCCGTCAGAGAGTACATATAAAGGGGCTAGGATAACTCATTTGGGGCAGGGGAGTACTTATAAAGGGGCTAGGATAACTCACTTGCGGTCAGATAGTACATATAAAGGGGCTTGGGTAACTCTCTTGCGATCAGAGAGTACATATAAAGGGGCTAGGGTATCACACATGGGGTCAGGGAGTACTTATAAAGGGGCTATGGTAACTCACTTGCGTTCAGAGAGTACATATAAAGGGGCTAGGATAACTCACTTGGGGTCAGGGAGTACTTATAAAGGGGCTATGGTAACTCACTTGGGGTCAGGAAGTACTTCTATGGAACTAGGGTAACTCACTTGGGGTCTGGGAGTACATATAAACCGGATAGGGTAACTCACTTTGGGTCAAGGAGTACTTATATGGGACTAGGGTAACTCACTTGGGGTCTGGGATTACATATAAAGGGGCTAGGATAACTCACTTGCGGTCAGAGAGTACATATAGAGGGGCTAGGATAACTCACTTGGTGTCAGGGAGTACTTATAAAGGGGCTATGGTAACTCACTTTGGGTCAAGGAGTACTACTATGGGACTAGGGTAACTCACTTGCCGTCAGAGAGTACATATAAAGGGGCTAGGATAACTCTCTTGGGGTCAGGGAGTACTTTTAAGGGACTAGGTTAACTCACTTGGGGTCTGGGAGTACATATAAAGCGGCTAGGGTAACTCACTTGCGGTCAGAGAGTACATATAAAGGGGCTAGGATAACTCACTAGGGGTCAGGGAGTACTTATAAAGGGGCTATGGTAACTCACTTGCCGTCAGAGAGTACTTATAAAGGGGCTAGGATAACTCATTTGGGGTCAGGTAGTACTTATAAAGGGGCTATGGTAACTCACTTGGGGCCAAGGAGTACTACTATGAAACTAGGGTAACTCACTTGCCGCCAAAGAGTACATATAAAGGGGCTAGGATAACTCACATGGGGTCAGGGAGTACTTATTTGGGACTAGGGTAACTCACTTGCCGCCAGAGAGTACATATAAAGGGGCTAGGGTAACTCACATGGGGTCAGGGAGTACTTATAAAGGGGCTATGGTAACTCACTTGCGGTCAGAGAGTACATATAAAGGGGCTAGGATAACTCACTTGGGGTCAGGGAGTACTTATAAAGGGGCTATGGTAACTCACTTGGGGTCAGGAAGTACTTCTATGGAACTAGGGTAGCACACTTGGGGTCTGGGAGTACATATAAAGCGGCTAGGGTAACTCACTTTGGGTCAAGGAGTACTTATATGGGACTAGGGTAACTCACTTGGGGTCTGGGAGTACATATAAAGGGGCTAGGATAACTCACTTGCGGTCAGAGAGTACATATAACGGGGCCAGGATAACTCACTTGGGGTCAGGGACTACTTATAAAGGGGCTATGGTAACTCACTTAGGGTCAGGAAGTACTTCTATGGGATTAGGGTAACTCACTTGGGGTCAGGGAGTACGTCTGTGGGACTAGGGTAACTCACATGAGGTCAGAGTGTACATATAAAGGGGATAGGATAACTCACATGGGGTCAGGGAGTACTTATAAAGGGGCTATGGTTACTCACTTGCGGTCAGAGAGTACATATAAAGGGGCAAGGATAACTCACTTGGGGTCAGGGAGTACTTATAAAGGGGCTATGGTAACTCACTTGGGGTCAGGAAGTACTTCTATGGAACTAGGGTAGCTCACTTGGGGTCTGGGAGTACATATAAAGGGGCTAGGATAACTCACTTGGGGTCAGGGAGTACTTATAAAGGGGTTATGGTAACTCACTTGGGGCCAAGGAGTACTACTATGAAACTAGGGTAACCCACTTGGGGTCAGGGAGTACTTATAAAGGGGCTAGGATAACTCACTTGCGGTCAGAGAGTACATATAAAGGGGCTAGGATAATTCACTTGGGGTTAGGGAGTACCTCTATGGGACTAGGGTAACTCACATGAGGTCAGAGAGTACATATAAAGGGGATAGGATAACTCACTTGCGGTCAGAGAGTACATATTAAGGGGCTAGGATAACTCTCTTGGGGTCAGGGAGTACTTTTAAGGGACTAGGTTAACTCACTTGGGGTCTGGGAGTACATATAAAGCGGCTAGGATAACTCCCTTGCGGTCAGAGAGTACATATAAAGGGGCTAGGGTAACTCACTTGCGGTCAGAGAGTACATATAAAGGGGCTAGGATAACTCACTTGGGGTCAGGGAGTACTTATAAAGGGGCTATGGTACCTCACTTGGGGTCAGGGAGTAGTTATAAGGGACTAAGGTAACTCACTTGGGGTCTGGGAGTACATATAATGGGGCTAGGATAACTCACTTGGGGTCAGGGAGTACTTATAAAGGGGCTATGGTAACTCGCTTCGGGCCAAGGAGTACTAATATGAAACTAGGGTAACCCACTTGGGGTCAGGGAGTACTTATAAAAGGGCTAGGATAACTCACTTGCGGTCAGAGAGTACATATAAAGGGGCTAGGATAATTCACTTGGGGTTAGGGAGTACATATAAAGGGGCTATGGTAACTCACTTGCCGTCAGAGAGTACATATAAAGGGGCTAGGATAACTCATTTGGGGTCAGGTAGTACTTATAAACGGGCTATGGTAACTCACTTGGGGTCAGGGAGTACTACTATGGGACTAGGGTAACTCACTTGCGGTCAGAGAGTACATATAAAGGGGCTAGGATAACTCACTTGCGGTTAGAGAGTACATATAAAGGGGCTAGGATAACTCACTTGGGGTCAGGGAGTACTTAAAAAGGGGCTAGGATAACTCACTAGGGGTCAGGGAGTACTTATAAAGGGGCTATGGTAACTCACTTGCCGTCAGAGAGTACATATAAAGGGGCTAGGATAACTCATTTGGGGTCAGGTAGTACTTATAAAGGGGCTATGGTAACTCACTTGGGGTCAGGGAGTACTACTATGGGACTAGGGTAACTCACTTGCGGTCAGAGAGTACATATAAAGGGGCTAGGATAACTCACTTGGGGTCAGGGAGTACCTCTATGGGACTAGGGTAACTCACATGAGGTCAGAGAGTACATATAAAGGGGATAGGATAACTCACTTGCGGTTAGAGAGTACATATAAAGGGGCTAGGAACACTCACTTGGGGTCAGGGAGTACTTAAAAAGGGGCTAGGATAACTCACTAGGGGTCAGGGAGTACTTATAAAGGGGCTATGGTAACTCACTTGCCGTCAGAGAGTACATATAAAGGGGCTAGGATAACTCATTTGGGGTCAGGTAGTACTTATAAAGGGGCTATGGTAACTCACTTGGGGTCAGGGAGTACTACTATGGGACTAGGGTAACTCACTTGCGGTCAGAGAGTACATATAAAGGGGCTAGGATAACTCACTTGGGATCAGGGAGTACTTAAAAAGGGGCTATGGTAACTCATTTGGGGTCAGGGAGTACTTATATTTGACGAGGGTACATCACTTGGGGTCAGGGAGTACTTATATGGGGCTAGGATAACTCATTTGGGGTCAGGTAGTACTTATAAACGGGCTATGGTAACTCACTTGGGGTCAGGGAGTACATATAAAGGGGATAGGATAACTCACTTGCGGTTAGAGAGTACATATAAAGGGGCTAGGAACACTCACTAGGGGTCAGGGAGTACTTAAAAAGGGGCTAGGATAACTCACTAGGGGTCAGGGAGTACTACTATGGGACTAGGGTAACTCACTTGCGGTCAGAGAGTACATATAAAGGGGCTAGGATAACTCACTTGGGGTCAGGGAGTACATATAAAGGTGATATGGTAACTCACTTGGGGTCAGGGAGTACTTATATAAGGGTTAAGGTAACTCACATGGGGTCAGGGAGTACTTCTATGGGACTAGGGTAACCCACTTGGGGTCAGGGAGTCCTTATAAGGGACTAGGGTAACTCAATTGCTGTCAGAGAGTAGATATAAAGGGGCAAGGATAACTCACTTGGGGTCAGGGAGTATTTCTATGGGACTAGGGTAACCTTCTTGTGGTCTGAGAGTACTTATATGGGACTAGGGTAACCCACTTAGGGTCAGGGAGTACTTATAGAGGGTCTAGGGAAACTCACATTGGGTCAGGGAATAGTAATATGGGACTAGGGTAACTCACTTGGGGTCTGGGTGTACATATAAAGCGGCTAGGATAACTCACTTGCGGTCAGAGAGTACATATTAAGGGGCTAGGATAACTCTCTTGGGGTCAGGGAGTACTTTTAAGGGACTAGGTTAACTCACTTGGGGTCTGGGAGTACATATAAAGCGGCTAGGATAACTCCCTTGCGGTCAGAGAGTACATATAAAGGGGCTAGGGTAACTCACTTGCGGTCAGAGAGTACATATAAAGGGGCTAGGATAACTCACTTGGGGTCAGGGAGTACTTATAAAGGGGCTATGGTACCTCACTTGGGGTCAGGGAGTAGTTATAAGGGACTAAGGTAACTCACTTGGGGTCTGGGAGTACATATAAAGGGGCTAGGATAACTCACTTGGGGTCAGGGAGTACTTATAAAGGGGCTATGGTAACTCGCTTCGGGCCAAGGAGTACTAATATGAAACTAGGGTAACCCACTTGGGGTCAGGGAGTACTTATAAAGGGGCTAGGATAACTCACTTGCGGTCAGAGAGTACATATAAAGGGGCTAGGATAATTCACTTGGGGTTAGGGAGTTCATATAAAGGGGCTATGGTAACTCACTTGCCGTCAGAGAGTACATATAAAGGGGCTAGGATAACTCATTTGGGGTCAGGTAGTACTTATAAACGGGCTATGGTAACTCACTTGGGGTCAGGGAGTACTACTATGGGACTAGGGTAACTCACTTGCGGTTAGAGAGTACATATAAAGGGGCTAGGATAACTCATTTGGGGTCAGGTAGTACTTATAAACGGGCTATGGTAACTCACTTGGGGTCAGGGAGTACTACTATGGGACTAGGGTTACTCATTTGCGGTCAGAGAGTACATATAAAGGGGCTAGGATAACTCACTTGGGGTCAGGGAGTACGTCTATGGGTCTCGGGTAACTCACATGAGGTCAGAGAGTACATATAAAGGGGATAGGATAACTCACTTGCGGTTAGAGATTACATATAAAGGGGCTAGGATAACTCACTTGGGATCAGGGAGTACTTAAAAAGGGGCTATGGTAACTCATTTGGGGTCAGGGAGTACTTATATTTGACGAGGGTACATCACTTGGGGTCAGGGAGTACTTATATGGGACTAGGGTAACTCATCTGGGGACTTGGAGTACTTATAAAGGGGCTAGGATAATTCACTTGGGGTCAGGGAGTACATATAAAGGGGCTATGGTAACTCACTTGCCGTCAGAGAGTACATATAAAGGGGCTAGGATAACTCATTTGGGGTCAGGTAGTACTTATAAACGGGCTATGGTAACTCACTTGGGGTCAGGGAGTACTACTATGGGACTAGGGTAACTTACTTGCGGTCAGAGAGTACATATAAAGGGGCTAGGATAACTCACTTGGGGTCAGGGAGTACCTCTATGGGACTAGGGTAACTCACATGAGGTCAGAGAGTACATATAAAGGGGATAGGATAACTCACTTGCGGTTAGAGAGTACATATAAAGGGGCTAGGATAACTCACTTGGGGTCAGGGAGTACTTAAAAAGGGGCTAGGATAACTCACTAGGGGTCAGGGAGTACTTATAAAGGGGCTATGGTAACTCACTTGCCGTCAGAGAGTACATATAAAGGGGCTAGGATAACTCATTTGGGGTCAGGTAGTACTTATAAAGGGGCTATGGTAACTCACTTGGGGTCAGGGAGTACTACTATGGGACCTGGGTAACTCACTTGCGGTCAGAGAGTACATATAAAGGGGCTAGGATAACTCACTTGGGGTCAGGGAGTACCTCTATGGGACTAGGGTAACTCACATGAGGTCAGAGAGTACATATAAAGGGGATAGGATAACTCACTTGCGGTTAGAGAGTACATATAAAGGGGCTAGGAACACTCACTTGGGGTCAGGGAGTACTTAAAAAGGGGCTAGGATAACTCACTAGGGGTCAGGGAGTACTTATAAAGGGGCTATGGTAACTCACTTGCCGTCAGAGAGTACATATAAAGGGGCTAGGATAACTCATTTGGGGTCAGGTAGTACTTATAAAGGGGCTATGGTAACTCACTTGGGGTCAGGGAGTACTACTATGGGACTAGGGTAACTCACTTGCGGTCAGAGAGTACATATAAAGGGGCTAGGATAACTCACTTGGGGTCAGGGAGTACATATAAAGGTGATATGGTAACTCACTTGGGGTCAGGGAGTACTTATATAAGGGTTAAGGTAACTCACATGGGGTCAGGGAGTACTTCTATGGGACTAGGGTAACCCACTTGGGGTCAGGGAGTCCTTATAAGGGACTAGGGTAACTCAATTGCTGTCAGAGAGTAGATATAAAGGGGCAAGGATAACTCACTTGGGGTCAGGGAGTATTTCTATGGGACTAGGGTAACTCACATGAGGTCAGAGAGTACATATAAAGGGGATAGGATAACTCACTTGGGATCAGGGAGTACTTAAAAAGGGGCTATGGTAACTCATTTGGGGTCAGGGAGTACTTAAATTTGACGAGGGTACATCACTTGGGGTCAGGGAGTACTTATATGGGACTAGGGTAACTCATCTGGGGACTTGGAGTACTTATAAAGGGGCTAGGATAATTCACTTGGGGTCATGGAGTACATATAAAGGGGCTATGGTAACTCACTTGGGGTCAGGGAGTACTACTATGGGACTAGGGTAACTCACTTGCGGTCAGAGAGTACATATAAAGGGGCTAGGATAACTCACTTGGTGTCAGGGAGTACCTCTATGGGACTAGGGTAACTCACATGAGGTCAGAGAGTACATATAAAGGGGATAGGATAACTCACTTGCGGTTAGAGAGTACATATAAAGGGGCTAGGATAACTCACATGGGGTCAGGGAGTACTATGAGACTAGGGTAACCCACTTGGGGTCAGGGAGTCCTTATAAGGGACTAGGGTAACTCAATTGCTGTCAGAGAGTAGATATAAAGGGGCAAGGATAACTCACTTGGGGTCAGGGAGTATTTCTATGGGACTAGGGTAACCTTCTTGTGGTTTGGGAGTACTTATATGGGACTAGGGTAACCCACTTAGGGTCAGGGAGTACTTATAAAGGGTCTAGGGAAACTTACATTGGGTCAGGGAATAGTAATATGGGACTAGGGTAACTCACTTGGGGTCTGGGTGTACATATAAAGCGGCTAGGATAACTCACTTGCGGTCAGAGAGTACATATAAAGGGGCTAGGATAATTCACTTGGGGTTAGGGAGTACATATAAAGGGGCTATGGTAACTCACTTGCCGTCAGAGAGTACTTCTATGGGACTAGGGTAACTCACTTGCGGTCAGAGAGTACATATTAAGGGGCTAGGATAACTCTCTTGGGGTTAGGGAGTACTTTTAAGGGACTAGGTTAACTCACTTGGGGTCTGGGAGTACATATAAAGCGGCTAGGATAACTCCCTTGCGGTCAGAGAGTACATATAAAGGGGCTAGGGTAACTCACTTGGGGTCAGGGAGTACTTAAAAAGGGGCTATGGTAACTCACTTGGGGTCAAGGAGTACTACTATGGGACTAGGGTAACTCACTTGCCGTCAGAGAGTATATATAAAGGGGCAAGGATAACTCACTTGGGGTCAGGGAGTATTTCTATGGGTCTAGGGTAACCTTCTTGTGGTCTGGGAGTACTTATATGGGACTAGGGTAACCCACTTAGGGTCAGGGAGTACTTATAAAGGGGCTAGGGAAACTCACATTGGGTCAGGGAATAGTAATATGGGACTAGGGTAACTCACTTGGGGTCTGGGTGTACATATAAAGCGGCTAGGATAACTCACTTGCGGTCAGAGTGTACTTCTATGGGACTAGGGTAACTCACTTGCGGTCAGAGAGTACATATAAAGGGGCTAGGACAACTCTCTTGGGGTCAGGGAGTACTTTTTAGGGACTAGTTTAACTCACTTGGGGTCTGGGAGTACTTATAAAGGGGCTATGGTACCTCACTTGGGGCAGGGAGTAGTTATAAGGGACTAAGGTAACTCACTTGGGGTCTGGGAGTACATATAAAGGGGCTAGGATAACTCAATTGGGGTCAAGGAGTACTTATAAAGGGGCTATGGTAACTCTTTTGGGGCCAAGGAGTACTAATATGAAACTAGGGTAACCCACTTGGGGTCAGGGAGTACTTATAAAGGGGCTAGGATAACTCACTTGCGGTCAGAGAGTACATATAAAGGGGCTAGGATAACTCACTTGGTGTCAGGGAGTACCTCTATGGGACTAGGGTAACTCACATGAGGTCAGAGAGTACATATAAAGGGGATAGGATAACTCACTTGCGGTTAGAGAGTACATATAAAGGGGCTAGGATAACTCACATGGGGTCAGGGAGTACTATGAGACTAGGGTAACCCACTTGGGGTCAGGGAGTCCTTATAAGGGACTAGGGTAACTCAATTGCTGTCAGAGAGTAGATATAAAGGGGCAAGGATAACTCACTTGGGGTCAGGGAGTATTTCTATGGGACTAGGGTAACCTTCTTGTGGTTTGGGAGTACTTATATGGGACTAGGGTAACCCACTTAGGGTCAGGGAGTACTTATAAAGGGTCTAGGGAAACTTACATTGGGTCAGGGAATAGTAATATGGGACTAGGGTAACTCACTTGGGGTCTGGGTGTACATATAAAGCGGCTAGGATAACTCACTTGCGGTCAGAGAGTACATATAAAGGGGCTAGGATAATTCACTTGGGGTTAGGGAGTACATATAAAGGGGCTATGGTAACTCACTTGCCGTCAGAGAGTACTTCTATGGGACTAGGGTAACTCACTTGCGGTCAGAGAGTACATATTAAGGGGCTAGGATAACTCTCTTGGGGTTAGGGAGTACTTTTAAGGGACTAGGTTAACTCACTTGGGGTCTGGGAGTACATATAAAGCGGCTAGGATAACTCCCTTGCGGTCAGAGAGTACATATAAAGGGGCTAGGGTAACTCACTTGCGGTCAGAGAGTACATATAAAGGGGCTAGGATAACTCACTTGGGGTCAGGGAGTACGTCTATGGGACTAGGGTAACTCACATGAGGTCAGAGAGTACATATAAAGGGGATAGGATAACTCACTTGCGGTTAGAGAGTACATATAAAGGGGCTAGGATAACTCACTTGGGGTCAGGGAGTACTTAAAAAGGGGCTATGGTAACTCACTTGGGGTCAAGGAGTACTACTATGGGACTAGGGTAACTCACTTGCCGTCAGAGAGTATATATAAAGGGGCAAGGATAACTCACTTGGGGTCAGGGAGTATTTCTATGGGTCTAGGGTAACCTTCTTGTGGTCTGGGAGTACTTATATGGGACTAGGGTAACCCACTTAGGGTCAGGGAGTACTTATAAAGGGGCTAGGGAAACTCACATTGGGTCAGGGAATAGTAATATGGGACTAGGGTAACTCACTTGGGGTCTGGGTGTACATATAAAGCGGCTAGGATAACTCACTTGCGGTCAGAGTGTACTTCTATGGGACTAGGGTAACTCACTTGCGGTCAGAGAGTACATATAAAGGGGCTAGGACAACTCTCTTGGGGTCAGGGAGTACTTTTTAGGGACTAGTTTAACTCACTTGGGGTCTGGGAGTACTTATAAAGGGGCTATGGTACCTCACTTGGGGCAGGGAGTAGTTATAAGGGACTAAGGTAACTCACTTGGGGTCTGGGAGTACATATAAAGGGGCTAGGATAACTCAATTGGGGTCAAGGAGTACTTATAAAGGGGCTATGGTAACTCTTTTGGGGCCAAGGAGTACTAATATGAAACTAGGGTAACCCACTTGGGGTCAGGGAGTACTTATAAAGGGGCTAGGATAACTCACTTGCGGTCAGAGAGTACATATAAAGGGGCTAGGATAATTCACTTGGGGTCAGGGAGTACATATAAAGGGGCTATGGTAACTCACTTGGGGTCAAGGAGTACTACTATGGGACTAGGGTAACTCACTTGCCGTCAGAGAGTACATATAAAGGGGCTAGGATAACTCATTTGGGGTAGGGGAATACTTATAAAGGGGCTAGGATAACTCACTTGCGGTCAGAGAGTACATATAAAGGGGCTAGGGTAACTCACTTGCGATCAGAGAGTACATATAAAGGGGCTAGGGTATCTCACATGGGGTCAGGGAGTACTACTATGGGACTAGGGTAACTCACTTGCGGTCAGAGAGTACATATAAAGGGGCTAGGATAACTCACTTGCGGTCAGATAGTACATATAAAGGGGCTAGGATAACTCACTTGGGGTCAGGGAGTACGTCTATGGGACTAGGGTAACTCACATGAGGTCAGAGAGTACATATAAAGGGGATAGGATAACTCACTTGCCGCCAGAGAGTACATATAAAGGGGCTAGGGTAACTCATTTGGGGTCAGGTAGTACTTATAAACGGGCTATGGTAACTCAATTGGGGTCAGGGAGTACTACTATGGGACTAGGGTAACTCATTGCGGTCAGGTAGTACTTATAAAGGGGCTATGGTAACTCACTTGGGGTCAGGGAGTACTACTATGGGACTAGGGTAACTCACTTGCGGTCAGAGAGTACATATAAAGGGGCTAGGATAACTCACTTGGGGTCAGGGAGTACATATAAAGGTGATATGGTAACTCACTTGGGGTCAGGGAGTACTTATATAAGGGTTAAGGTAACTCACAATGGGGTCAGGGAGTACTTCTATGGGACTAGGGTAACCCACTTGGGGTCAGGGAGTCCTTATAAGGGACTAGGGTAACTCAATTGCCGTCAGAGAGTACATATAAAGGGGCTAGGATAACTCATTTGGGGTAGGGGAGTACTTATAAAGGGGCTATGGTAACTCACTTGGGGTCAGGAAGTACTTCTATGGAACTAGGGTAGCTCACTTAGGGTCTGGGAGTACATATAAAGCGGCTAGGGTAACTCACTTTGGGTCAAGGAGTACTTATATGGGACTAGGGTAACTCACTTGGGGTCTGGGAGTACATATAAAGGGGCTAGGATAACTCACTTGCGGTCAGAGAGTACATATAACGGGGCTAGGATAACTCACTTGGGGTCAGGGAGTACTTATAAAGGGGCTATGGTAACTCACTTAGGGTCAGGAAGTACTTCTATGGGATTAGGGTAACTCACTTGGGGTCAGGGAGTACGTCTGTGGGACTAGGGTAACTCACATGAGGTCAGAGTGTACATATAAAGGGGATAGGATAACTCACTTGCGGTCAGATAGTAAATATAAAGGGGCAAGGATAACTCACTTGGGGTCAGGGAGTACTTATAAAGGGGCTATGGTAACTCACTTGGGGTCAGGGAGTACTTATTTGGGACTAGGGTAACACACTTGCCGCCAGAGAGTACATATAAAGGGGCTAGGGTAACTCACTTGGTGTCAGGGAGTACGTCTATGGGACTAGGGTAACTCACATGAGGTCAGAGAGTACATATAAAGGGGATAGGATAACTCACTTGCGGTTAGAGAGTACATATAAAGGGGCTAGGATAACTCACTTGGGGTCAGGGAGTACTTATAAAGGGGCTATGGTAACTCACTTGGGGTCAGGAAGTACTTCTATGGAACTAGGGTAGCTCACTTGGGGTCTGGGAGTACATATAAAGCGGCTAGGGTAACTCACTTTGGGTCAAGGAGTACTTATATGGGACTAGGGTAACTCACTTGGGGTCTGGGAGTACATATAAAGGGGCTAGGATAACTCACTTGCGGTCAGAGAGTACATATAACGGGGCTAGGATAACTCACTTGGGGTCAGGGAGTACTTATAAAGGGGCTATGGTAACTCACTTAGGGTCAGGAAGTACTTCTATGGGATTAGGGTAACTCACTTGGGGTCAGGGAGTACGTCTGTGGGACTAGGGTAACTCACATGAGGTCAGAGTGTACATATAAAGGGGATAGGATAACTCACTTGCGGTCAGATAGTAAATATAAAGGGGCAAGGATAACTCACTTGGGGTCAGGGAGTACTTATAAAGGGGCTATGGTAACTCACTTGGGGTCAGGGAGTACTTATTTGGGACTAGGGTAACTCACTTGGGGTCTGGGAGTACATATAAAGCGGCTAGGGTAACTCACTTTGGGTCAAGGAGTACTTATATGGGACTAGGGTAACTCACTTGGGGTCTGGGAGTACATATAAAGGGGCTAGGATAACTCACTTGGGGTCAGGGAGTACTTATAAAGGGGCTATGGTAACTCACTTGGGGTCAGGAAGTACTTCTATGGAACTAGGGTAGCTCACTTGGGGTCTGGGAGTACATATAAAGGGGCTAGGATAACTCACTTGGGGTCAGGGAGTACTTATAAAGGGGCTATGGTAACTCACTTGGGGCCAAGGAGTACTACTATGAAACTAGGGTAACCCACTTGGGGTCAGGGAGTTCTTATAAAGGGGCTAGGATAACTCACTTGCGGACAGAGAGTACATATAAAGGGGCTAGGATAATTCACTTGGGGTTAGGGAGTACATATAAAGGGGCTATGGTAACTCACTTGCCGTCAGAGAGTACTTCTATGGGACTAGGGTAACTCACTTGCGGTCAGAGAGTACATATTAAGGGGCTAGGATAACTCTCTTGGGGTCAGGGAGTACTTTTAAGGGACTAGGTTAACTCACTTGGGGTCTGGGAGTACATATAAAGCGGCTAGGATAACTCCCTTGCGGTCAGAGAGTACATATAAAGGGGCTAGGGTAACTCACTTGCTGTCAGAGAGTACATATAAAGGGGCTAGGATAACTCACTTGGGGTCAGGGAGTACTTATAAAGGGGCTATGGTACCTCACTTGGTGTCAGGGAGTACCTCTATGGGACTAGGGTAACTCACATGAGGTCAGAGAGTACATATAAAGGGGATAGGATAACTCACTTGCGGTTAGAGAGTACATATAAAGGGGCTAGGATAACTCACATGGGGTCAGGGAGTACTATGAGACTAGGGTAACCCACTTGGGGTCAGGGAGTCCTTATAAGGGACTAGGGTAACTCAATTGCTGTCAGAGAGTAGATATAAAGGGGCAAGGATAACTCACTTGGGGTCAGGGAGTATTTCTATGGGACTAGGGTAACCTTCTTGTGGTTTGGGAGTACTTATATGGGACTAGGGTAACCCACTTAGGGTCAGGGAGTACTTATAAAGGGTCTAGGGAAACTTACATTGGGTCAGGGAATAGTAATATGGGACTAGGGAAACTCACTTGGGGTCTGGGTGTACATATAAAGCGGCTAGGATAACTCACTTGCGGTCAGAGAGTACATATAAAGGGGCTAGGATAATTCACTTGGGGTTAGGGAGTACATATAAAGGGGCTATGGTAACTCACTTGCCGTCAGAGAGTACTTCTATGGGACTAGGGTAACTCACTTGCGGTCAGAGAGTACATATTAAGGGGCTAGGATAACTCTCTTGGGGTTAGGGAGTACTTTTAAGGGACTAGGTTAACTCACTTGGGGTCTGGGAGTACATATAAAGCGGCTAGGATAACTCCCTTGCGGTCAGAGAGTACATATAAAGGGGCTAGGGTAACTCACTTGCGGTCAGAGAGTACATATAAAGGGGCTAGGATAACTCACTTGGGGTCAGGGAGTACGTCTATGGGACTAGGGTAACTCACATGAGGTCAGAGAGTACATATAAAGGGGATAGGATAACTCACTTGCGGTTAGAGAGTACATATAAAGGGGCTAGGATAACTCACTTGGGGTCAGGGAGTACTTAAAAAGGGGCTATGGTAACTCACTTGGGGTCAAGGAGTACTACTATGGGACTAGGGTAACTCACTTGCCGTCAGAGAGTATATATAAAGGGGCAAGGATAACTCACTTGGGGTCAGGGAGTATTTCTATGGGTCTAGGGTAACCTTCTTGTGGTCTGGGAGTACTTATATGGGACTAGGGTAACCCACTTAGGGTCAGGGAGTACTTATAAAGGGGCTAGGGAAACTCACATTGGGTCAGGGAATAGTAATATGGGACTAGGGTAACTCACTTGGGGTCTGGGTGTACATATAAAGCGGCTAGGATAACTCACTTGCGGTCAGAGTGTACTTCTATGGGACTAGGGTAACTCACTTGCGGTCAGAGAGTACATATAAAGGGGCTAGGACAACTCTCTTGGGGTCAGGGAGTACTTTTTAGGGACTAGTTTAACTCACTTGGGGTCTGGGAGTACTTATAAAGGGGCTATGGTACCTCACTTGGGGCAGGGAGTAGTTATAAGGGACTAAGGTAACTCACTTGGAGTCTGGGAGTACATATAAAGGGGCTAGGATAACTCAATTGGGGTCAAGGAGTACTTATAAAGGGGCTATGGTAACTCTTTTGGGGCCAAGGAGTACTAATATGAAACTAGGGTAACCCACTTGGGGTCAGGGAGTACTTATAAAGGGGCTAGGATAACTCACTTGCGGTCAGAGAGTACATATAAAGGGGCTAGGATAATTCACTTGGGGTCAGGGAGTACATATAAAGGGGCTATGGTAACTCACTTGGGGTCAAGGAGTACTACTATGGGACTAGGGTAACTCACTTGCCGTCAGAGAGTACATATAAAGGGGCTAGGATAACTCATTTGGGGTAGGGGAGTACTTATAAAGGGGCTAGGATAACTCACTTGCGGTCAGAGAGTACATATAAAGGGGCTAGGGTAACTCACTTGCGATCAGAGAGTACATATAAAGGGGCTAGGGTATCTCACATGGGGTCAGGGAGTACTACTATGGGACTAGGGTAACTCACTTGCGGTCAGAGAGTACATATAAAGGGGCTAGGATAACTCACTTGCGGTCAGATAGTACATATAAAGGGGCTAGGATAACTCACTTGGGGTCAGGGAGTACGTCTATGGGACTAGGGTAACTCACATGAGGTCAGAGAGTACATATAAAGGGGATAGGATAACTCACATGCCGCCAGAGAGTACATATAAAGGGGCTAGGGTAACTCATTTGGGGTCAGGTAGTACTTATAAACGGGCTATGGTAACTCAATTGGGGTCAGGGAGTACTACTATGGGACTAGGGTAACTCATTGCGGTCAGGTAGTACTTATAAAGGGGCTATGGTAACTCACTTGGGGTCAGGGAGTACTACTATGGGACTAGGGTAACTCACTTGCGGTCAGAGAGTACATATAAAGGGGCTAGGATAACTCACTTGGGGTCAGGGAGTACATATAAAGGTGATATGGTAACTCACTTGGGGTCAGGGAGTACTTATATAAGGGTTAAGGTAACTCACAATGGGGTCAGGGAGTACTTCTATGGGACTAGGGTAACCCACTTGGGGTCAGGGAGTCCTTATAAGGGACTAGGGTAACTCAATTGCCGTCAGAGAGTACATATAAAGGGGCTAGGGTAACTCATTTGGGGTAGGGGAGTACTTATAAAGGGGCTATGGTAACTCACTTGGGGTCAGGAAGTACTTCTATGGAACTAGGGTAGCTCACTTAGGGTCTGGGAGTACATATAAAGCGGCTAGGGTAACTCACTTTGGGTCAAGGAGTACTTATATGGGACTAGGGTAACTCACTTGGGGTCTGGGAGTACATATAAAGGGGCTAGGATAACTCACTTGCGGTCAGAGAGTACATATAACGGGGCTAGGATAACTCACTTGGGGTCAGGGAGTACTTATAAAGGGGCTATGGTAACTCACTTAGGGTCAGGAAGTACTTCTATGGGATTAGGGTAACTCACTTGGGGTCAGGGAGTACGTCTGTGGGACTAGGGTAACTCACATGAGGTCAGAGTGTACATATAAAGGGGATAGGATAACTCACTTGCGGTCAGATAGTAAATATAAAGGGGCAAGGATAACTCACTTGGGGTCAGGGAGTACTTATAAAGGGGCTATGGTAACTCACTTGGGGTCAGGGAGTACTTATTTGGGACTAGGGTAACTCACTTGCCGCCAGAGAGTACATATAAAGGGGCTAGGGTAACTCACTTGGTGTCAGGGAGTACGTCTATGGGACTAGGGTAACTCACATGAGGTCAGAGAGTACATATAAAGGGGATAGGATAACTCACTTGCGGTTAGAGAGTACATATAAAGGGGCTAGGATAACTCACTTGGGGTCAGGGAGTACTTATAAAGGGGCTATGGTAACTCACTTGGGGTCAGGAAGTACTTCTATGGGATTAGGGTAACTCACTTGGGGTCAGGGAGTACGTCTGTGGGACTAGGGTAACTCACATGAGGTCAGAGTGTACATATAAAGGGGATAGGATAACTCACTTGCGGTCAGATAGTACATATAAAGGGGCTAGGATAACTCACTTGGGGTCAGGGAGTACTTATAAAGGGGCTATGGTAACTCACTTGGGGTCAGGGAGTACTTATTTGGGACTAGGGTAACTCACTTGCCGCCAGAGAGTACATATAAAGGGGCTAGGGTAACTCACATGGGGTCAGGGAGTACTTATAAAGGGGCTATGGTAACTCACTTGCGGTCAGAGAGTACATATAAAGGGGCTAGGATAACTCACTTGGGGTCAGGGAGTACTTATAAAGGGGCTATGGTAACTCACTTGGGGCCAAGGAGTACTACTATGAAACTAGGGTAACCCACTTGGGGTCAGGGAGTACTTATAAAGGGGCTAGGATAACTCACTTGCGGTCAGAGAGTACATATAAAGGGGCTAGGATAATTCACTTGGGGTTAGGGAGTACATATAAAGGGGCTATGGTAACTCACTTGCCGTCAGAGAGTACTTCTATGGGACTAGGGTAACTCACTTGCGGTCAGAGAGTACATATTAAGGGGCTAGGATAACTATCTTGGGGTCAGGGAGTACATTTAAGGGACTAGGTTAACTCACTTGGGGTCTGGGAGTACATATAAAGGGGATAGGATAACTCACTTGCGGTTAGAGAGTACATATAAAGGGGCTAGGATAACTCACTTGGGATCAGGGAGTACTTAAAAAGGGGCTATGGTAACTCATTTGGGGTCAGGGAGTACTTATATTTGACGACGGTACATCACTTGGGGTCAGGGAGTACTTATATGGGACTAGGGTAACTCATCTGGGGACTTGGAGTACTTATAAAGGGGCTAGGATAATTCACTTGGGGTCAGGGAGTACATATAAAGGGGCTATGGTAACTCACTTGCCGTCAGAGAGTACATATAAAGGGGCTAGGATAATTCATTTGGGGTCAGGTAGTACTTATAAACGGGCTATGGTAACTCACTTGGGGTCAGGGAGTACTACTATGGGACTAGGGTAACTCACTTGCGGTCAGAGAGTACATATAAAGGGGCTAGGATAACTCACTTGGGGTCAGGGAGTACGTCTATGGGACTAGGGTTACTCACATGAGGTCAGAGAGTACATATAAAGGGGATAGGATAACTCACTTGCGGTTAGAGAGTACATATAAAGGGGCTAGGATAACTCACTTGGGGTCTGGGAGTACTTAAAAAGGGGCTAGGATAACTCACTAGGGGTCAGGGAGTACTTATAAAGGGGCTATGGTACCTCACTTGGGGTCAGGGAGTAGTTATAAGGGACTAAGGTAACTCACTTGGGGTCTGGGAGTACATATAAAGGGGCTAGGATAACTCACTTGGGGTCAGGGAGTACTTATAAAGGGGCTATGGTAACTCACTTGGGGCCAAGGAGTACTAATATGAAACTAGGGTAACCCACTTGGGGTCAGGGAGTACTTATAAAGGGGCTAGGATAACTCACTTGCGGTCAGAGAGTACATATAAAGGGGCTAGGATAATTCACTTGGGGTTAGGGAGTACATATAAAGGGGCTATGGTAACTCACTTGCCGTCTGAGAGTACATATAAAGGGGCTAGGATAACTCATTTGGGGTCAGGTAGTACTTATAAACGGGCTATGGTAACTCACTTGGGGTCAGGGAGTACTACTATGGGACTAGGGTAACTCACTTGGGGTCTGGGAGTACATATAAAGGGGCTAGGATAACTCACTTGGGGTCAGGGAGTACTTATAAAGGGGCTATGGTAACTCACTTGGGGCCAAGGAGTACTAATATGAAACTAGGGTAACCCACTTGGGGTCAGGGAGTACTTATAAAGGGGCTAGGATAACTCACTTGCGGTCAGAGAGTACATATAAAGGGGCTAGGATAATTCACTTGGGGTTAGGGAGTACATATAAAGGGGCTATGGTAACTCACTTGCCGTCAGAGAGTACATATAAAGGGGCTAGGATAACTCATTTGGGGTCAGGTAGTACTTATAAACGGGCTATGGTAACTCACTTGGGGTCAGGGAGTACTACTATGGGACTAGGGTAACTCACTTGCGGTCAGAGAGTACATATAAAGGGGCTAGGATAACTCATTTGGGGTCAGGTAGTACTTATAAAGGGGCTATGGTAACTCACTTGGGGTCAGGGAGTACTACTATGGGACTAGGGTAACTCACTTGTGGTTAGAGAGTACATATAAAGGGGCTAGGATAACTCATTTGGGGTCAGGTAGTACTTATAAACGGGCTATGGTAACTCACTTGGGGTCAGGGAGTACTACTATGGGACTAGGGTAACTCACTTGCGGTCAGAGAGTACATATAAAGGGGCTAGGATAACTCACTTGGGGTCAGGGAGTACGTCTATGGGACTAGGGTAACTCACATGAGGTCAGAGAGTACATATAAAGGGGATAGGATAACTCACTTGCGGTTAGAGAGTACATATAAAGGGGCTAGGATAACTCACTTGGGATCAGGGAGTACTTAAAAAGGGGCTATGGTAACTCATTTGGGGTCAGGGAGTACTTATATTTGACGAGGGTACATCACTTGGGGTCAGGGAGTACTTATATGGGACTAGGGTAACTCATCTGGGGACTTGGAGTACTTATAAAGGGGCTAGGATAATTCACTTGGGGTCAGGGAGTACATATAAAGGGGCTATGGTAACTCACTTGGGGTCAGGGAGTACTACTATGGGACTAGGGTAACTCACTTGCGGTCAGAGAGTACATATAAAGGGGCTAGGATAACTCACTTGGGGTCAGGGAGTACCTCTATGGGACTAGGGTAACTCACATGAGGTCAGAGAGTACATATAAAGGGGATAGGATAACTCACTTGCGGTTAGAGAGTACATATAAAGGGGCTAGGATAACTCACTTGGGGTCAGGGAGTACTTAAAAAGGGGCTAGGATAACTCACTAGGGGTCAGGGAGTACTTATAAAGGGGCTATGGTAACTCACTTGCCGTCAGAGAGTACATATAAAGGGGCTAGGATAACTCACTTGGGGTCAAGGAGTACTTATAAAGGGGCTATTGTAACTCTTTTGGGGCCAAGGAGTACTAATATGAAACTAGGGTAACCCACTTGGGGTCAGGGAGTATTTATAAAGGGGCTAGGATAACTCACTTGCGGTCAGAGAGTACATATAAAGGGGCTAGGATAATTCACTTGGGGTCAGGGAGTACATATAAAGGGGCTATGGTAACTCACTTGGGGTCAAGGAGTACTACTATGGGACTAGGGTAACTCACTTGCCGTCAGAGAGTACATATAAAGGGGCTAGGATAACTCATTTGGGGTAAGGGAGTACTTATAAAGGGGCTAGGATAACTCACTTGCGGTCAGAGAGTACATATAAAGGGGCTAGGATAACTCATTTGGGGTCAGGTAGTACTTATAAAGGGGCTATGGTAACTCACTTGGGGTCAGGGAGTACATATAAAGGGGCTAGGATAACTCATTTGGGGTCAGGTAGTACTTATAAAGGGGCTATGGTAACTCACTTGGGGTCAGGGAGTACTACTATGGGACTAGGGTAACTCACTTGCGCTTAGAGAGTACATATAAAGGGGCTAGGATAACTCATTTGGGCTCAGGTAGTACTTATAAACGGGCTATGGTAACTCACTTGGGGTCAGGGAGTACTACTATGGGACTAGGGTAACTCACTTGCTCTTAGAGAGTACATATAAAGGGGCTAGGATAACTCATTTGGGCTCAGGTAGTACTTATAAACGGGCTATGGTAACTCACTTGGGTTCAGGGAGTACTACTATGGGACTAGGGTAACTCACTTGCGGTCAGAGAGTACATATAAAGGGGCTAGGATAACTCACTTGGGGTCAGGGAGTACGTCTATGGGACTAGGGTAACTCACATGAGGTCAGAGAGTACATATAAAGGGGCTAGGATAACTCATTTGGGGTAAGGGAGTACTTATAAAGGGGCTAGGATAACTCACTTGCGGTCAGAGAGTACATATAAAGGGGCTAGGATAACTCATTTGGGGTCAGGTAGTACTTATAAAGGGGCTATGGTAACTCACTTGGGGTCAGGGAGTACATATAAAGGGGCTAGGATAACTCATTTGGGGTCAGGTAGTACTTATAAAGGGGCTATGGTAACTCACTTGGGGTCAGGGAGTACTACTATGGGACTAGGGTAACTCACTTGCGCTTAGAGAGTACATATAAAGGGGCTAGGATAACTCATTTGGGCTCAGATAGTACTTATAAACGGGCTATGGTAACTCACTTGGGGTCAGGGAGTACTACTATGGGACTAGGGTAACTCACTTGCTCTTAGAGAGTACATATAAAGGGGCTAGGATAACTCATTTGGGCTCAGGTAGTACTTATAAACGGGCTATGGTAACTCACTTGGGTTCAGGGAGTACTACTATGGGACTAGGGTAACTCACTTGCGGTCAGAGAGTACATATAAAGGGGCTAGGATAACTCACTTGGGGTCAGGGAGTACGTCTATGGGACTAGGGTAACTCACATGAGGTCAGAGAGTACATATAAAGGGGATAGGATAACTCACTTGCGGTTAGAGAGTACATATAAAGGGGCTAGGATAACTCACTTGGGATCAGGGAGTACTTAAAAAGGGGCTATGGTAACTCATTTGGGGTCAGGGAGTACTTATATTTGACGAGGGTACATCACTTGGGGTCAGGGAGTACTTATATGAGACTAGAGTAACTCATCTGGGGACTTGGAGTACTTATAAAGGGGCTAGGATAATTCACTTGGGCTCAGGGAGTACATATAAAGGGGCTATGGTAACTCACTTGGGGTCAGGGAGTACTACTATGGGACTAGGGTAACTCACTTGCGGTCAGAGAGTACATATAAAGGGGCTAGGATAACTCACTTGGGGTCAGGGAGTACCTCTATGGGGCTAGGGTAACTCACTTGCGGTCAGAGAGTACATATAAAGGGGCTAGGATAACTCACTTGGGGTCAGGGAGTACTTATAAAGGGGCTATGGTACCTCACTTGGGGTCAGGGAGTAGTTATAAGGGACTAAGGTAACTGACTTGGGGTCTGGGAGTACATATAAAGGGGCTAGGATAACTGACTTGGGGTCAGGGAGTACTTATAAAGGGGCTATGGTAACTCACTTGGGGCCAAGGAGTACTAATATGAAACTAGGGTAACCCACTTGGGGTCAGGGAGTACTTATAAAGGGGCTAGGATAACTCACTTGCGGTCAGAGAGTATATATAAAGGGGCTAGGATAATTCACTTGGGGTTAGGGAGTACATATAAAGGGGCTATGGTAACTCACTTGCCGTCAGAGAGTACATATAAAGGGGCTAGAATAACTCATTTGGGGTCAGGTAGTACTTATAAACGGGCTATGGTAACTCAGTTGGGGTCAGGGAGTACTACTATGGGACTAGGGTAACTCACTTGCGGTCAGAGAGTACATATAAAGGGGCTAGGATAACTCATTTGGGGTCAGGTAGTACTTATAAAGGGGCTATGGTAACTCACTTGGGGTCAGGGAGTACTACTATGGGACTAGGGTAACTCACTTGCGCTTAGAGAGTACATATAAAGGGGCTAGGATAACTCATTTGGGCTCAGGTAGTATTTATAAACGGGCTATGGTAACTCACTTGGGGTCAGGGAGTACTACTATGGGACTAGGGTAACTCACTTGCGGTCAGAGAGTACATATAAAGGGGCTAGGATAACTCACTTGGGGTCAGGGAGTACGTCTATGGGACTAGGGTAACTCACATGAGGTCAGAGAGTACATATAAAGGGGATAGGATAACTCACTTGCGGTTAGAGGGTACATATAAAGGGGCTAGGATAACTCACTTGGGATCAGGGAGTACTTAAAAAGGGGCTATGGTAACACATTTGGGGTCAGGGAGTACTTATATTTGACGAGGGTACATCACTTGGGGTCAGGGAGTACTTATATGGGACTAGGGTAACTCATCTGGGGACTTGGAGTACTTATAAAGGGGCTAGGATAATTCACTTGGGGTCAGGGAGTACATATAAAGGGGCTATGGTAACTCACTTGGGGTCAGGGAGTACTACTATGGGACTAGGGTAACTCACTTGCGGTCAGAGAGTACATATAAAGGGGCTAGGATAACTCACTTGGGGTCAGGGAGTACCTCTATGGGACTAGGGTAACTCACATGAGGTCAGAGAGTACATATAAAGGGGATAGGATAACTCACTTGCGGTTAGAGAGTACATATAAAGGGGCTAGGATAACTCACTTGGGGTCAGGGAGTACTTAAAAAGGGGCTAGGATAACTCACTAGGGGTCAGGGAGTACTTATAAAGGGGCTATGGTAACTCACTTGCCGTCAGAGAGTACATATAAAGGGGCTAGGATAACTCACTTGGGGTCAAGGAGTACTTATAAAGGGGCTATTGTAACTCTTTTGGGGCCAAGGAGTACTAATATGAAACTAGGGTAACCCACTTGGGGTCAGGGAGTATTTATAAAGGGGCTAGGATAACTCACTTGCGATCAGAGAGTACATATAAAGGGGCTAGGATAATTCACTTGGGGTCATGGAGTACATATAAAGGGGCTATGGTAACTCACTTGGGGTCAAGGAGTACTACTATGGGACTAGGGTAACTCACTTGCCGTCAGAGAGTACATATAAAGGGGCTAGGATAACTCATTTGGGGTAAGGGAGTACTTATAATGGGGCTAGGATAACTCACTTGCGGTCAGAGAGTACATATAAAGGGGCTAGGGTAACTCACTTGCGATCAGAGAGTACATATAAAGGGGCTAGGATAACTCACTTGGGGTCAGGGAGTACGTCTATGGGACTAGGGTAACTCACATGAGGTCAGAGAGTACATATAAAGGGGATAGGATAACTCACATGCGGTTAGAGAGTACATATAAAGGGGCTAGGATAACTCATTTGGGGTCAGGTAGTACTTATAAACGGGCTATGGTAACTGACTTGGGGTCAGGGAGTACTACTATGGGACTAGGGTAACTCACTTGCGGTTAGAGAGTACATATAAAGGGGCTAGGATAACTCACTTGGGGTCAGGGAGTACGTCTATGGGACTAGGGTAACTCACATGAGGTCAGAGAGTACATATAAAGGGGATAGGATAACTCACTTGCGGTTAGAGAGTACATATAAAGGGGCTAGTGTATCTCACATGGGGTCAGAGAGTACTTATAAAGGGGCTATGGTAACTCACTTGCGGTCAGAGAGTACATATAAAGGGGCTAGGGTAACTCACTTGCGATCAGAGAGTACATATAAAGGGGCTAGGGTATCTCACATGGGGTCAGGGAGTACTTATAAAGGGGCTATGGTAACTCACTTGCGGTCAGAGAGTACATATAAAGGGGCTAGGATAACTCACTTGGGGTCAGGGAGTGCTTATAAAGGGGCTATGGTAACTCACTTGGGGTCAAGGAGTACTTATATGGGACTAGGTTAACTCACTTGGGGTCTGGGAGTACATATAAAGGGGCTAGGATAACTCACTTGCGGTCAGAGAGTACATATAAAGGGACTAGGATAACTCACTTGGGGTCAGGGAATACATCTATGGGACTAGGGTAACACACTTGGGTCAGGGAGTACTTATAAAGGGGCTAGGATAACTCACTTGCGGTCAGAGAGTACATATAAAGGGGCTAGGATAATTCACTTGGGGTCAGGGAGTACATATAAAGGGGCTATGGTAACTCACTTGGGGTCAGGGAGTAATTATAAAGGGGCTATGGTAACTCACTTGGGGTCAGGGAGTACTTATTTGGGACTAGGGTAACTCACTTGCCGCCAGAGAGTACATATAAAGGGGCTAGGGTAACTCACATGGGGTCAGGGAGTACTTATAAAGGGGCTATGGTAACTCACTTGCGGTCAGAGAGTACATATAAAGGGGCTAGGATAACTCATTTGGGGTCAGGTAGTACTTATAAACGGGCTATGGTAACTCACTTGGGGTCAGGGAGTACTACTATGGGACTAGGGTAACTCACTTGCGGTCAGAGAGTACATATAAAGGGGCTAGGATAACTCACTTGGGGTCAGGGAGTACCTCTATGGGACTAGGGTAACTCACATGAGGTCAGAGAGTACATATAAAGGGGCTATGGTAACTCACTTGCCGTCAGAGAGTACATATAAAGGGGCTAGGATAACTCATTTGGGGTCAGGTAGTACTTATAAACGGGCTATGGTAACTCACTTGGGGTCAGGGAGTACTACTATGGGACTAGGGTAACTCACTTGCGGTCAGAGAGTACATATAAAGGGGCTAGGATAACTCATTTGGGGTCAGGTAGTACTAATAAAGGGGCTATGGTAACTCACTTGGGGTCAGGGAGTACTACTATGGGACTAGGGTAACTCACTTGTGGTTAGAGAGTACATATAAAGGGGCTTGGATAACTCATTTGGGGTCAGGTAGTACTTATAAACGGGCTATGGTAACTCACTTGGGGTCAGGGAGTACTACTATGGGACTAGGGTAACTCACTTGCGGTCAGAGAGTACATATAAAGGGGCTAGGATAACTCACTTGGGGTCAGGGAGTACGTCTATGGGACTAGGGTAACTCACATGAGGTCAGAGAGTACATATAAAGGGGATAGGATAACTCACTTGCGGTTAGAGAGTACATATAAAGGGGCTAGGATAACTCACTTGGGATCAGGGAGTACTTAAAAAGGGGCTAGGGTAACTCACATGGGATCAGGGAGTACTTATAAAGGGGCTATGGTAACTCACTTGCGGTCAGAGAGTACATATAAAGGGGCTAGGATAACTCACTTGGGGTCAGGGAGTACTTATAAAGGGGCTATGGTAACTCACTTGGGGTCAAGGAGTACTTATATGGGACTAGGTTAACTCACTTGGGGTCTGGGAGTACATATAAAGGGGCTAGGATAACTCACTTGCGGTCAGAGAGTATATATAAAGGGGCTAGGGTAACTCACTAGGGGTCAGGGAGAACTTATAAAGGGGCTATGGTAACTCACATGGGGTCAAGGAGTACTACTATGGGTCTAGGGTAACTCACTTGCCGTCAGAGAGTACATATAAAGGGGCTAGGATAACTCACTTGCGGTCAGAGAGTACATATAAAGGGACTAGGATAACTCACTTGGGGTCAGGGAATACATCTATGGGACTAGGGTAACACACTTGGGTCAGGGAGTACTTATAAAGGGGCTAGGATAACTCACTTGCGGTCAGAGAGTACATATAAAGGGGCTAGGATAATTCACTTGGGGTCAGGGAGTACATATAAAGGGGCTATGGTAACTCACTTGGGGTCAGGGAGTACTTATAAAGGGGCTATGGTAACTCACTTGGGGTCAGGGAGTACTTATTTGGGACTAGGGTAACTCACTTGCCGCCAGAGAGTACATATAAAGGGGCTAGGGTAACTCACATGGGGTCAGGGAGTACTTATAAAGGGGCTATGGTAACTCACTTGCGGTCAGAGAGTACATATAAAGGGGCTAGGATAACTCATTTGGGGTCAGGTAGTACTTATAAACGGGCTATGGTAACTCACTTGGGGTCAGGGAGTACTACTATGGGACTAGGGTAACTCACTTGCGGTCAGAGAGTACATATAAAGGGGCTAGGATAACTCACTTGGGGTCAGGGAGTACCTCTATGGGACTAGGGTAACTCACATGAGGTCAGAGAGTACATATAAAGGGGCTATGGTAACTCACTTGCCGTCAGAGAGTACATATAAAGGGGCTAGGATAACTCATTTGGGGTCAGGTAGTACTTATAAACGGGCTATGGTAACTCACTTGGGGTCAGGGAGTACTACTATGGGACTAGGGTAACTCACTTGCGGTCAGAGAGTACATATAAAGGGGCTAGGATAACTCATTTGGGGTCAGGTAGTACTTATAAAGGGGCTATGGTAACTCACTTGGGGTCAGGGAGTACTACTATGGGACTAGGGTAACTCACTTGTGGTTAGAGAGTACATATAAAGGGGCTTGGATAACTCATTTGGGGTCAGGTAGTACTTATAAACGGGCTATGGTAACTCACTTGGGGTCAGGGAGTACTACTATGGGACTAGGGTAACTCACTTGCGGTCAGAGAGTACATATAAAGGGGCTAGGATAACTCACTTGGGGTCAGGGAGTACGTCTATGGGACTAGGGTAACTCACATGAGGTCAGAGAGTACATATAAAGGGGATAGGATAACTCACTTGCGGTTAGAGAGTACATATAAAGGGGCTAGGATAACTCACTTGGGATCAGGGAGTACTTAAAAAGGGGCTATGGTAACTCATTTGGGGTCAGGGAGTACTTATATTTGACGAGGGTACATCACTTGGGGTCAGGGAGTACTTATATGGGACTAGGGTAACTCATCTGGGGACTTGGAGTACTTATAAAGGGGCTAGGATAATTCACTTGGGGTCAGGGAGTACATATAAAGGGGCTATGGTAACTCACTTGCCGTCAGAGAGTACATATAAAGGGGCTAGGATAACTCATTTGGGGTCAGGTAGTACTTATAAACGGGCTATGGTAACTCACTTGGTGTCAGGGAGTACTACTATGGGACTAGGGTAACTCACTTGCGGTCAGAGAGTACATATAAAGGGGCTAGGATAACTCACTTGGGGTCAGGGAGTACCTCTATGGGACTAGGGTAACTCACATGAGGTCAGAGAGTACATATAAAGGGGATAGGATAACTCACTTGCGGTTAGAGAGTACATATAAAGGGGCTAGGATAACTCACTTGGGGTCTGGGAGTACTTAAAAAGGGGCTAGGATAACTCACTAGGGGTCAGGGAGTACTTATAAAGGGGCTATGGTACCTCACTTGGGGTCAGGGAGTAGTTATAAGGGACTAAGGTAACTCACTTGGGGTCTGGGAGTACATATAAAGGGGCTAGGATAACTCACTTGGGGTCAGGGAGTACTTATAAAGGGGCTATGGTAACTCACTTGGGGCCAAGGAGTAGTAATATGAAACTAGGGTAACCCACTTGGGGTCAGGGAGTACTTATAAAGGGGCTAGGATAACTCACTTGCGGTCAGAGAGTACATATAAAGGGGCTAGGATAATTCACTTGGGGTTAGGGAGTACATATAAAGGGGCTATGGTAACTCACTTGCCGTCAGAGAGTACATATAAAGGGGCTAGGATAACTCATTTGGGGTCAGGTAGTACTTATAAACGGGCTATGGTAACTCACTTGGGGTCAGGGAGTACTACTATGGGACTAGGGTAACTCACTTGCGGTCAGAGAGTACATATAAAGGGGCTAGGATAACTCATTTGGGGTCAGGTAGTACTTATAAAGGGGCTATGGTAACTCACTTGGGGTCAGGGAATACTACTATGGGACTAGGGTAACTCACTTGCGCTTAGAGAGTACATATAAAGGGGCTAGGATAACTCATTTGGGCTCAGGTAGTACTTATAAACGGGCTATGGTAACTCACTTGGGGTCAGGGAGTACTACTATGGGACTAGGGTAACTCACTTGCGGTCAGAGAGTACATATAAAGGGGCTAGGATAACTCACTTGGGGTCAGGGAGTACGTCTATGGGACTAGGGTAACTCACATGAGGTCAGAGAGTACATATAAAGGGGATAGGATAACTCACTTGCGGTTAGAGAGTACATATAAAGGGGCTAGGATAACTCACTTGGGATCAGGGAGTACTTAAAAAGGGGGTATGGTAACTCATTTGGGGTCAGGGAGTACTTATATTTGACGAGGGTACATCACTTGGGGTCAGGGAGTACTTATATGAGACTAGGGTAACTCATCTGGGGACTTGGAGTACTTATAAAGGGGCTAGGATAATTCACTTGGGGTCAGGGAGTACATATAAAGGGGCTATGGTAACTCACTTGGGGTCAGGGAGTACTACTATGGGACTAGGGTAACTCACTTGCGGTCAGAGAGTACATATAAAGGGGCTAGGATAACTCACTTGGGGTCAGGGAGTACCTCTATGGGGCTAGGGTAACTCACTTGCGGTCAGAGAGTACATATAAAGGGGCTAGGATAACTCACTTGGGGTCAGGGAGTACCTCTATGGGGCTAGGGTAACTCACTTGCGGTCAGAGAGTACATATAAAGGGGCTAGGATAACTCACTTGGGGTCAGGGAGTACTTATAAAGGGGCTATGGTACCTCACTTGGGGTCAGGGAGTACTTATATGAGACTAGGGTAACTCATCTGGGGACTTGGAGTACTTATAAAGGGGCTAGGATAATTCACTTGGGGTCAGGGAGTACATATAAAGGGGCTATGGTAACTCACTTGGGGTCAGGGAGTACTACTATGGGACTAGGGTAACTCACTTGCGGTCAGAGAGTACATATAAAGGGGCTAGGATAACTCACTTGGGGTCAGGGAGTACCTCTATGGGGCTAGGGTAACTCACTTGCGGTCAGAGAGTACATATAAAGGGGCTAGGATAACTCACTTGGGGTCAGGGAGTACTTATAAAGGGGCTATGGTACCTCACTTGGGGTCAGGGAGTAGTTATAAGGGACTAAGGTAACTCACTTGGGGTCTGGGAGTACATATAAAGGGGCTAGGATAACTGACTTGGGGTCAGGGAGTACTTATAAAGGGGCTATGGTAACTCACTTGGGGCCAAGGAGTACTAATATGAAACTAGGGTAACCCACTTGGGGTCAGGGAGTACTTATAATGGGGCTAGGATAACTCACTTGCGGTCAGAGAGTATATATAAAGGGGCTAGGATAATTCACTTGGGGTTAGGGAGTACAAATAAAGGGGCTATGGTAACTCACTTGCCGTCAGAGAGTACATATAAAGGTGCTAGGATAACTCATTTGGGGTCAGGTAGTACTTATAAACGGGCTATGGTAACTCACTTGGGGTCAGGGAGTACTACTATGGGACTAGGGTAACTCACTTGCGGTCAGAGAGTACATATAAAGGGGCTAGGATAACTCATTTGGGGTCAGGTAGTACTTATAAAGGGGCTATGGTAACTCACTTGGGGTCAGGGAGTACTACTATGGGACTAGGGTAACTCACTTGCGCTTAGAGAGTACATATAAAGGGGCTAGGATAACTCATTTGGGCTCAGGTAGTACTTATAAACGGGCTATGGTAACTCACTTGGGGTCAGGGAGTACTACTATGGGACTAGGGTAACTCACTTGCGGTCAGAGAGTACATATAAAGGAGCTAGGATAACTCACTTGGGGTCAGGGAGTACGTCTATGGGACTAGGGTAACTCACATGAGGTCAGAGAGTACATATGAAGGGGATAGGATAACTCACTTGCGGTTAGAGAGTACATATAAAGGGGCTAGGATAACTCACTTGGGATCAGGGAGTACTTAAAAAGGGGCTATGGTAACTCATTTGGGGTCAGGGAGTACTTATATTTGACGAGGGTACATCACTTGGGGTCAGGGAGTACTTATATGGGACTAGGGTAACTCATCTGGGGACTTGGAGTACTTATAAAGGGGCTAGGATAATTCACTTGGGGTCAGGGAGTACATATAAAGGGGCTATGGTAACTCACTTGGGGTCAGGGAGTACTACTATGGGACTAGGGTAACTCACTTGCGGTCAGAGAGTACATATAAAGGGGCTAGGATAACTCACTTGGGGTCAGGGAGTACCTCTATGGGACTAGGGTAACTCACATGAGGTCAGAGAGTACATATAAAGGGGATAGGATAACTCACTTGCGGTTAGAGAGTACATATAAAGGGGCTAGGATAACTCACTTGGGGTCAGGGAGTACTTAAAAAGGGGCTAGGATAACTCACTAGGGGTCAGGGAGTACTTATAAAGGGGCTATGGTAACTCACTTGCCGTCAGAGAGTACATATAAAGGGGCTAGGATAACTCACTTGGGGTCAAGGAGTACTTATAAAGGGGCTATTGTAACTCTTTTGGGGCCAAGGAGTACTAATATGAAACTAGGGTAACCCACTTGGGGTCAGGGAGTATTTATAAAGGGGCTAGGATAACTCACTTGCGGTCAGAGAGTACATATAAAGGGGCTAGGATAATTCACTTGGGGTCAGGGAGTACATATAAAGGGGCTATGGTAACTCACTTGGGGTCAAGGAGTACTACTATGGGACTAGGGTAACTCACTTGCCGTCAGAGAGTACATATAAAGGGGCTAGGATAACTCATTTGGGGTAAGGGAGTACTTATAAAGGGGCTAGGATAACTCACTTGCGGTCAGAGAGTACATATAAAGGGGCTAGGATAACTCATTTGGGGTCAGGTAGTACTTATAAAGGGGCTATGGTAACTCACTTGGGGTCAGGGAGTACATATAAAGGGGCTAGGATAACTCATTTGGGGTCAGGTAGTACTTATAAAGGGGCTATGGTAACTCACTTGGGGTCAGGGAGTACTACTATGGGACTAGGGTAACTCACTTGCGCTTAGAGAGTACATATAAAGGGGCTAGGATAACTCATTTGGGCTCAGGTAGTACTTATAAACGGGCTATGGTAACTCACTTGGGGTCAGGGAGTACTACTATGGGACTAGGGTAACTCACTTGCTCTTAGAGAGTACATATAAAGGGGCTAGGATAACTCATTTGGGCTCAGGTAGTACTTATAAACGGGCTATGGTAACTCACTTGGGTTCAGGGAGTACTACTATGGGACTAGGGTAACTCACTTGCGGTCAGAGAGTACATATAAAGGGGCTAGGATAACTCACTTGGGGTCAGGGAGTACGTCTATGGGACTAGGGTAACTCACATGAGGTCAGAGAGTACATATAAAGGGGATAGGATAACTCACTTGCGGTTAGAGAGTACATATAAAGGGGCTAGGATAACTCACTTGGGATCAGGGAGTACTTAAAAAGGGGCTATGGTAACTCATTTGGGGTCAGGGAGTACTTATATTTGACGAGGGTACATCACTTGGGGTCAGGGAGTACTTATATGGGACTAGGGTAACTCATCTGGGGACTTGGAGTACTTATAAAGGGGCTAGGATAATTCACTTGGGGTCAGGGAGTACATATAAAGGGGCTATGGTAACTCACTTGGGGTCAGGGAGTACTACTATGGGACTAGGGTAACTCACTTGCGGTCAGAGAGTACATATAAAGGGGCTAGGATAACTCACTTGGGGTCAGGGAGTACCTCTATGGGACTAGGGTAACTCACATGAGGTCAGAGAGTACATATAAAGGGGATAGGATAACTCACTTGCGGTTAGAGAGTACATATAAAGGGGCTAGGATAACTCACTTGGGGTCAGGGAGTACTTAAAAAGGGGCTAGGATAACTCACTAGGGGTCAGGGAGTACTTATAAAGGGGCTATGGTAACTCACTTGCCGTCAGAGAGTACATATAAAGGGGCTAGGATAACTCACTTGGGGTCAAGGAGTACTTATAAAGGGGCTATTGTAACTCTTTTGGGGCCAAGGAGTACTAATATGAAACTAGGGTAACCCACTTGGGGTCAGGGAGTATTTATAAAGGGGCTAGGATAACTCACTTGCGGTCAGAGAGTACATATAAAGGGGCTAGGATAATTCACTTGGGGTCAGGGAGTACATATAAAGGGGCTATGGTAACTCACTTGGGGTCAAGGAGTACTACTATGGGACTAGGGTAACTCACTTGCCGTCAGAGAGTACATATAAAGGGGCTAGGATAACTCATTTGGGGTAAGGGAGTACTTATAAAGGGGCTAGGATAACTCACTTGCGGTCAGAGAGTACATATAAAGGGGCTAGGATAACTCATTTGGGGTCAGGTAGTACTTATAAAGGGGCTATGGTAACTCACTTGGGGTCAGGGAGTACATATAAAGGGGCTAGGATAACTCATTTGGGGTCAGGTAGTACTTATAAACGGGCTATGGTAACTCAGTTGGGGTCAGGGAGTACTACTATGGGACTAGGGTAACTCACTTGCGGTCAGAGAGTACATATAAAGGGGCTAGGATAACTCATTTGGGCTCAGGTAGTACTTATAAACGGGCTATGGTAACTCACTTGGGGTCAGGGAGTACTACTATGGGACTAGGGTAACTCACTTGTGCATAGAGAGTACATATAAAAGGGCTAGGATAACTCATTTGGGCTCAGGTAGTACTTATAAACGGGCTATGGTAACTCACTTGGGGTCAGGGAGTACTACTATGGGACTAGGGTAACTCACTTGCGGTCAGAGAGTACATATAAAGGGGCTAGGATAACTCACTTGGGGTCAGGGAGTACGTCTATGGGACTAGGGTAACTCACATGAGGTCAGAGAGTACATATAAAGGGGATAGGATAACTCACTTGCGGTTAGAGAGTACATATAAAGGGGCTAGGATAACTCACTTGGGATCAGGGAGTACTTAAAAAGGGGCTATGGTAACTCATTTGGGGTCAGGGAGTACTTATATTTGACGAGGGTACATCACTTGGGGTCAGGGAGTACTTATATGGGACTAGGGTAACTCATCTGGGGACTTGGAGTACTTATAAAGGGGCTAGGATAATTCACTTGGGGTCAGGGAGTACATATAAAGGGGCTATGGTAACTCACTTGGGGTCAGGGAGTACTACTATGGGACTAGGGTAACTCACTTGCGGTCAGAGAGTACATATAAAGGGGCTAGGATAACTCACTTGGGGTCAGGGAGTACCTCTATGGGACTAGGGTAACTCACATGAGGTCAGAGAGTACATATAAAGGGGATAGGATAACTCACTTGCGGTTAGAGAGTACATATAAAGGGGCTAGGATAACTCACTTGGGGTCAGGGAGTACTTAAAAAGGGGCTAGGATAACTCACTAGGGGTCAGGGAGTACTTATAAAGGGGCTATGGTAACTCACTTGCCGTCAGAGAGTACATATAAAGGGGCTAGGATAACTCACTTGGGGTCAAGGAGTACTTATAAAGGGGCTATTGTAACTCTTTTGGGGCCAAGGAGTACTAATATGAAACTAGGGTAACCCACTTGGGGTCAGGGAGTATTTATAAAGGGGCTAGGATAACTCACTTGCGATCAGAGAGTACATATAAAGGGGCTAGGATAATTCACTTGGGGTCAGGGAGTACATATAAAGGGGCTATGGTAACTCACTTGGGGTCAAGGAGTACTACTATGGGACTAGGGTAACTCACTTGCCGTCAGAGAGTACATATAAAGGGGCTAGGATAACTCATTTGGGGTAAGGGAGTACTTATAATGGGGCTAGGATAACTCACTTGCGGTCAGAGAGTACATATAAAGGGGCTAGGGTAACTCTCTTGCGATCAGAGAGTACTTTTAAGGGACTAGGTTAACTCACTTGGGGTCTGGGAGTACATATAAAGCGGCTAGGATAACTCACTTGCGGTCAGAGAGTACATATAAAGGGGCTAGGGTAACTCACTTGCGGTCAGAGAGTACATATAAAGGGGCTAGGATAACTCACTTGGGGTCAGGGAGTACTTATAAAGGGGCTATGGTACCTCACTTGGGGTCAGGGAGTAGTTATAAGGGACTAAGGTAACTCACTTGGGGTCTGGGAGTACATATAAAGGGGCTAGGATAACTCACTTGGAGTCAAGGAGTACTTATAAAGGGGCTATGGTAACTCTTTTGGGGCCAAGGAGTACTAATATGAAACTAGGGTAACCCACATGGGGTCAGGGAGTACTTATAAAGGGGCTAGGATAACTCACTTGCGGTCAGAGAGTACATATAAAGGGGCTAGGATAATTCACTTGGGGTCAGGGAGTACATATAAAGGGGCTATGGTAACTCACTTGCGGTCAGAGTGTACTTCTATGGGACTAGGGTAACTCACTTGCGGTCAGAGAGTACATATAAAGGGGCTAGGATAACTCTCTTGGGGTCAGGGAGTACTTTTAAGGGACTAGGTTAACTCACTTGGGGTCTGGGAGTACATATAAAGCGGCTAGGATAACTCACTTGCGGTCAGAGAGTACATATAAAGGGGCTAGGGTAACTCACTTGCGGTCAGAGAGTACATATAAAGGGGCTAGGATAACTCACTTGGGGTCAGGGAGTACTTATAAAGGGGCTATGGTACCTCACTTGGGGTCAGGGAGTAGTTATAAGGGACTAAGGTAACTCACTTGGGGTCTGGGAGTACATATAAAGGGGCTAGGATAACTCACTTGGAGTCAAGGAGTACTTATAAAGGGGCTATGGTAACTCTTTTGGGGCCAAGGAGTACTAATATGAAACTAGGGTAACCCACATGGGGTCAGGGAGTACTTATAAAGGGGCTAGGATAACTCACTTGCGGTCAGAGAGTACATATAAAGGGGCTAGGATAATTCACTTGGGGTCAGGGAGTACATATAAAGGGGCTATGGTAACTCACTTGGGGTCAAGGAGTACTACTATGGGACTAGGGTAACTCACTTGCCGTCAGAGAGTACATATAAAGGGGCTAGGATAACTCATTTGGGGCAGGGGAGTACTTATAAAGGGGCTAGGATAACTCACTTGCGGTCAGATAGTACATATAAAGGGGCTAGGATAACTCACTTGGGGTCAGGGAGTACGTCTATGGGACTAGGGTAACTCACTTGCGGTTAGAGAGTACATATAAAGGGGCTAGGATAACTCACTTGCGGTCAGAGAGTACATATAAAGGGGCTAGGATAACTCACTTGGGGTCAGGGAGTACGTCTATGGGACTAGGGTAACTCACATGAGGTCAGAGAGTACATATAAAGGGGATAGGATAACTCACTTGCGGTTAGAGAGTACATATAAAGGGGCTATGGTACCTCACTTGGGGTCAGGGAGTAGTTATAAGGGAGTAAGGTAACTCACTTGGGGTCTGGGAGTACATATAAAGGGGCTAGGATAACTCACTTGGGGTCAAGGAGTACTTATAAAGGGGCTAGGATAACTCACTTGCGGTCAGAGAGTACATATAAAGGGGCTAGGATAATTCACTTGGGGTCAGGGAGTACATATAAAGGGGCTATGGTAACTCACTTGGGGTCAAGGAGTACTACTATGGGACTAGGGTAACTCACTTGCCGTCAGAGAGTACATATAAAGGGGCTAGGATAACTCATTTGGGGCAGGGGAGTACTTATAAAGGGGCTAGGATAACTCACTTGCGGTCAGATAGTACATATAAAGGGGCTTGGGTAACTCTCTTGCGATCAGAGAGTACATATAAAGGGGCTATGGTACCTCACTTGGGGTCAGGGAGTAGTTATAAGGGAGTAAGGTAACTCACTTGGGGTCTGGGAGTACATATAAAGGGGCTAGGATAACTCACTTGGGGTCAAGGAGTACTTATAAAGGGGCTAGGATAACTCACTTGCGGTCAGAGAGTACATATAAAGGGGCTAGGATAATTCACTTGGGGTCAGGGAGTACATATAAAGGGGCTATGGTAACTCACTTGGGGTCAAGGAGTACTACTATGGGACTAGGGTAACTCACTTGCCGTCAGAGAGTACATATAAAGGGGCTAGGATAACTCATTTGGGGCAGGGGAGTACTTATAAAGGGGCTATGGTAACTCACTTGCCGTCAGAGAGTACATATAAAGGGGCTAGGATAACTCACTTGGGGTCAGGGAGTACTTATAAAGGGGCTATGGTACCTCACTTGGGGTCAGGGAGTAGTTATAAGGGAGTAAGGTAACTCACTTGGGGTCTGGGAGTACATATAAAGGGACTAGGGTAACTCACTTGGGGTCTGGGATTACATATAAAGGGGCTAGGATAACTCACTTGCGGTCAGAGAGTACATATAGAGGGGCTAGGATACTCACTTGGTGTCAGGGAGTACTTATAAAGGGGCTATGGTAACTCACTTTGGGTCAAGGAGTACTACTATGGGACTAGGGTAACTCACTTGCCGTCAGAGAGTACATATAAAGGGGCTAGGATAACTCACTTGCGGTCAGAGAGTACATATAAAGGGGCTAGGATAACTCACTTAGGGTCAGGGAGTACTTCTGTGGGACTAGGGTAACTCACTTGCGGTCAGAGAGTACATATAAAGGAACTAGGATAACTCACCTGCGTTCAGAGAGTACATATATAGGGGCTAGGATAATTCACTTGGGGTCAGGGAGTACATATAAAGGGGCTATGGTAACTCACTTGGGGTCAAGGAGTACTACTATGGGACTAGGGTAACTCACTTGCCGTCAGAGAGTACATATAAAGGGGCTAGGATAACTCATTTGGGGTCAGGGAGTACTTATAAAGGGGCTAGGATAACTCAATTGCTGTCAGAGTGTAGATATAAAGGGGCAAGGATAACTCACTTGGGGTCAGGGAGTATTTCTATGGGACTAGGGTAACCTTCTTGTGGTCTGGGAGTACTTATATGGGACTAGGGTAACCCACTTAGGGTCAGGGAGTACTTATAAAGGGTCTAGGGAAACTCACATTGGGTCAGGGAATAGTAATATGGGACTAGGGTAACTCACTTGGGGTCTGGGTGTACATATAAAGCGGCTAGGATAACTCACTTGCGGTCAGAGTGTACTTCTATGGGACTAGGGTAACTCACTTGCGGTCAGAGAGTACATATAAAGGGGCTAGGATAACTCTCTTGGGGTCAGGGAGTACTTTTAAGGGACTAGGTTAACTCACTTGGGGTCTGGGAGTACATATAAAGCGGCTAGGATAACTCACTTGCGGTCAGAGAGTACATATAAAGGGGCTAGGGTAACTCACTTGCGGTCAGAGAGTACATATAAAGGGGCTAGGATAACTCACTTGGGGTCAGGGAGTACTTATAAAGGGGCTATGGTACCTCACTTGGGGTCAGGGAGTAGTTATAAGGGACTAAGGTAACTCACTTGGGGTCTGGGAGTACATATAAAGGGGCTAGGATAACTCACTTGGGGTCAAGGAGTACTTATAAAGGGGCTATGGTAACTCTTTTGGGGCCAAGGAGTACTAATATGAAACTAGGGTAACCCACATGGGGTCAGGGAGTACTTATAAAGGGGCTAGGATAACTCACTTGCGGTCAGAGAGTACATATAAAGGGGCTAGGATAATTCACTTGGGGTCAGGGAGTACATATAAAGGGGCTATGGTAACTCACTTGGGGTCAAGGAGTACTACTATGGGACTAGGGTAACTCACTTGCCGTCAGAGAGTACATATAAAGGGGCTAGGATAACTCATTTGGGGCAGGGGAGTACTTATAAAGGGGCTAGGATAACTCACTTGCGGTCAGATAGTACATATAAAGGGGCTAGGGTAACTCTCTTGCGATCAGAGAGTACATATAAAGGGGCTAGGGTATCTCACATGGGGTCAGGGAGTACTTATAAAGGGGCTATGGTAACTCACTTGCGGTCAGAGAGTACATATAAAGGGGCTAGGATAACTCACTTGGGGTCAGGGAGTACGTCTATGGGACTAGGGTAACTCACTTGCGGTTAGAGAGTACATATAAAGGGGCTAGGATAACTCACTTTCGGTCAGAGAGTACATATAAAGGGGCTAGGATAACTCACTTGGGGTCAGGGAGTACGTCTATGGGACTAGGGTAACTCACATGAGGTCAGAGAGTACATATAAAGGGGATAGGATAACTCACTTGCGGTTAGAGAGTACATATAAAGGGGCTAGGATAACTCACTTGGGATCAGGGAGTACTTAAAAATGGGCTATGGTAACTCATTTGGGGTCAGGGAGTACTTATATTTGACGAGGGTACATCACTTGGGGTCAGGGAGTACTTATATGGGACTAGGGTAACTCATCTGGGGACTTGGAGTACTTATAAAGGGGCTAGGATAATTCACTTGGGGTCAGGGAGTACATATAAAGGGGCTATGGTAACTCACTTGCCGTCAGAGAGTACATATAAAGGGGCTAGGATAACTCATTTGGGGTCAGGTAGTACTTATAAACGGGCTATGGTAACTCACTTGGGGTCAGGGAGTACTACTATGGGACTAGGGTAACTCACTTGCGGTCATAGAGTACATATAAAGGGGCTAGGATAACTCACTTGGGGTCAGGGAGTACCTCTATGGGACTAGGGTAACTCACATGAGGTCAGAGAGTACATATAAAGGGGATAGGATAACTCACTTGCGGTTAGAGAGTACATATAAAGGGGCTAGGATAACTCACTTGGGGTCAGGGAGTGCTTAAAAAGGGGCTAGGATAACTCACTAGGGGTCAGGGAGTACTTATAAAGGGGCTATGGTAACTCACTTGCCGTCAGAGAGTACATATAAAGGGGCTAGGATAACTCATTTGGGGTCAGGTAGTACTTATAAAGGGGCTATGGTAACTCACTTGGGGTCAGGGAGTACTACTATGGGACTAGGGTAACTCACTTGCGGTCAGAGAGTACATATAAAGGGGCTAGGATAACTCTCTTGGGGTCAGGGAGTACTTTTAAGGGATTAGGTTAACTCACTTGGGGTCTGGGAGTACATATAAAGCGGCTAGGATAACTCACTTGCGGTCAGAGAGTATACATAAAGAGGCTAGGGTAACTCACTTGCGGTCAGAGAGTACATATAAAGGGGCTAGGATAACTCACTTGGGGTCAGGGAGTACTTATAAAGGGGCTATGGTACCTCACTTGGGGTCAGGGAGTAGTTATAAGGGACTAAGGTAACTCACTTGGGGTCTGGGAGTACATATAAAGGGGCTAGGATAACTCACTTGGGGTCAAGGAGTACTTATAAAGGGGCTATTGTAACTCTTTTGGGGCCAAGGAGTACTAATATGAAACTAGGGTAACCCACTTGTGGTCAGGGAGTATTTATAAAGGGGCTAGGATAACTCACTTGCGGTCAGAGAGTACATATAAAGGGGCTAGGATAATTCACTTGGGGTCAGGGAGTACATATAAAGGGGCTATGGTAACTCACTTGGGGTCAAGGAGTACTACTATGGGACTAGGGTAACTCACTTGCCGTCAGAGAGTACATATAAAGGGGCTAGGATAACTCATTTGGGGTAAGGGAGTACTTATAAAGGGGCTAGGATAACTCACTTGCGGTCAGAGAGTACATATAAAGGGGCTACGGTAACTCACTTGCGATCAGAGAGTACATATAAAGGGGCTAGGATAACTCACTTGGGGTCAGGTAGTACTTATAAACGGGCTATGGTAACTGACTTGGGGTCAGGGAGTACTACTATGGGACTAGGGTAACTCACTTACGGTCAGAGAGTACATATAAAGGGGCTAGGATAACTCACTTGGGGTCAGGGAGTACGTCTATGGGACTAGGGTAACTCACATGAGGTCAGAGAGTACATATAAAGGGGCTAGGATAACTCACTTGCGGTCAGAGAGTACATATAAAGGGGCTAGGATAATTCACTTGGGGTCAGGGAGTACATATAAAGGGGCTATGGTAACTCACTTGGGGTCAAGGAGTACTACTATGGGACTAGGGTAACTCACTTGCCGTCAGAGAGTACATATAAAGGGGCTAGGATAACTCATTTGGGGCAGGGGAGTACTTATAAAGGGGCTAGGATAACTCACTTGCGGTCAGATAGTACATATAAAGGGGCTTGGGTAACTCTCTTGCGATCAGAGAGTACATATAAAGGGGCTAGGGTATCTCACATGGGGTCAGGGAGTACTTATAAAGGGGCTATGGTAACTCACTTGCGTTCAGAGAGTACATATAAAGGGGCTAGGATAACTCACTTGGGGTCAGGGAGTACTTATAAAGGGGCTATGGTAACTCACTTGGGGTCAGGAAGTACTTCTATGGAACTAGGGTAACTCACTTGGGGTCTGGGAGTACATATAAACCGGATAGGGTAACTCACTTTGGGTCAAGGAGTACTTATATGGGACTAGGGTAACTCACTTGGGGTCTGGGAGTACATATAAAGGGGCTAGGATAACTCACTTGGGGTCAAGGAGTACTTATAAAGGGGCTAGGATAACTCACTTGCGGTCAGAGAGTACATATAAAGGGGCTAGGATAATTCACTTGGGGTCAGGGAGTACATATAAAGGGGCTATGGTAACTCACTTGGGGTCAAGGAGTACTACTATGGGACTAGGGTAACTCACTTGCCGTCAGAGAGTACATATAAAGGGGCTAGGATAACTCATTTGGGGCAGGGGAGTACTTATAAAGGGGCTATGGTAACTCACTTGCCGTCAGAGAGTACATATAAAGGGGCTAGGATAACTCACTTGGGGTCAGGGAGTACTTATAAAGGGGCTATGGTACCTCACTTGGGGTCAGGGAGTAGTTATAAGGGAGTAAGGTAACTCACTTGGGGTCTGGGAGTACATATAAAGGGACTAGGGTAACTCACTTGGGGTCTGGGATTACATATAAAGGGGCTAGGATAACTCACTTGCGGTCAGAGAGTACATATAGAGGGGCTAGGATACTCACTTGGTGTCAGGGAGTACTTATAAAGGGGCTATGGTAACTCACTTTGGGTCAAGGAGTACTACTATGGGACTAGGGTAACTCACTTGCCGTCAGAGAGTACATATAAAGGGGCTAGGATAACTCACTTGCGGTCAGAGAGTACATATAAAGGGGCTAGGATAACTCACTTAGGGTCAGGGAGTACTTCTGTGGGACTAGGGTAACTCACTTGCGGTCAGAGAGTACATATAAAGGAACTAGGATAACTCACCTGCGTTCAGAGAGTACATATATAGGGGCTAGGATAATTCACTTGGGGTCAGGGAGTACATATAAAGGGGCTATGGTAACTCACTTGGGGTCAAGGAGTACTACTATGGGACTAGGGTAACTCACTTGCCGTCAGAGAGTACATATAAAGGGGCTAGGATAACTCATTTGGGGTCAGGGAGTACTTATAAAGGGGCTAGGATAACTCAATTGCTGTCAGAGTGTAGATATAAAGGGGCAAGGATAACTCACTTGGGGTCAGGGAGTATTTCTATGGGACTAGGGTAACCTTCTTGTGGTCTGGGAGTACTTATATGGGACTAGGGTAACCCACTTAGGGTCAGGGAGTACTTATAAAGGGTCTAGGGAAACTCACATTGGGTCAGGGAATAGTAATATGGGACTAGGGTAACTCACTTGGGGTCTGGGTGTACATATAAAGCGGCTAGGATAACTCACTTGCGGTCAGAGTGTACTTCTATGGGACTAGGGTAACTCACTTGCGGTCAGAGAGTACATATAAAGGGGCTAGGATAACTCTCTTGGGGTCAGGGAGTACTTTTAAGGGACTAGGTTAACTCACTTGGGGTCTGGGAGTACATATAAAGCGGCTAGGATAACTCACTTGCGGTCAGAGAGTACATATAAAGGGGCTAGGGTAACTCACTTGCGGTCAGAGAGTACATATAAAGGGGCTAGGATAACTCACTTGGGGTCAGGGAGTACTTATAAAGGGGCTATGGTACCTCACTTGGGGTCAGGGAGTAGTTATAAGGGACTAAGGTAACTCACTTGGGGTCTGGGAGTACATATAAAGGGGCTAGGATAACTCACTTGGGGTCAAGGAGTACTTATAAAGGGGCTATGGTAACTCTTTTGGGGCCAAGGAGTACTAATATGAAACTAGGGTAACCCACATGGGGTCAGGGAGTACTTATAAAGGGGCTAGGATAACTCACTTGCGGTCAGAGAGTACATATAAAGGGGCTAGGATAATTCACTTGGGGTCAGGGAGTACATATAAAGGGGCTATGGTAACTCACTTGGGGTCAAGGAGTACTACTATGGGACTAGGGTAACTCACTTGCCGTCAGAGAGTACATATAAAGGGGCTAGGATAACTCATTTGGGGCAGGGGAGTACTTATAAAGGGGCTAGGATAACTCACTTGCGGTCAGATAGTACATATAAAGGGGCTAGGGTAACTCTCTTGCGATCAGAGAGTACATATAAAGGGGCTAGGGTATCTCACATGGGGTCAGGGAGTACTTATAAAGGGGCTATGGTAACTCACTTGCGGTCAGAGAGTACATATAAAGGGGCTAGGATAACTCACTTGGGGTCAGGGAGTACGTCTATGGGACTAGGGTAACTCACTTGCGGTTAGAGAGTACATATAAAGGGGCTAGGATAACTCACTTTCGGTCAGAGAGTACATATAAAGGGGCTAGGATAACTCACTTGGGGTCAGGGAGTACGTCTATGGGACTAGGGTAACTCACATGAGGTCAGAGAGTACATATAAAGGGGATAGGATAACTCACTTGCGGTTAGAGAGTACATATAAAGGGGCTAGGATAACTCACTTGGGATCAGGGAGTACTTAAAAATGGGCTATGGTAACTCATTTGGGGTCAGGGAGTACTTATATTTGACGAGGGTACATCACTTGGGGTCAGGGAGTACTTATATGGGACTAGGGTAACTCATCTGGGGACTTGGAGTACTTATAAAGGGGCTAGGATAATTCACTTGGGGTCAGGGAGTACATATAAAGGGGCTATGGTAACTCACTTGCCGTCAGAGAGTACATATAAAGGGGCTAGGATAACTCATTTGGGGTCAGGTAGTACTTATAAACGGGCTATGGTAACTCACTTGGGGTCAGGGAGTACTACTATGGGACTAGGGTAACTCACTTGCGGTCATAGAGTACATATAAAGGGGCTAGGATAACTCACTTGGGGTCAGGGAGTACCTCTATGGGACTAGGGTAACTCACATGAGGTCAGAGAGTACATATAAAGGGGATAGGATAACTCACTTGCGGTTAGAGAGTACATATAAAGGGGCTAGGATAACTCACTTGGGGTCAGGGAGTGCTTAAAAAGGGGCTAGGATAACTCACTAGGGGTCAGGGAGTACTTATAAAGGGGCTATGGTAACTCACTTGCCGTCAGAGAGTACATATAAAGGGGCTAGGATAACTCATTTGGGGTCAGGTAGTACTTATAAAGGGGCTATGGTAACTCACTTGGGGTCAGGGAGTACTACTATGGGACTAGGGTAACTCACTTGCGGTCAGAGAGTACATATAAAGGGGCTAGGATAACTCTCTTGGGGTCAGGGAGTACTTTTAAGGGACTAGGTTAACTCACTTGGGGTCTGGGAGTACATATAAAGCGGCTAGGATAACTCACTTGCGGTCAGAGAGTATACATAAAGAGGCTAGGGTAACTCACTTGCGGTCAGAGAGTACATATAAAGGGGCTAGGATAACTCACTTGGGGTCAGGGAGTACTTATAAAGGGGCTATGGTACCTCACTTGGGGTCAGGGAGTAGTTATAAGGGACTAAGGTAACTCACTTGGGGTCTGGGAGTACATATAAAGGGGCTAGGATAACTCACTTGGGGTCAAGGAGTACTTATAAAGGGGCTATTGTAACTCTTTTGGGGCCAAGGAGTACTAATATGAAACTAGGGTAACCCACTTGTGGTCAGGGAGTATTTATAAAGGGGCTAGGATAACTCACTTGCGGTCAGAGAGTACATATAAAGGGGCTAGGATAATTCACTTGGGGTCAGGGAGTACATATAAAGGGGCTATGGTAACTCACTTGGGGTCAAGGAGTACTACTATGGGACTAGGGTAACTCACTTGCCGTCAGAGAGTACATATAAAGGGGCTAGGATAACTCATTTGGGGTAAGGGAGTACTTATAAAGGGGCTAGGATAACTCACTTGCGGTCAGAGAGTACATATAAAGGGGCTACGGTAACTCACTTGCGATCAGAGAGTACATATAAAGGGGCTAGGATAACTCACTTGGGGTCAGGTAGTACTTATAAACGGGCTATGGTAACTGACTTGGGGTCAGGGAGTACTACTATGGGACTAGGGTAACTCACTTACGGTCAGAGAGTACATATAAAGGGGCTAGGATAACTCACTTGGGGTCAGGGAGTACGTCTATGGGACTAGGGTAACTCACATGAGGTCAGAGAGTACATATAAAGGGGCTAGGATAACTCACTTGCGGTCAGAGAGTACATATAAAGGGGCTAGGATAATTCACTTGGGGTCAGGGAGTACATATAAAGGGGCTATGGTAACTCACTTGGGGTCAAGGAGTACTACTATGGGACTAGGGTAACTCACTTGCCGTCAGAGAGTACATATAAAGGGGCTAGGATAACTCATTTGGGGCAGGGGAGTACTTATAAAGGGGCTAGGATAACTCACTTGCGGTCAGATAGTACATATAAAGGGGCTTGGGTAACTCTCTTGCGATCAGAGAGTACATATAAAGGGGCTAGGGTATCTCACATGGGGTCAGGGAGTACTTATAAAGGGGCTATGGTAACTCACTTGCGTTCAGAGAGTACATATAAAGGGGCTAGGATAACTCACTTGGGGTCAGGGAGTACTTATAAAGGGGCTATGGTAACTCACTTGGGGTCAGGAAGTACTTCTATGGAACTAGGGTAACTCACTTGGGGTCTGGGAGTACATATAAACCGGATAGGGTAACTCACTTTGGGTCAAGGAGTACTTATATGGGACTAGGGTAACTCACTTGGGGTCTGGGATTACATATAAAGGGGCTAGGATAACTCACTTGCGGTCAGAGAGTACATATAGAGGGGCTAGGATAACTCACTTGGTGTCAGGGAGTACTTATAAAGGGGCTATGGTAACTCACTTTGGGTCAAGGAGTACTACTATGGGACTAGGGTAACTCACTTGCCGTCAGAGAGTACATATAAAGGGGCTAGGATAACTCTCTTGGGGTCAGGGAGTACTTTTAAGGGACTAGGTTAACTCACTTGGGGTCTGGGAGTACATATAAAGCGGCTAGGATAACTCCCTTGCGGTCAGAGAGTACATATAAAGGGGCTAGGGTAACTCACTTGCGGTCAGAGAGTACATATAAAGGGGCTAGGATAACTCACTAGGGGTCAGGGAGTACTTATAAAGGGGCTATGGTAACTCACTTGCCGTCAGAGAGTACTTATAAAGGGGCTAGGATAACTCATTTGGGGTCAGGTAGTACTTATAAAGGGGCTATGGTAACTCACTTGGGGCCAAGGAGTACTACTATGAAACTAGGGTAACTCACTTGCCGCCAAAGAGTACATATAAAGGGGCTAGGATAACTCACATGGGGTCAGGGAGTACTTATTTGGGACTAGGGTAACTCACTTGCCGCCAGAGAGAACATATAAAGGGGCTAGGGTAACTCACATGGGGTCAGGGAGTACTTATAAAGGGGCTATGGTAACTCACTTGCGGTCAGAGAGTACATATAAAGGGGCTAGGATAACTCACTTGGGGTCAGGGAGTACTTATAAAGGGGCTATGGTAACTCACTTGGGGTCAGGAAGTACTTCTATGGAACTAGGGTAGCACACTTGGGGTCTGGGAGTACATATAAAGCGGCTAGGGTAACTCACTTTGGGTCAAGGAGTACTTATATGGGACTAGGGTAACTCACTTGGGGTCTGGGAGTACATATAAAGGGGCTAGGATAACTCACTTGCGGTCAGAGAGTACATATAACGGGGCCAGGATAACTCACTTGGGGTCAGGGACTACTTATAAAGGGGCTATGGTAACTCACTTAGGGTCAGGAAGTACTTCTATGGGATTAGGGTAACTCACTTGGGGTCAGGGAGTACGTCTGTGGGACTAGGGTAACTCACATGAGGTCAGAGTGTACATATAAAGGGGATAGGATAACTCACATGGGGTCAGGGAGTACTTATAAAGGGGCTATGGTTACTCACTTGCGGTCAGAGAGTACATATAAAGGGGCAAGGATAACTCACTTGGGGTCAGGGAGTACTTATAAAGGGGCTATGGTAACTCACTTGGGGTCAGGAAGTACTTCTATGGAACTAGGGTAGCTCACTTGGGGTCTGGGAGTACATATAAAGGGGCTAGGATAACTCACTTGGGGTCAGGGAGTACTTATAAAGGGGTTATGGTAACTCACTTGGGGCCAAGGAGTACTACTATGAAACTAGGGTAACCCACTTGGGGTCAGGGAGTACTTATAAAGGGGCTAGGATAACTCACTTGCGGTCAGAGAGTACATATAAAGGGGCTAGGATAATTCACTTGGGGTTAGGGAGTACCTCTATGGGACTAGGGTAACTCACATGAGGTCAGAGAGTACATATAAAGGGGATAGGATAACTCACTTGCGGTCAGAGAGTACATATTAAGGGGCTAGGATAACTCTCTTGGGGTCAGGGAGTACTTTTAAGGGACTAGGTTAACTCACTTGGGGTCTGGGAGTACATATAAAGCGGCTAGGATAACTCCCTTGCGGTCAGAGAGTACATATAAAGGGGCTAGGGTAACTCACTTGCGGTCAGAGAGTACATATAAAGGGGCTAGGATAACTCACTTGGGGTCAGGGAGTACTTATAAAGGGGCTATGGTACCTCACTTGGGGTCAGGGAGTAGTTATAAGGGACTAAGGTAACTCACTTGGGGTCTGGGAGTACATATAATGGGGCTAGGATAACTCACTTGGGGTCAGGGAGTACTTATAAAGGGGCTATGGTAACTCGCTTCGGGCCAAGGAGTACTAATATGAAACTAGGGTAACCCACTTGGGGTCAGGGAGTACTTATAAAGGGGCTAGGATAACTCACTTGCGGTCAGAGAGTACATATAAAGGGGCTAGGATAATTCACTTGGGGTTAGGGAGTACATATAAAGGGGCTATGGTAACTCACTTGCCGTCAGAGAGTACATATAAAGGGGCTAGGATAACTCATTTGGGGTCAGGTAGTACTTATAAACGGGCTATGGTAACTCACTTGGGGTCAGGGAGTACTACTATGGGACTAGGGTAACTCACTTGCGGTCAGAGAGTACATATAAAGGGGCTAGGATAACTCACTTGCGGTTAGAGAGTACATATAAAGGGGCTAGGATAACTCACTTGGGGTCAGGGAGTACTTAAAAAGGGGCTAGGATAACTCACTAGGGGTCAGGGAGTACTTATAAAGGGGCTATGGTAACTCACTTGCCGTCAGAGAGTACATATAAAGGGGCTAGGATAACTCATTTGGGGTCAGGTAGTACTTATAAAGGGGCTATGGTAACTCACTTGGGGTCAGGGAGTACTACTATGGGACTAGGGTAACTCACTTGCGGTCAGAGAGTACATATAAAGGGGCTAGGATAACTCACTTGGGGTCAGGGAGTACCTCTATGGGACTAGGGTAACTCACATGAGGTCAGAGAGTACATATAAAGGGGATAGGATAACTCACTTGCGGTTAGAGAGTACATATAAAGGGGCTAGGAACACTCACTTGGGGTCAGGGAGTACTTAAAAAGGGGCTAGGATAACTCACTAGGGGTCAGGGAGTACTTATAAAGGGGCTATGGTAACTCACTTGCCGTCAGAGAGTACATATAAAGGGGCTAGGATAACTCATTTGGGGTCAGGTAGTACTTATAAAGGGGCTATGGTAACTCACTTGGGGTCAGGGAGTACTACTATGGGACTAGGGTAACTCACTTGCGGTCAGAGAGTACATATAAAGGGGCTAGGATAACTCACTTGGGATCAGGGAGTACTTAAAAAGGGGCTATGGTAACTCATTTGGGGTCAGGGAGTACTTATATTTGACGAGGGTACATCACTTGGGGTCAGGGAGTACTTATATGGGGCTAGGATAACTCATTTGGGGTCAGGTAGTACTTATAAACGGGCTATGGTAACTCACTTGGGGTCAGGGAGTACATATAAAGGGGATAGGATAACTCACTTGCGGTTAGAGAGTACATATAAAGGGGCTAGGAACACTCACTAGGGGTCAGGGAGTACTTAAAAAGGGGCTAGGATAACTCACTAGGGGTCAGGGAGTACTACTATGGGACTAGGGTAACTCACTTGCGGTCAGAGAGTACATATAAAGGGGCTAGGATAACTCACTTGGGGTCAGGGAGTACATATAAAGGTGATATGGTAACTCACTTGGGGTCAGGGAGTACTTATATAAGGGTTAAGGTAACTCACATGGGGTCAGGGAGTACTTCTATGGGACTAGGGTAACCCACTTGGGGTCAGGGAGTCCTTATAAGGGACTAGGGTAACTCAATTGCTGTCAGAGAGTAGATATAAAGGGGCAAGGATAACTCACTTGGGGTCAGGGAGTATTTCTATGGGACTAGGGTAACCTTCTTGTGGTCTGAGAGTACTTATATGGGACTAGGGTAACCCACTTAGGGTCAGGGAGTACTTATAGAGGGTCTAGGGAAACTCACATTGGGTCAGGGAATAGTAATATGGGACTAGGGTAACTCACTTGGGGTCTGGGTGTACATATAAAGCGGCTAGGATAACTCACTTGCGGTCAGAGAGTACATATTAAGGGGCTAGGATAACTCTCTTGGGGTCAGGGAGTATTTTTAAGGGACTAGGTTAACTCACTTGGGGTCTGGGAGTACATATAAAGCGGCTGGGATAACTCCCTTGCGGTCAGAGAGTACATATAAAGGGGTTAGGGTAACTCACTTGCGGTCAGAGAGTACATATAAAGGGGCTAGGATAACTCACTTGGGGTCAGGGAGTACTTATAAAGGGGCTATGGTACCTCACTTGGGGTCAGGGAGTAGTTATAAGGGACTAAGGTAACTCACTTGGGGTCTGGGAGTACATATAAAGGGGCTAGGATAACTCACTTGGGGTCAGGGAGTACTTATAAAGGGGCTATGGTAACTCACTTGGGGCCAAGGAGTACTAATATGAAACTAGGGTAACCCACTTGGGGTCAGGGAGTACTTATAAAGGGGCTAGGATAACTCTCTTGGGGTTAGGGAGTACTTTTAAGGGACTAGGTTAACTCACTTGGGGTCTGGGAGTACATATAAAGCGGCTAGGATAACTCCCTTGCGGTCAGAGAGTACATATAAAGGGGCTAGGGTAACTCACTTGCGGTCGGAGAGTACATATAAAGGGGCTAGGATAACTCACTTGGGGTCAGGGAGTACGTCTATGGGACTAGGGTAACTCACATGAGGTCAGAGAGTACATATAAAGGGGATAGGATAACTCACTTGCGGTTAGAGAGTACATATAAAGGGGCTAGGATAACTCACTTGGGGTCAGGGAGTACTTAAAAAGGGGCTATGGTAACTCACTTGGGGTCAAGGAGTACTACTATGGGACTAGGGTAACTCACTTGCCGTCAGAGAGTATATATAAAGGGGCTAGGATAACTCATTTGGGGTCAGGTAGTACTTATAAACGGGCTATGGTAACTCAATTGGGGTCAGGGAGTACTACTATGGGACTAGGGTAACTCATTGCGGTCAGGTAGTACTTATAAAGGGGCTATGGTAACTCACTTGGGGTCAGGGAGTACTACTATGGGACTAGGGTAACTCACTTGCGGTCAGAGAGTACATATAAAGGGGCTAGGGTAACTCACTTGCGGTCAGAGAGTACATATAAAGGGGCTAGGATAACTCATTTGGGGTCAGGTAGTACTTATAAAGGGGCTATGGTAACTCACTTGGGGCCAAGGAGTACTACTATGAAACTAGGGTAACTCACTTGCCGCCAAAGAGTACATATAAAGGGGCTAGGATAACTCACATGGGGTCAGGGAGTACTTATTTGGGACTAGGGTAACTCACTTGCCGCCAGAGAGTACATATAAAGGGGCTAGGGTAACTCACATGGGGTCAGGGAGTACTTATAAAGGGGCTATGGTAACTCACTTGCGGTCAGAGAGTACATATAAAGGGGCTAGGATAACTCACTTGGAGTCAGGGAGTACTTATAAAGGGGCTATGGTAACTCACTTGGGGTCAGGAAGTACTTCTATGGAACTAGGGTAGCTCACTTGGGGTCTGGGAGTACATATAAAGCGGCTAGGGTAACTCACTTTGGGTCAAGGAGTACTTATATGGGACTAGGGTAACTCACTTGGGGTCTGTGAGTACATATAAAGGGGCTAGGATAACTCACTTGCGGTCAGAGAGTACATATAACGGGGCTAGGATAACTCACTTGGGGTCAGGGACTACTTATAAAGGGGCTATGGTAACTCACTTAGGGTCAGGAAGTACTTCTATGGGATTAGGGTAACTCACTTGGGGTCAGGGAGTACGTCTGTGGGACTAGGGTAACTCACATGAGGTCAGAGTGTACATATAAAGGGGATAGGATAACTCACATGGGGTCAGGGAGTACTTATAAAGGGGCTATGGTAACTCACTTGCGGTCAGAGAGTACATATAAAGGGGCTAGGATAACTCACTTGGGGTCAGGGAGTACTTATAAAGGGGCTATGGTAACTCACTTGGGGTCAGGAAGTACTTCTATGGAACTAGGGTAGCTCACTTGGGGTCTGGGAGTACATATAAAGGGGCTAGGATAACTCACTTGGGGTCAGGGAGTACTTATAAAGGGGCTATGGTAACTCACTTGGGGCCAAGGAGTACTACTATGAAACTAGGGTAACCCACTTGGGGTCAGGGAGTACTTATAAAGGGGCTAGGATAACTCACTTGCGGTCAGGGAGTACATATAAAGGGGCTAGGATAATTCACTTGGGGTTAGGGAGTACATATAAAGGGGCTATGGTAACTCACTTGCCGTCAGAGAGTACTTCTATGGGACTAGGGTAACTCACTTGCGGTCAGAGAGTACATATTAAGGGGCTAGGATAACTCTCTTGGGGTCAGGGAGTACTTTTAAGGGACTAGGTTAACTCACTTGGGGTCTGGGAGTACATATAAAGCGGCTAGGATAACTCCCTTGCGGTCAGAGAGTACATATAAAGGGGCTAGGGTAACTCACTTGCGGTCAGAGAGTACATATAAAGGGGCTAGGATAACTCACTTGGGGTCAGGGAGTACTTATAAAGGGGCTATGGTACCTCACTTGGGGTCAGGGAGTAGTTATAAGGGACTAAGGTAACTCACTTGGGGTCTGGGAGTACATATAAAGGGGCTAGGATAACTCACTTGGGGTCAGGGAGTACTTATAAAGGGGCTATGGTAACTCGCTTCGGGCCAAGGAGTACTAATATGAAACTAGGGTAACCCACTTGGGGTCAGGGAGTACTTATAAAGGGGCTAGGATAACTCACTTGCGGTCAGAGAGTACATATAAAGGGGCTAGGATAATTCACTTGGGGTTAGGGAGTACATATAAAGGGGCTATGGTAACTCACTTGCCGTCAGAGAGTACATATAAAGGGGCTAGGATAACTCATTTGGGGTCAGGTAGTACTTATAAACGGGCTATGGTAACTCACTTGGGGTCAGGGAGTACTACTATGGGACTAGGGTAACTCACTTGCGGTTAGAGAGTACATATAAAGGGGCTAGGATAACTCATTTGGGGTCAGGTAGTACTTATAAACGGGCTATGGTAACTCACTTGGGGTCAGGGAGTACTACTATGGGACTAGGGTTACTCATTTGCGGTCAGAGAGTACATATAAAGGGGCTAGGATAACTCACTTGGGGTCAGGGAGTACGTCTATGGGTCTCGGGTAACTCACATGAGGTCAGAGAGTACATATAAAGGGGATAGGATAACTCACTTGCGGTTAGAGATTACATATAAAGGGGCTAGGATAACTCACTTGGGATCAGGGAGTACTTAAAAAGGGGCTATGGTAACTCATTTGGGGTCAGGGAGTACTTATATTTGACGAGGGTACATCACTTGGGGTCAGGGAGTACTTATATGGGACTAGGGTAACTCATCTGGGGACTTGGAGTACTTATAAAGGGGCTAGGATAATTCACTTGGGGTCAGGGAGTACATATAAAGGGGCTATGGTAACTCACTTGCCGTCAGAGAGTACATATAAAGGGGCTAGGATAACTCATTTGGGGTCAGGTAGTACTTATAAACGGGCTATGGTAACTCACTTGGGGTCAGGGAGTACTACTATGGGACTAGGGTAACTTACTTGCGGTCAGAGAGTACATATAAAGGGGCTAGGATAACTCACTTGGGGTCAGGGAGTACCTCTATGGGACTAGGGTAACTCACATGAGGTCAGAGAGTACATATAAAGGGGATAGGATAACTCACTTGCGGTTAGAGAGTACATATAAAGGGGCTAGGATAACTCACTTGGGGTCAGGGAGTACTTAAAAAGGGGCTAGGATAACTCACTAGGGGTCAGGGAGTACTTATAAAGGGGCTATGGTAACTCACTTGCCGTCAGAGAGTACATATAAAGGGGCTAGGATAACTCATTTGGGGTCAGGTAGTACTTATAAAGGGGCTATGGTAACTCACTTGGGGTCAGGGAGTACTACTATGGGACTAGGGTAACTCACTTGCGGTCAGAGAGTACATATAAAGGGGCTAGGATAACTCACTTGGGGTCAGGGAGTACCTCTATGGGACTAGGGTAACTCACATGAGGTCAGAGAGTACATATAAAGGGGATAGGATAACTCACTTGCGGTTAGAGAGTACATATAAAGGGGCTAGGAACACTCACTTGGGGTCAGGGAGTACTTAAAAAGGGGCTAGGATAACTCACTAGGGGTCAGGGAGTACTTATAAAGGGGCTATGGTAACTCACTTGCCGTCAGAGAGTACATATAAAGGGGCTAGGATAACTCATTTGGGGTCAGGTAGTACTTATAAAGGGGCTATGGTAACTCACTTGGGGTCAGGGAGTACTACTATGGGACTAGGGTAACTCACTTGCGGTCAGAGAGTACATATAAAGGGGCTAGGATAACTCACTTGGGGTCAGGGAGTACATATAAAGGTGATATGGTAACTCACTTGGGGTCAGGGAGTACTTATATAAGGGTTAAGGTAACTCACATGGGGTCAGGGAGTACTTCTATGGGACTAGGGTAACCCACTTGGGGTCAGGGAGTCCTTATAAGGGACTAGGGTAACTCAATTGCTGTCAGAGAGTAGATATAAAGGGGCAAGGATAACTCACTTGGGGTCAGGGAGTATTTCTATGGGACTAGGGTAACTCACATGAGGTCAGAGAGTACATATAAAGGGGATAGGATAACTCACTTGGGATCAGGGAGTACTTAAATAGGGGCTATGGTAACTCATTTGGGGTCAGGGAGTACTTATATTTGACGAGGGTACATCACTTGGGGTCAGGGAGTACTTATATGGGACTAGGGTAACTCATCTGGGGACTTGGAGTACTTATAAAGGGGCTAGGATAATTCACTTGGGGTCATGGAGTACATATAAAGGGGCTATGGTAACTCACTTGGGGTCAGGGAGTACTACTATGGGACTAGGGTAACTCACTTGCGGTCAGAGAGTACATATAAAGGGGCTAGGATAACTCACTTGGTGTCAGGGAGTACCTCTATGGGACTAGGGTAACTCACATGAGGTCAGAGAGTACATATAAAGGGGATAGGATAACTCACTTGCGGTTAGAGAGTACATATAAAGGGGCTAGGATAACTCACATGGGGTCAGGGAGTACTATGAGACTAGGGTAACCCACTTGGGGTCAGGGAGTCCTTATAAGGGACTAGGGTAACTCAATTGCTGTCAGAGAGTAGATATAAAGGGGCAAGGATAACTCACTTGGGGTCAGGGAGTATTTCTATGGGACTAGGGTAACCTTCTTGTGGTTTGGGAGTACTTATATGGGACTAGGGTAACCCACTTAGGGTCAGGGAGTACTTATAAAGGGTCTAGGGAAACTTACATTGGGTCAGGGAATAGTAATATGGGACTAGGGTAACTCACTTGGGGTCTGGGTGTACATATAAAGCGGCTAGGATAACTCACTTGCGGTCAGAGAGTACATATAAAGGGGCTAGGATAATTCACTTGGGGTTAGGGAGTACATATAAAGGGGCTATGGTAACTCACTTGCCGTCAGAGAGTACTTCTATGGGACTAGGGTAACTCACTTGCGGTCAGAGAGTACATATTAAGGGGCTAGGATAACTCTCTTGGGGTTAGGGAGTACTTTTAAGGGACTAGGTTAACTCACTTGGGGTCTGGGAGTACATATAAAGCGGCTAGGATAACTCCCTTGCGGTCAGAGAGTACATATAAAGGGGCTAGGGTAACTCACTTGCGGTCAGAGAGTACATATAAAGGGGCTAGGATAACTCACTTGGGGTTAGGGAGTACGTCTATGGGACTAGGGTAACTCACATGAGGTCAGAGAGTACATATAAAGGGGATAGGATAACTCACTTGCGGTTAGAGAGTACATATAAAGGGGCTAGGATAACTCACTTGGGGTCAGGGAGTACTTAAAAAGGGGCTATGGTAACTCACTTGGGGTCAAGGAGTACTACTATGGGACTAGGGTAACTCACTTGCCGTCAGAGAGTATATATAAAGGGGCAAGGATAACTCACTTGGGGTCAGGGAGTATTTCTATGGGTCTAGGGTAACCTTCTTGTGGTCTGGGAGTACTTATATGGGACTAGGGTAACCCACTTAGGGTCAGGGAGTACTTATAAAGGGGCTAGGGAAACTCACATTGGGTCAGGGAATAGTAATATGGGACTAGGGTAACTCACTTGGGGTCTGGGTGTACATATAAAGCGGCTAGGATAACTCACTTGCGGTCAGAGTGTACTTCTATGGGACTAGGGTAACTCACTTGCGGTCAGAGAGTACATATAAAGGGGCTAGGACAACTCTCTTGGGGTCAGGGAGTACTTTTTAGGGACTAGTTTAACTCACTTGGGGTCTGGGAGTACTTATAAAGGGGCTATGGTACCTCACTTGGGGCAGGGAGTAGTTATAAGGGACTAAGGTAACTCACTTGGGGTCTGGGAGTACATATAAAGGGGCTAGGATAACTCAATTGGGGTCAAGGAGTACTTATAAAGGGGCTATGGTAACTCTTTTGGGGCCAAGGAGTACTAATATGAAACTAGGGTAACCCACTTGGGGTCAGGGAGTACTTATAAAGGGGCTAGGATAACTCACTTGCGGTCAGAGAGTACATATAAAGGGGCTAGGATAACTCACTTGGTGTCAGGGAGTACCTCTATGGGACTAGGGTAACTCACATGAGGTCAGAGAGTACATATAAAGGGGATAGGATAACTCACTTGCGGTTAGAGAGTACATATAAAGGGGCTAGGATAACTCACATGGGGTCAGGGAGTACTATGAGACTAGGGTAACCCACTTGGGGTCAGGGAGTCCTTATAAGGGACTAGGGTAACTCAATTGCTGTCAGAGAGTAGATATAAAGGGGCAAGGATAACTCACTTGGGGTCAGGGAGTATTTCTATGGGACTAGGGTAACCTTCTTGTGGTTTGGGAGTACTTATAAGGGACTAGGGTAACCCACTTAGGGTCAGGGAGTACTTATAAAGGGTCTAGGGAAACTTACATTGGGTCAGGGAATAGTAATATGGGACTAGGGTAACTCACTTGGGGTCTGGGTGTACATATAAAGCGGCTAGGATAACTCACTTGCGGTCAGAGAGTACATATAAAGGGGCTAGGATAATTCACTTGGGGTTAGGGAGTACATATAAAGGGGCTATGGTAACTCACTTGCCGTCAGAGAGTACTTCTATGGGACTAGGGTAACTCACTTGCGGTCAGAGAGTACATATTAAGGGGCTAGGATAACTCTCTTGGGGTTAGGGAGTACTTTTAAGGGACTAGGTTAACTCACTTGGGGTCTGGGAGTACATATAAAGCGGCTAGGATAACTCCCTTGCGGTCAGAGAGTACATATAAAGGGGCTAGGGTAACTCACTTGCGGTCAGAGAGTACATATAAAGGGGCTAGGATAACTCACTTGGGGTCAGGGAGTACGTCTATGGGACTAGGGTAACTCACATGAGGTCAGAGAGTACATATAAAGGGGATAGGATAACTCACTTGCGGTTAGAGAGTACATATAAAGGGGCTAGGATAACTCACTTGGGGTCAGGGAGTACTTAAAAAGGGGCTATGGTAACTCACTTGGGGTCAAGGAGTACTACTATGGGACTAGGGTAACTCACTTGCCGTCAGAGAGTATATATAAAGGGGCAAGGATAACTCACTTGGGGTCAGGGAGTATTTCTATGGGTCTAGGGTAACCTTCTTGTGGTCTGGGAGTACTTATATGGGACTAGGGTAACCCACTTAGGGTCAGGGAGTACTTATAAAGGGGCTAGGGAAACTCACATTGGGTCAGGGAATAGTAATATGGGACTAGGGTAACTCACTTGGGGTCTGGGTGTACATATAAAGCGGCTAGGATAACTCACTTGCGGTCAGAGTGTACTTCTATGGGACTAGGGTAACTCACTTGCGGTCAGAGAGTACATATAAAGGGGCTAGGACAACTCTCTTGGGGTCAGGGAGTACTTTTTAGGGACTAGTTTAACTCACTTGGGGTCTGGGAGTACATATAAAGCGGCTAGGATAACTCCCTTGCGGTCAGAGAGTACATATAAAGGGGCTAGGGTAACTCACTTGCGGTCAGAGAGTACATATAAAGGGGCTAGGATAACTCACTTGGGGTCAGGGAGTACGTCTATGGGACTAGGGTAACTCACATGAGGTCAGAGAGTACATATAAAGGGGATAGGATAACTCACTTGCGGTTAGAGAGTACATATAAAGGGGCTAGGATAACTCACTTGGGGTCAGGGAGTACTTAAAAAGGGGCTATGGTAACTCACTTGGGGTCAAGGAGTACTACTATGGGACTAGGGTAACTCACTTGCCGTCAGAGAGTATATATAAAGGGGCAAGGATAACTCACTTGGGGTCAGGGAGTATTTCTATGGGTCTAGGGTAACCTTCTTGTGGTCTGGGAGTACTTATATGGGACTAGGGTAACCCACTTAGGGTCAGGGAGTACTTATAAAGGGGCTAGGGAAACTCACATTGGGTCAGGGAATAGTAATATGGGACTAGGGTAACTCACTTGGGGTCTGGGTGTACATATAAAGCGGCTAGGATAACTCACTTGCGGTCAGAGTGTACTTCTATGGGACTAGGGTAACTCACTTGCGGTCAGAGAGTACATATAAAGGGGCTAGGACAACTCTCTTGGGGTCAGGGAGTACTTTTTAGGGACTAGTTTAACTCACTTGGGGTCTGGGAGTACTTATAAAGGGGCTATGGTACCTCACTTGGGGCAGGGAGTAGTTATAAGGGACTAAGGTAACTCACTTGGGGTCTGGGAGTACATATAAAGGGGCTAGGATAACTCAATTGGGGTCAAGGAGTACTTATAAAGGGGCTATGGTAACTCTTTTGGGGCCAAGGAGTACTAATATGAAACTAGGGTAACCCACTTGGGGTCAGGGAGTACTTATAAAGGGGCTAGGATAACTCACTTGCGGTCAGAGAGTACATATAAAGGGGCTAGGATAATTCACTTGGGGTCAGGGAGTACATATAAAGGGGCTATGGTAACTCACTTGGGGTCAAGGAGTACTACTATGGGACTAGGGTAACTCACTTGCCGTCAGAGAGTACATATAAAGGGGCTAGGATAACTCATTTGGGGTAGGGGAGTACTTATAAAGGGGCTAGGATAACTCACTTGCGGTCAGAGAGTACATATAAAGGGGCTAGGGTAACTCACTTGCGATCAGAGAGTACATATAAAGGGGCTAGGGTATCTCACATGGGGTCAGGGAGTACTACTATGGGACTAGGGTAACTCACTTGCGGTCAGAGAGTACATATAAAGGGGCTAGGATAACTCACTTGCGGTCAGATAGTACATATAAAGGGGCTAGGATAACTCACTTGGGGTCAGGGAGTACGTCTATGGGACTAGGGTAACTCACATGAGGTCAGAGAGTACATATAAAGGGGATAGGATAACTCACTTGCCGCCAGAGAGTACATATAAAGGGGCTAGGGTAACTCATTTGGGGTCAGGTAGTACTTATAAACGGGCTATGGTAACTCAATTGGGGTCAGGGAGTACTACTATGGGACTAGGGTAACTCATTGCGGTCAGGTAGTACTTATAAAGGGGCTATGGTAACTCACTTGGGGTCAGGGAGTACTACTATGGGACTAGGGTAACTCACTTGCGGTCAGAGAGTACATATAAAGGGGCTAGGATAACTCACTTGGGGTCAGGGAGTACATATAAAGGTGATATGGTAACTCACTTGGGGTCAGGGAGTACTTATATAAGGGTTAAGGTAACTCACAATGGGGTCAGGGAGTACTTCTATGGGACTAGGGTAACCCACTTGGGGTCAGGGAGTCCTTATAAGGGACTAGGGTAACTCAATTGCCGTCAGAGAGTACATATAAAGGGGCTAGGATAACTCATTTGGGGTAGGGGAGTACTTATAAAGGGGCTATGGTAACTCACTTGGGGTCAGGAAGTACTTCTATGGAACTAGGGTAGCTCACTTAGGGTCTGGGAGTACATATAAAGCGGCTAGGGTAACTCACTTTGGGTCAAGGAGTACTTATATGGGACTAGGGTAACTCACTTGGGGTCTGGGAGTACATATAAAGGGGCTAGGATAACTCACTTGCGGTCAGAGAGTACATATAACGGGGCTAGGATAACTCACTTGGGGTCAGGGAGTACTTATAAAGGGGCTATGGTAACTCACTTAGGGTCAGGAAGTACTTCTATGGGATTAGGGTAACTCACTTGGGGTCAGGGAGTACGTCTGTGGGACTAGGGTAACTCACATGAGGTCAGAGTGTACATATAAAGGGGATAGGATAACTCACTTGCGGTCAGATAGTAAATATAAAGGGGCAAGGATAACTCACTTGGGGTCAGGGAGTACTTATAAAGGGGCTATGGTAACTCACTTGGGGTCAGGGAGTACTTATTTGGGACTAGGGTAACTCACTTGCCGCCAGAGAGTACATATAAAGGGGCTAGGGTAACTCACTTGGTGTCAGGGAGTACGTCTATGGGACTAGGGTAACTCACATGAGGTCAGAGAGTACATATAAAGGGGATAGGATAACTCACTTGCGGTTAGAGAGTACATATAAAGGGGCTAGGATAACTCACTTGGGGTCAGGGAGTACTTATAAAGGGGCTATGGTAACTCACTTGGGGTCAGGAAGTACTTCTATGGAACTAGGGTAGCTCACTTGGGGTCTGGGAGTACATATAAAGCGGCTAGGGTAACTCACTTTGGGTCAAGGAGTACTTATATGGGACTAGGGTAACTCACTTGGGGTCTGGGAGTACATATAAAGGGGCTAGGATAACTCACTTGCGGTCAGAGAGTACATATAACGGGGCTAGGATAACTCACTTGGGGTCAGGGAGTACTTATAAAGGGGCTATGGTAACTCACTTAGGGTCAGGAAGTACTTCTATGGGATTAGGGTAACTCACTTGGGGTCAGGGAGTACGTCTGTGGGACTAGGGTAACTCACATGAGGTCAGAGTGTACATATAAAGGGGATAGGATAACTCACTTGCGGTCAGATAGTAAATATAAAGGGGCAAGGATAACTCACTTGGGGTCAGGGAGTACTTATAAAGGGGCTATGGTAACTCACTTGGGGTCAGGGAGTACTTATTTGGGACTAGGGTAACTCACTTGCCGCCAGAGAGTACATATAAAGGGGCTAGGGTAACTCACTTGGTGTCAGGGAGTACGTCTATGGGACTAGGGTAACTCACATGAGGTCAGAGAGTACATATAAAGGGGATAGGATAACTCACTTGCGGTTAGAGAGTACATATAAAGGGGCTAGGATAACTCACTTGGGGTCAGGGAGTACTTATAAAGGGGCTATGGTAACTCACTTGGGGTCAGGAAGTACTTCTATGGAACTAGGGTAGCTCACTTGGGGTCTGGGAGTACATATAAAGCGGCTAGGGTAACTCACTTTGGGTCAAGGAGTACTTATATGGGACTAGGGTAACTCACTTGGGGTCTGGGAGTACATATAAAGGGGCTAGGATAACTCACTTGCGGTCAGAGAGTACATATAACGGGGCTAGGATAACTCACTTGGGGTCAGGGAGTACTTATAAAGGGGCTATGGTAACTCACTTAGGGTCAGGAAGTACTTCTATGGGATTAGGGTAACTCACTTGGGGTCAGGGAGTACGTCTGTGGGACTAGGGTAACTCACATGAGGTCAGAGTGTACATATAAAGGGGATAGGATAACACACTTGCGGTCAGATAGTACATATAAAGGGGCTAGGATAACTCACTTGGGGTCAGGGAGTACTTATAAAGGGGCTATGGTAACTCACTTGGGGTCAGGGAGTACTTATTTGGGACTAGGGTAACTCACTTGCCGCCAGAGAGTACATATAAAGGGGCTAGGGTAACTCACATGGGGTCAGGGAGTACTTATAAAGGGGCTATGGTAACTCACTTGCGGTCAGAGAGTACATATAAAGGGGCTAGGATAACTCACTTGGGGTCAGGGAGTACTTATAAAGGGGCTATGGTAACTCACTAGGGGTCAGGAAGTACTTCTATGGAACTAGGGTAGCTCACTTGGGGTCTGGGAGTACATATAAAGGGGCTAGGATAACTCACTTGGGGTCAGGGAGTACTTATAAAGGGGCTATGGTAACTCACTTGGGGCCAAGGAGTACTACTATGAAACTAGGGTAACCCACTTGGGGTCAGGGAGTTCTTATAAAGGGGCTAGGATAACTCACTTGCGGACAGAGAGTACATATAAAGGGGCTAGGATAATTCACTTGGGGTTAGGGAGTACATATAAAGGGGCTATGGTAACTCACTTGCCGTCAGAGAGTACTTCTATGGGACTAGGGTAACTCACTTGCGGTCAGAGAGTACATATTAAGGGGCTAGGATAACTCTCTTGGGGTCAGGGAGTACTTTTAAGGGACTAGGTTAACTCACTTGGGGTCTGGGAGTACATATAAAGCGGCTAGGATAACTCCCTTGCGGTCAGAGAGTACATATAAAGGGGCTAGGGTAACTCACTTGCTGTCAGAGAGTACATATAAAGGGGCTAGGATAACTCACTTGGGGTCAGGGAGTACTTATAAAGGGGCTATGGTACCTCACTTGGTGTCAGGGAGTACCTCTATGGGACTAGGGTAACTCACATGAGGTCAGAGAGTACATATAAAGGGGATAGGATAACTCACTTGCGGTTAGAGAGTACATATAAAGGGGCTAGGATAACTCACATGGGGTCAGGGAGTACTATGAGACTAGGGTAACCCACTTGGGGTCAGGGAGTCCTTATAAGGGACTAGGGTAACTCAATTGCTGTCAGAGAGTAGATATAAAGGGGCAAGGATAACTCACTTGGGGTCAGGGAGTATTTCTATGGGACTAGGGTAACCTTCTTGTGGTTTGGGAGTACTTATATGGGACTAGGGTAACCCACTTAGGGTCAGGGAGTACTTATAAAGGGTCTAGGGAAACTTACATTGGGTCAGGGAATAGTAATATGGGACTAGGGTAACTCACTTGGGGTCTGGGTGTACATATAAAGCGGCTAGGATAACTCACTTGCGGTCAGAGAGTACATATAAAGGGGCTAGGATAATTCACTTGGGGTAAGGGAGTACATATAAAGGGGCTATGGTAACTCACTTGCCGTCAGAGAGTACTTCTATGGGACTAGGGTAACTCACTTGCGGTCAGAGAGTACATATTAAGGGGCTAGGATAACTCTCTTGGGGTTAGGGAGTACTTTTAAGGGACTATGTTAACTCACTTGGGGTCTGGGAGTACATATAAAGCGGCTAGGATAACTCCCTTGCGGTCAGAGAGTACATATAAAGGGGCTAGGGTAACTCACTTGCGGTCAGAGAGTACATATAAAGGGGCTAGGATAACTCACTTGGGGTCAGGGAGTACGTCTATGGGACTAGGGTAACTCACATGAGGTCAGAGAGTACATATAAAGGGGATAGGATAACTCACTTGCGGTTAGAGAGTACATATAAAGGGGCTAGGATAACTCACTTGGGGTCAGGGAGTACTTAAAAAGGGGCTATGGTAACTCACTTGGGGTCAAGGAGTACTACTATGGGACTAGGGTAACTCACTTGCCGTCAGAGAGTATATATAAAGGGGCAAGGATAACTCACTTGGGGTCAGGGAGTATTTCTATGGGTCTAGGGTAACCTTCTTGTGTTCTGGGAGTACTTATATGGGACTAGGGTAACCCACTTAGGGTCAGGGAGTACTTATAAAGGGGCTAGGGAAACTCACATTGGGTCAGGGAATAGTAATATGGGACTAGGGTAACTCACTTGGGGTCTGGGTGTACATATAAAGCGGCTAGGATAACTCACTTGCGGTCAGAGTGTACTTCTATGGGACTAGGGTAACTCACTTGCGGTCAGAGAGTACATATAAAGGGGCTAGGACAACTCTCTTGGGGTCAGGGAGTACTTTTTAGGGACTAGTTTAACTCACTTGGGGTCTGGGAGTACTTATAAAGGGGCTATGGTACCTCACTTGGGGCAGGGAGTAGTTATAAGGGACTAAGGTAACTCACTTGGAGTCTGGGAGTACATATAAAGGGGCTAGGATAACTCAATTGGGGTCAAGGAGTACTTATAAAGGGGCTATGGTAACTCTTTTGGGGCCAAGGAGTACTAATATGAAACTAGGGTAACCCACTTGGGGTCAGGGAGTACTTATAAAGGGGCTAGGATAACTCACTTGCGGTCAGAGAGTACATATAAAGGGGCTAGGATAATTCACTTGGGGTCAGGGAGTACATATAAAGGGGCTATGGTAACTCACTTGGGGTCAAGGAGTACTACTATGGGACTAGGGTAACTCACTTGCCGTCAGAGAGTACATATAAAGGGGCTAGGATAACTCATTTGGGGTAGGGGAGTACTTATAAAGGGGCTAGGATAACTCACTTGCGGTCAGAGAGTACATATAAAGGGGCTAGAGTAACTCACTTGCGATCAGAGAGTACATATAAAGGGGCTAGGGTATCTCACATGGGGTCAGGGAGTACTACTATGGGACTAGGGTAACTCACTTGCGGTCAGAGAGTACATATAAAGGGGCTAGGATAACTCACTTGCGGTCAGATAGTACATATAAAGGGGCTAGGATAACTCACTTGGGGTCAGGGAGTACGTCTATGGGACTAGGGTAACTCACATGTGGTCAGAGAGTACATATAAAGGGGATAGGATAACTCACATGCCGCCAGAGAGTACATATAAAGGGGCTAGGGTAACTCATTTGGGGTCAGGTAGTACTTATAAACGGGCTATGGTAACTCAATTGGGGTCAGGGAGTACTACTATGGGACTAGGGTAACTCATTGCGGTCAGGTAGTACTTATAAAGGGGCTATGGTAACTCACTTGGGGTCAGGGAGTACTACTATGGGACTAGGGTAACTCACTTGCGGTCAGAGAGTACATATAAAGGGGCTAGGATAACTCACTTGGGGTCAGGGAGTACATATAAAGGTGATATGGTAACTCACTTGGGGTCAGGGAGTACTTATATAAGGGTTAAGGTAACTCACAATGGGGTCAGGGAGTACTTCTATGGGACTAGGGTAACCCACTTGGGGTCAGGGAGTCCTTATAAGGGACTAGGGTAACTCAATTGCCGTCAGAGAGTACATATAAAGGGGCTAGGGTAACTCATTTGGGGTAGGGGAGTACTTATAAAGGGGCTATGGTAACTCACTTGGGGTCAGGAAGTACTTCTATGGAACTAGGGTAGCTCACTTAGGGTCTGGGAGTACATATAAAGCGGCTAGGGTAACTCACTTTGGGTCAAGGAGTACTTATATGGGACTAGGGTAACTCACTTGGGGTCTGGGAGTACATATAAAGGGGCTAGGATAACTCACTTGCGGTCAGAGAGTACATATAACGGGGCTAGGATAACTCACTTGGGGTCAGGGAGTACTTATAAAGGGGCTATGGTAACTCACTTAGGGTCAGGAAGTACTTCTATGGGATTAGGGTAACTCACTTGGGGTCAGGGAGTACGTCTGTGGGACTAGGGTAACTCACATGAGGTCAGAGTGTACATATAAAGGGGATAGGATAACTCACTTGCGGTCAGATAGTAAATATAAAGGGGCAAGGATAACTCACTTGGGGTCAGGGAGTACTTATAAAGGGGCTATGGTAACTCACTTGGGGTCAGGGAGTACTTATTTGGGACTAGGGTAACTCACTTGCCGCCAGAGAGTACATATAAAGGGGCTAGGGTAACTCACTTGGTGTCAGGGAGTACGTCTATGGGACTAGGGTAACTCACATGAGGTCAGAGAGTACATATAAAGGGGATAGGATAACTCACTTGCGGTTAGAGAGTACATATAAAGGGGCTAGGATAACTCACTTGGGGTCAGGGAGTACTTATAAAGGGGCTATGGTAACTCACTTGGGGTCAGGAAGTACTTCTATGGAACTAGGGTAGCTCACTTGGGGTCTGGGAGTACATATAAAGCGGCTAGGGTAACTCACTTTGGGTCAAGGAGTACTTATATGGGACTAGGGTAACTCACTTGGGGTCTGGGAGTACATATAAAGGGGCTAGGATAACTCACTTGCGGTCAGAGAGTACATATAACGGGGCTAGGATAACTCACTTGGGGTCAGGGAGTACTTATAAAGGGGCTATGGTAACTCACTTAGGGTCAGGAAGTACTTCTATGGGATTAGGGTAACTCACTTGGGGTCAGGGAGTACGTCTGTGGGACTAGGGTAACTCACATGAGGTCAGAGTGTACATATAAAGGGGATAGGATAACACACTTGCGGTCAGATAGTACATATAAAGGGGCTAGGATAACTCACTTGGGGTCAGGGAGTACTTATAAAGGGGCTATGGTAACTCACTTGGGGTCAGGGAGTACTTATTTGGGACTAGGGTAACTCACTTGCCGCCAGAGAGTACATATAAAGGGGCTAGGGTAACTCACATGGGGTCAGGGAGTACTTATAAAGGGGCTATGGTAACTCACTTGCGGTCAGAGAGTACATATAAAGGGGCTAGGATAACTCACTTGGGGTCAGGGAGTACTTATAAAGGGGCTATGGTAACTCACTTGGGGTCAGGAAGTACTTCTATGGAACTAGGGTAGCTCACTTGGGGTCTGGGAGTACATATAAAGGGGCTAGGATAACTCACTTGGGGTCAGGGAGTACTTATAAAGGGGCTATGGTAACTCACTTGGGGCCAAGGAGTACTACTATGAAACTAGGGTAACCCACTTGGGGTCAGGGAGTTCTTATAAAGGGGCTAGGATAACTCACTTGCGGACAGAGAGTACATATAAAGGGGCTAGGATAATTCACTTGGGGTTAGGGAGTACATATAAAGGGGCTATGGTAACTCACTTGCCGTCAGAGAGTACTTCTATGGGACTAGGGTAACTCACTTGCGGTCAGAGAGTACATATTAAGGGGCTAGGATAACTCTCTTGGGGTCAGGGAGTACTTTTAAGGGACTAGGTTAACTCACTTGGGGTCTGGGAGTACATATAAAGCGGCTAGGATAACTCCCTTGCGGTCAGAGAGTACATATAAAGGGGCTAGGGTAACTCACTTGCTGTCAGAGAGTACATATAAAGGGGCTAGGATAACTCACTTGGGGTCAGGGAGTACTTATAAAGGGGCTATGGTACCTCACTTGGGGTCAGGGAGTAGTTATAAGGGACTAAGGTAACTCACTTGGGGTCTGGGAGTACATATAAAGGGGCTAGGATAACTCACTTGGGGTCAGGGAGTACTTATAAAGGGGCTATGGTAACTCGCTTGGGGCCAAGGAGTACTAATATGAAACTAGGGTAACCTACTTGGGGTCAGGGAGTACTTATAAAGGGGCTAGGATAACTTACTTGCGGTCAGAGAGTACATATAAAGGGGCTAGGATAATTCACTTGGGGTTAGGGAGTACATATAAAGGGGCTATGGTAACTCACTTGCCGTCAGAGAGTACATATAAAGGGGCTAGGATAACTCATTTGGGGTCAGGTAGTACTTATAAACGGGCTATGGTAACTCACTTGGGGTCAGGGAGTACTACTATGGGACTAGGGTAACTCACTTGCGGTCAGAGAGTACATATAAAGGGGCTAGGATAACTCATTTGGGGTCAGGTAGTACTTATAAAGGGGCTATGGTAACTCACTTGGGGTCAGGGAGTACTACTATGGGACTAGGGTAACTCACTTGCGGTTAGAGAGTACATATAAAGGGGCTAGGATAACTCATTTGGGGTCAGGTAGTACTTATAAACGGGCTATGGTAACTCACTTGGGGTCAGGGAGTACTACTATGGGACTAGGGTAACTCACTTGCGGTCAGAGAGTACATATAAAGGGGCTAGGATAACTCACTTGGGGTCAGGGAGTACGTCTATGGGACCAGGGTAACTCACATGAGGTCAGAGAGTACATATAAAGGGGATAGGATAACTCACTTGCGGTTAGAGAGTACATATAAAGGGGCTAGGATAACTCACTTGGGATCAGGGAGTACTTAAAAAGGGGCTATGGTAACTCATTTGGGGTCAGGGAGTACTTATATTTGACGAGGGTACATCACTTGGGGTCAGGGAGTACTTATATGGGACTAGGGTAACTCATCTGGGGACTTGGAGTACTTATAAAGGGGCTAGGATAATTCACTTGGGGTCAGGGAGTACATATAAAGGGGCTATGGTAACTCACTTGCCGTCAGAGAGTACATATAAAGGGGCTAGGATAACTCATTTGGGGTCAGGTAGTACTTATAAACGGGCTATGGTAACTCACTTGGGGTCAGGGAGTACTACTATGGGACTAGGGTAACTCACTTGCGGTCAGAGAGTACATATAAAGGGGCTAGGATAACTCACTTGGGGTCAGGGAGTACCTCTATGGGACTAGGGTAACTCACATGAGGTCAGAGAGTACATATAAAGGGGATAGGATAACTCACTTGCGGTTAGAGAGTACATATAAAGGGGCTAGGATAACTCACTTGGGGTCAGGGAGTACTTAAAAAGGGGCTAGGATAACTCACTAGGGGTCAGGGAGTACTTATAAAGGGGCTATGGTAACTCACTTGCCGTCAGAGAGTACATATAAAGGGGCTAGGATAACTCATTTGGGGTCAGGTAGTACTTATAAAGGGGCTATGGTAACTCACTTGGGGTCAGGGAGTACTACTATGGGACTATGGTAACTCACTTGCGGTCAGAGAGTACATATAAAGGGGCTAGGATAACTCACTTGGGGTCAGGGAGTACCTCTATGGGACTAGGGTAACTCACATGAGGTCAGAGAGTACATATAAAGGGGATAGGATAACTCACTTGCGGTTAGAGAGTACATATAAAGGGGCTAGGAACACTCACTTGGGGTCAGGGAGTACTTAAAAAGGGGCTAGGATAACTCACTAGGGGTCAGGGAGTACTTATAAAGGGGCTATGGTAACTCACTTGCCGTCAGAGAGTACATATAAAGGGGCTAGGATAACTCATTTGGGGTCAGGTAGTACTTATAAAGGGGCTATGGTAACTCACTTGGGGCCAAGGAGTACTACTATGAAACTAGGGTAACTCACTTGCCGCCAAAGAGTACATATAAAGGGGCTAGGATAACTCACATGGGGTCAGGGAGTACTTATTTGGGACTAGGGTAACTCACTTGCCGCCAGAGAGTACATTTAAAGGGGCTAGGGTAACTCACATGGGGTCAGGGAGTACTTATAAAGGGGCTATGGTAACTCACTTGCGGTCAGAGAGTACATATAAAGGGGCTAGGATAACTCACTTGGGTTCAGGGAGTACTTATAAAGGGGCTATGGTAACTCACTTGGGGTCAGGAAGTACTTCTATGGAACTAGGGTAGCTCACTTGGGGTCTGGGAGTACATATAAAGCGGCTAGGGTAACTCACTTAGGGTCAGGAAGTACTTCTATGAGATTAGGGTAACTCACTTGGGGTCAGGGAGTACGTCTGTGGGACTAGGGTAACTCACATGAGGTCAGAGTGTACATATAAAGGGGATAGGATAACTCACTTGCGGTCAGATAGTACATATAAAGGGGCTAGGATAACTCACTTGGGGTCAGGGAGTACTTATAAAGGGGCTATGGTAACTCACTTGCGGTCAGAGAGTACATATAACGGGGCTAGGATAACTCACTTGGGGTCAGGGAGTACTTATAAAGGGGCTATGGTAACTCACTTAGGGTCAGGAAGTACTTCTATGAGATTAGGGTAACTCACTTGGGGTCAGGGAGTACGTCTGTGGGACTAGGGTAACTCACATGAGGTCAGAGTGTACATATAAAGGGGATAGGATAACTCACTTGCGGTCAGATAGTACATATAAAGGGGCTAGGATAACTCACTTGGGGTCAGGGAGTACTTATAAAGGGGCTATGGTAACTCACTTGGGGTCAGGGAGTACTTATTTGGGACTAGGGTAACTCACTTGCCGCCAGAGAGTACATATAAAGGGGCTAGGGTAACTCACATGGGGTCAGGGAGTACTTATAAAGGGGCTATGGTAACTCACTTGCGGTCAGAGAGTACATATAAAGGGGCTAGGATAACTCACTTGGGGTCAGGGAGTACTTATAAAGGGGCTATGGTAACTCACTTGGGGCCAAGTAGTACTACTATGAAACTAGGGTAACCCACTTGGGGTCAGGGAGTACTTATAAAGGGGCTAGGATAACTCACTTGCGGTCAGAGAGTACATATAAAGGGGCTAGGATAATTCACTTGGGGTTAGGGAGTACATATAAAGGGGCTATGGTAACTCACTTGCCGTCAGAGAGTACTTCTATGGGACTAGGGTAACTCACTTGCGGTCAGAGAGTACATATTAAGGGGCTAGGATAACTATCTTGGGGTCAGGGAGTACATTTAAGGGACTAGGTTAACTCACTTGGGGTCTGGGAGTACATATAAAGGGGATAGGATAACTCACTTGCGGTTAGAGAGTACATATAAAGGGGCTAGGATAACTCACTTGGGATCAGGGAGTACTTAAAAAGGGGCTATGGTAACTCATTTGGGGTCAGGGAGTACTTATATTTGACGAGGGTACATCACTTGGGGTCAGGGAGTACTTATATGGGACTAGGGTAACTCATCTGGGGACTTGGAGTACTTATAAAGGGGCTAGGATAATTCACTTGGGGTCAGGGAGTACATATAAAGGGGCTATGGTAACTCACTTGCCGTCAGAGAGTACATATAAAGGGGCTAGGATAACTCATTTGGGGTCAGGTAGTACTTATAAACGGGCTATGGTAACTCACTTGGGGTCAGGGAGTACTACTATGGGACTAGGGTAACTCACTTGCGGTCAGAGAGTACATATAAAGGGGCTAGGATAACTCACTTGGGGTCAGGGAGTACCTCTATGGGACTAGGGTAACTCACATGAGGTCAGAGAGTACATATAAAGGGGATAGGATAACTCACTTGCGGTTAGAGAGTACATATAAAGGGGCTAGGATAACTCACTTGGGGTCTGGGAGTACTTAAAAAGGGGCTAGGATAACTCACTAGGGGTCAGGGAGTACTTATAAAGGGGCTATGGTAACTCACTTGGGGCCAAGGAGTACTAATATGAAACTAGGGTAACCCACTTGGGGTCAGGGAGTACTTATAAAGGGGCTAGGATAACTCACTTGCGGTCAGAGAGTACATATAAAGGGGCTAGGATAATTCACTTGGGGTTAGGGAGTACATATAAAGGGGCTATGGTAACTCACTTGCCGTCAGAGAGTACATATAAAGGGGCTAGGATAACTCATTTGGGGTCAGGTAGTACTTATAAACGGGCTATGGTAACTCACTTGGGGTCAGGGAGTACTACTATGGGACTAGGGTAACTCACTTGCGGTCAGAGAGAACATATAAAGGGGCTAGGATAACTCATTTGGGGTCAGGTAGTACTTATAAAGGGGCTATGGTAACTCACTTGGGGTCAGGGAGTACTACTATGGGACTAGGGTAACTCACTTGCGCTTAGAGAGTACATATAAAGGGGCTAGGATAACTCATTTGGGCTCAGGTAGTACTTATAAACGGGCTATGGTAACTCACTTGGGGTCAGGGAGTACTACTATGGGACTAGGGTAACTCACTTGCGGTCAGAGAGTACATATAAAGGGGCTAGGATAACTCACTTGGGGTCAGGGAGTACGTCTATGGGACTAGGGTTACTCACATGAGGTCAGAGAGTACATATAAAGGGGATAGGATAACTCACTTGCGGTTAGAGATTACATATAAAGGGGCTAGGATAACTCACTTGGGATCAGGGAGTACTTAAAAAGGGGCTATGGTAACTCATTTGGGGTCAGGGAGTACTTATATTTGACGAGGGTACATCACTTGGGGTCAGGGAGTACTTATATGGGACTAGGGTAACTCATCTGGGGACTTGGAGTACTTATAAAGGGGCTAGGATAATTCACTTGGGGTCAGGGAGTACATATAAAGGGGCTATGGTAACTCACTTGCCGTCAGAGAGTACATATAAAGGGGCTAGGATAACTCATTTGGGGTCAGGTAGTACTTATAAACGGGCTATGGTAACTCACTTGGGGTCAGGGAGTACTACTATGGGACTAGGGTAACTCACTTGCGGTCAGAGAGTACATATAAAGGGGCTAGGATAACTCACTTGGGGTAAGGGAGTACCTCTATGGGACTAGGGTAACTCACATGAGGTCAGAGAGTACATATAAAGGGGATAGGATAACTCACTTGCGGTTAGAGAGTACATATAAAGGGGCTAGGATAACTCACTTGGGGTCTGGGAGTACTTAAAAAGGGGCTAGGATAACTCACTAGGGGTCAGGGAGTACTTATAAAGGGGCTATGGTACCTCACTTGGGGTCAGGGAGTAGTTATAAGGGACTAAGGTAACTCACTTGGGGTCTGGGAGTACATATAAAGGGGCTAGGATAACTCACTTGGGGTCAGGGAGTACTTATAAAGGGGCTATGGTAACTCACTTGGGGCCAAGGAGTACTAATATGAAACTAGGGTAACCCACTTGGGGTCAGGGAGTACTTATAAAGGGGCTAGGATAACTCACTTGCGGTCAGAGAGTACATATAAAGGGGCTAGGATAATTCACTTGGGGTTAGGGAGTACATATAAAGGGGCTATGGTAACTCACTTGCCGTCTGAGAGTACATATAAAGGGGCTAGGATAACTCATTTGGGGTCAGGTAGTACTTATAAACGGGCTATGGTAACTCACTTGGGGTCAGGGAGTACTACTATGGGACTAGGGTAACTCACTTGGGGTCTGGGAGTACATATAAAGGGGCTAGGATAACTCACTTGGGGTCAGGGAGTACCTTTAAAGGGGCTATGGTAACTCACTTGGGGCCAAGGAGTACTAATATGAAACTAGGGTAACCCACTTGGGGTCAGGGAGTACTTATAAAGGGGCTAGGATAACTCACTTGCGGTCAGAGAGTACATATAAAGGGGCTAGGATAATTCACTTGGGGTTAGGGAGTACATATAAAGGGGCTATGGTAACTCACTTGCCGTCAGAGAGTACATATAAAGGGGCTAGGATAACTCATTTGGGGTCAGGTAGTACTTATAAACGGGCTATGGTAACTCACTTGGGGTCAGGGAGTACTACTATGGGACTAGGGTAACTCACTTGCGGTCAGAGAGTACATATAAAGGGGCTAGGATAACTCATTTGGGGTCAGGTAGTACTTATAAAGGGGCTATGGTAACTCACTTGGGGTCAGGGAGTACTACTATGGGACTAGGGTAACTCACTTGCCGCCAGAGAGTACATATAAAGGGGCTAGGGTAACTCACATGGGGTCAGGGAGTACTTATAAAGGGGCTATGGTAACTCACTTGCGGTCAGAGAGTACATATAAAGGGGCTAGGATAACTCACTTGGGGTCAGGGAGTACTTATAAAGGGGCTATGGTAACTCACTTGGGGCCAAGTAGTACTACTATGAAACTAGGGTAACCCACTTGGGGTCAGGGAGTACTTATAAAGGGGCTAGGATAACTCACTTGCGGTCAGAGAGTACATATAAAGGGGCTAGGATAATTCACTTGGGGTTAGGGAGTACATATAAAGGGGCTATGGTAACTCACTTGCCGTCAGAGAGTACTTCTATGGGACTAGGGTAACTCACTTGCGGTCAGAGAGTACATATTAAGGGGCTAGGATAACTATCTTGGGGTCAGGGAGTACATTTAAGGGACTAGGTTAACTCACTTGGGGTCTGGGAGTACATATAAAGGGGATAGGATAACTCACTTGCGGTTAGAGAGTACATATAAAGGGGCTAGGATAACTCACTTGGGATCAGGGAGTACTTAAAAAGGGGCTATGGTAACTCATTTGGGGTCAGGGAGTACTTATATTTGACGAGGGTACATCACTTGGGGTCAGGGAGTACTTATATGGGACTAGGGTAACTCATCTGGGGACTTGGAGTACTTATAAAGGGGCTAGGATAATTCACTTGGGGTCAGGGAGTACATATAAAGGGGCTATGGTAACTCACTTGCCGTCAGAGAGTACATATAAAGGGGCTAGGATAACTCATTTGGGGTCAGGTAGTACTTATAAACGGGCTATGGTAACTCACTTGGGGTCAGGGAGTACTACTATGGGACTAGGGTAACTCACTTGCGGTCAGAGAGTACATATAAAGGGGCTAGGATAACTCACTTGGGGTCAGGGAGTACCTCTATGGGACTAGGGTAACTCACATGAGGTCAGAGAGTACATATAAAGGGGATAGGATAACTCACTTGCGGTTAGAGAGTACATATAAAGGGGCTAGGATAACTCACTTGGGGTCTGGGAGTACTTAAAAAGGGGCTAGGATAACTCACTAGGGGTCAGGGAGTACTTATAAAGGGGCTATGGTAACTCACTTGGGGCCAAGGAGTACTAATATGAAACTAGGGTAACCCACTTGGGGTCAGGGAGTACTTATAAAGGGGCTAGGATAACTCACTTGCGGTCAGAGAGTACATATAAAGGGGCTAGGATAATTCACTTGGGGTTAGGGAGTACATATAAAGGGGCTATGGTAACTCACTTGCCGTCAGAGAGTACATATAAAGGGGCTAGGATAACTCATTTGGGGTCAGGTAGTACTTATAAACGGGCTATGGTAACTCACTTGGGGTCAGGGAGTACTACTATGGGACTAGGGTAACTCACTTGCGGTCAGAGAGAACATATAAAGGGGCTAGGATAACTCATTTGGGGTCAGGTAGTACTTATAAAGGGGCTATGGTAACTCACTTGGGGTCAGGGAGTACTACTATGGGACTAGGGTAACTCACTTGCGCTTAGAGAGTACATATAAAGGGGCTAGGATAACTCATTTGGGCTCAGGTAGTACTTATAAACGGGCTATGGTAACTCACTTGGGGTCAGGGAGTACTACTATGGGACTAGGGTAACTCACTTGCGGTCAGAGAGTACATATAAAGGGGCTAGGATAACTCACTTGGGGTCAGGGAGTACGTCTATGGGACTAGGGTTACTCACATGAGGTCAGAGAGTACATATAAAGGGGATAGGATAACTCACTTGCGGTTAGAGATTACATATAAAGGGGCTAGGATAACTCACTTGGGATCAGGGAGTACTTAAAAAGGGGCTATGGTAACTCATTTGGGGTCAGGGAGTACTTATATTTGACGAGGGTACATCACTTGGGGTCAGGGAGTACTTATATGGGACTAGGGTAACTCATCTGGGGACTTGGAGTACTTATAAAGGGGCTAGGATAATTCACTTGGGGTCAGGGAGTACATATAAAGGGGCTATGGTAACTCACTTGCCGTCAGAGAGTACATATAAAGGGGCTAGGATAACTCATTTGGGGTCAGGTAGTACTTATAAACGGGCTATGGTAACTCACTTGGGGTCAGGGAGTACTACTATGGGACTAGGGTAACTCACTTGCGGTCAGAGAGTACATATAAAGGGGCTAGGATAACTCACTTGGGGTAAGGGAGTACCTCTATGGGACTAGGGTAACTCACATGAGGTCAGAGAGTACATATAAAGGGGATAGGATAACTCACTTGCGGTTAGAGAGTACATATAAAGGGGCTAGGATAACTCACTTGGGGTCTGGGAGTACTTAAAAAGGGGCTAGGATAACTCACTAGGGGTCAGGGAGTACTTATAAAGGGGCTATGGTACCTCACTTGGGGTCAGGGAGTAGTTATAAGGGACTAAGGTAACTCACTTGGGGTCTGGGAGTACATATAAAGGGGCTAGGATAACTCACTTGGGGTCAGGGAGTACTTATAAAGGGGCTATGGTAACTCACTTGGGGCCAAGGAGTACTAATATGAAACTAGGGTAACCCACTTGGGGTCAGGGAGTACTTATAAAGGGGCTAGGATAACTCACTTGCGGTCAGAGAGTACATATAAAGGGGCTAGGATAATTCACTTGGGGTTAGGGAGTACATATAAAGGGGCTATGGTAACTCACTTGCCGTCTGAGAGTACATATAAAGGGGCTAGGATAACTCATTTGGGGTCAGGTAGTACTTATAAACGGGCTATGGTAACTCACTTGGGGTCAGGGAGTACTACTATGGGACTAGGGTAACTCACTTGGGGTCTGGGAGTACATATAAAGGGGCTAGGATAACTCACTTGGGGTCAGGGAGTACCTTTAAAGGGGCTATGGTAACTCACTTGGGGCCAAGGAGTACTAATATGAAACTAGGGTAACCCACTTGGGGTCAGGGAGTACTTATAAAGGGGCTAGGATAACTCACTTGCGGTCAGAGAGTACATATAAAGGGGCTAGGATAATTCACTTGGGGTTAGGGAGTACATATAAAGGGGCTATGGTAACTCACTTGCCGTCAGAGAGTACATATAAAGGGGCTAGGATAACTCATTTGGGGTCAGGTAGTACTTATAAACGGGCTATGGTAACTCACTTGGGGTCAGGGAGTACTACTATGGGACTAGGGTAACTCACTTGCGGTCAGAGAGTACATATAAAGGGGCTAGGATAACTCATTTGGGGTCAGGTAGTACTTATAAAGGGGCTATGGTAACTCACTTGGGGTCAGGGAGTACTACTATGGGACTAGGGTAACTCACTTGTGGTTAGAGAGTACATATAAAGGGGCTAGGATAACTCATTTGGGGTCAGGTAGTACTTATAAACGGGCTATGGTAACTCACTTGGGGTCAGGGAGTACTACTATGGGACTAGGGTAACTCACTTGCGGTCAGAGAGTACATATAAAGGGGCTAGGATAACTCACTTGGGGTCAGGGAGTACGTCTATGGGACTAGGGTAACTCACATGAGGTCAGAGAGTACATATAAAGGGGGTAGGATAACTCACTTGCGGTTAGAGAGTACATATAAAGGGGGTAGGATAACTCACTTGGGATCAGGGAGTACTTAAAAAGGGGCTATGGTAACTCATTTGGGGTCAGGGAGTACTTATATTTGACGAGGGTACATCACTTGGGGTCAGGGAGTACTTATATGGGACTAGGGTAACTCATCTGGGGACTTGGAGTACTTATAAAGGGGCTAGGATAATTCACTTGGGGTCAGGGAGTACATATAAAGGGGCTATGGTAACTCACTTGCCGTCAGAGAGTACATATAAAGGGGCTAGGATAACTCATTTGGGGTCAGGTAGTACTTATAAACGGGCTATGGTAACTCACTTGGTGTCAGGGAGTACTACTATGGGACTAGGGTAACTCACTTGCGGTCAGAGAGTACATATAAAGGGGCTAGGATAACTCACTTGGGGTCAGGGAGTACCTCTATGGGACTAGGGTAACTCACATGAGGTCAGAGAGTACATATAAAGGGGATAGGATAACTCACTTGCGGTTAGAGAGTACATATAAAGGGGCTAGGATAACTCACTTGGGGTCTGGGAGTACTTAAAAAGGGGCTAGGATAACTCACTAGGGGTCAGGGAGTACTTATAAAGGGGCTATGGTACGTCACTTGGGGTCAGGGAGTAGTTATAAGGGACTAAGGTAACTCACTTGGGGTCTGGGAGTACATATAAAGGGGCTATGGTAACTCACTTGCGCTTAGAGAGTACATATAAAGGGGCTATGATAACTCATTTGGGCTCAGGTAGTACTTATAAACGGGCTATGGTAACTCACTTGGGGTCAGGGAGTACTACTATGGGACTAGGGTAACTCACTTGCGGTCAGAGAGTACATATAAAGGGGCTAGGATAACTCACTTGGGGTCAGGGAGTACGTCTATGGGACTAGGGTAACTCACATGAGGTCAGAGAGTACATATAAAGGGGATAGGATAACTCACTTGCGGTTAGAGAGTACATATAAAGGGGCTAGGATAACTCACTTGGGATCAGGGAGTACTTAAAAAGGGGGTATGGTAACTCATTTGGGGTCAGGGAGTACTTATATTTGACGAGGGTACATCACTTTGGGTCAGGGAGTACTTATATGAGACTAGGGTAACTCATCTGGGGACTTGGAGTACTTATAAAGGGGCTAGGATAATTCACTTGGGGTCAGGGAGTACATATAAAGGGGCTATGGTAACTCACTTGGGGTCAGGGAGTACTAATATGGGACTAGGGTAACTCACTTGCGGTCAGAGAGTACATATAAAGGGGCTAGGATAACTCACTTGGGGTCAGGGAGTACCTCTATGGGGCTAGGGTAACTCACTTGCGGTCAGAGAGTACATATAAAGGGGCTAGGATAACTCACTTGGGGTCAGGGAGTACTTATAAAGGGGCTATGGTACCTCACTTGGGGTCAGGGAGTAGTTATAAGGGACTAAGGTAACTCACTTGGGGTCTGGGAGTACATATAAAGGGGCTAGGATAACTGACTTGGGGTTAGGGAGTACTTATAAAGGGGCTATGGTAACTCACTTGGGGCCAAGGAGTACTAATATGAAACTAGGGTAACCCACTTGGGGTCAGGGAGTACTTATAATGGGGCTAGGATAACTCACTTGCGGTCAGAGAGTATATATAAAGGGGCTAGGATAATTCACTTGGGGTTAGGGAGTACAAATAAAGGGGCTATGGTAACTCACTTGCCGTCAGAGAGTACATATAAAGGTGCTAGGATAACTCATTTGGGGTCAGGTAGTACTTATAAACGGGCTATGGTAACTCACTTGGGGTCAGGGAGTACTACTATGGGACTAGGGTAACTCACTTGCGGTCAGAGAGTACATATAAAGGGGCTAGGATAACTCACTTGGGGTAAGGGAGTACCTCTATGGGACTAGGGTAACTCACATAAGGTCAGAGAGTACATATAAAGGGGATAGGATAACTCACTTGCGGTTAGAGAGTACATATAAAGGGGCTAGGATAACTCACTTGGGGTCTGGGAGTACTTAAAAAGGGGCTAGGATAACTCACTAGGGGTCAGGGAGTACTTATAAAGGGGCTATGGTACCTCACTTGGGGTCAGGGAGTAGTTATAAGGGACTAAGGTAACTCACTTGGGGTCTGGGAGTACATATAAAGGGGCTAGGATAACTCACTTGGGGTCAGGGAGTACTTATAAAGGGGCTATGGTAACTCACTTGGGGCCAAGGAGTACTAATATGAAACTAGGGTAACCCACTTGGGGTCAGGGAGTACTTATAAAGGGGCTAGGATAACTCACTTGCGGTCAGAGAGTACATATAAAGGGGCTAGGATAATTCACTTGGGGTTAGGGAGTACATATAAAGGGGCTATGGTAACTCACTTGCCGTCTGAGAGTACATATAAAGGGGCTAGGATAACTCATTTGGGGTCAGGTAGTACTTATAAACGGGCTATGGTAACTCACTTGGGGTCAGGGAGTACTACTATGGGACTAGGGTAACTCACTTGGGGTCTGGGAGTACATATAAAGGGGCTAGGATAACTCACTTGGGGTCAGGGAGTACCTTTAAAGGGGCTATGGTAACTCACTTGGGGCCAAGGAGTACTAATATGAAACTAGGGTAACCCACTTGGGGTCAGGGAGTACTTATAAAGGGGCTAGGATAACTCACTTGCGGTCAGAGAGTACATATAAAGGGGCTAGGATAATTCACTTGGGGTTAGGGAGTACATATAAAGGGGCTATGGTAACTCACTTGCCGTCAGAGAGTACATATAAAGGGGCTAGGATAACTCATTTGGGGTCAGGTAGTACTTATAAACGGGCTATGGTAACTCACTTGGGGTCAGGGAGTACTACTATGGGACTAGGGTAACTCACTTGCGGTCAGAGAGTACATATAAAGGGGCTAGGATAACTCATTTGGGGTCAGGTAGTACTTATAAAGGGGCTATGGTAACTCACTTGGGGTCAGGGAGTACTACTATGGGACTAGGGTAACTCACTTGTGGTTAGAGAGTACATATAAAGGGGCTAGGATAACTCATTTGGGGTCAGGTAGTACTTATAAACGGGCTATGGTAACTCACTTGGGGTCAGGGAGTACTACTATGGGACTAGGGTAACTCACTTGCGGTCAGAGAGTACATATAAAGGGGCTAGGATAACTCACTTGGGGTCAGGGAGTACGTCTATGGGACTAGGGTAACTCACATGAGGTCAGAGAGTACATATAAAGGGGGTAGGATAACTCACTTGCGGTTAGAGAGTACATATAAAGGGGGTAGGATAACTCACTTGGGATCAGGGAGTACTTAAAAAGGGGCTATGGTAACTCATTTGGGGTCAGGGAGTACTTATATTTGACGAGGGTACATCACTTGGGGTCAGGGAGTACTTATATGGGACTAGGGTAACTCATCTGGGGACTTGGAGTACTTATAAAGGGGCTAGGATAATTCACTTGGGGTCAGGGAGTACATATAAAGGGGCTATGGTAACTCACTTGCCGTCAGAGAGTACATATAAAGGGGCTAGGATAACTCATTTGGGGTCAGGTAGTACTTATAAACGGGCTATGGTAACTCACTTGGTGTCAGGGAGTACTACTATGGGACTAGGGTAACTCACTTGCGGTCAGAGAGTACATATAAAGGGGCTAGGATAACTCACTTGGGGTCAGGGAGTACCTCTATGGGACTAGGGTAACTCACATGAGGTCAGAGAGTACATATAAAGGGGATAGGATAACTCACTTGCGGTTAGAGAGTACATATAAAGGGGCTAGGATAACTCACTTGGGGTCTGGGAGTACTTAAAAAGGGGCTAGGATAACTCACTAGGGGTCAGGGAGTACTTATAAAGGGGCTATGGTACGTCACTTGGGGTCAGGGAGTAGTTATAAGGGACTAAGGTAACTCACTTGGGGTCTGGGAGTACATATAAAGGGGCTATGGTAACTCACTTGCGCTTAGAGAGTACATATAAAGGGGCTATGATAACTCATTTGGGCTCAGGTAGTACTTATAAACGGGCTATGGTAACTCACTTGGGGTCAGGGAGTACTACTATGGGACTAGGGTAACTCACTTGCGGTCAGAGAGTACATATAAAGGGGCTAGGATAACTCACTTGGGGTCAGGGAGTACGTCTATGGGACTAGGGTAACTCACATGAGGTCAGAGAGTACATATAAAGGGGATAGGATAACTCACTTGCGGTTAGAGAGTACATATAAAGGGGCTAGGATAACTCACTTGGGATCAGGGAGTACTTAAAAAGGGGGTATGGTAACTCATTTGGGGTCAGGGAGTACTTATATTTGACGAGGGTACATCACTTTGGGTCAGGGAGTACTTATATGAGACTAGGGTAACTCATCTGGGGACTTGGAGTACTTATAAAGGGGCTAGGATAATTCACTTGGGGTCAGGGAGTACATATAAAGGGGCTATGGTAACTCACTTGGGGTCAGGGAGTACTAATATGGGACTAGGGTAACTCACTTGCGGTCAGAGAGTACATATAAAGGGGCTAGGATAACTCACTTGGGGTCAGGGAGTACCTCTATGGGGCTAGGGTAACTCACTTGCGGTCAGAGAGTACATATAAAGGGGCTAGGATAACTCACTTGGGGTCAGGGAGTACTTATAAAGGGGCTATGGTACCTCACTTGGGGTCAGGGAGTAGTTATAAGGGACTAAGGTAACTCACTTGGGGTCTGGGAGTACATATAAAGGGGCTAGGATAACTGACTTGGGGTTAGGGAGTACTTATAAAGGGGCTATGGTAACTCACTTGGGGCCAAGGAGTACTAATATGAAACTAGGGTAACCCACTTGGGGTCAGGGAGTACTTATAATGGGGCTAGGATAACTCACTTGCGGTCAGAGAGTATATATAAAGGGGCTAGGATAATTCACTTGGGGTTAGGGAGTACAAATAAAGGGGCTATGGTAACTCACTTGCCGTCAGAGAGTACATATAAAGGTGCTAGGATAACTCATTTGGGGTCAGGTAGTACTTATAAACGGGCTATGGTAACTCACTTGGGGTCAGGGAGTACTACTATGGGACTAGGGTAACTCACTTGCGGTCAGAGAGTACATATAAAGGGGCTAGGATAACTCATTTGGGGTCAGGTAGTACTTATAAAGGGGCTATGGTAACTCACTTGGGGTCAGGGAGTACTACTATGGGACTAGGGTAACTCACTTGCGCTTAGAGAGTACATATAAAGGGGCTAGGATAACTCATTTGGGCTCAGGTAGTACTTATAAACGGGCTATGGTAACTCACTTGGGGTCAGGGAGTACTACTATGGGACTAGGGTAACTCACTTGCGGTCAGAGAGTACATATAAAGGAGCTAGGATAACTCACTTGGGGTCAGGGAGTACGTCTATGGGACTAGGGTAACTCACATGAGGTCAGAGAGTACATATAAAGGGGATAGGATAACTCACTTGCGGTTAGAGAGTACATATAAAGGGGCTAGGATAACTCACTTGGGATCAGGGAGTACTTAAAAAGGGGCTATGGTAACTCATTTGGGGTCAGGGAGTACTTATATTTGACGAGGGTACATCACTTGGGGTCAGGGAGTACTTATATGGGACTAGGGTAACTCATCTGGGGACTTGGAGTACTTATAAAGGGGCTAGGATAATTCACTTGGGGTCAGGGAGTACATATAAAGGGGCTATGGTAACTCACTTGGGGTCAGGGAGTACTACTATGGGACTAGGGTAACTCACTTGCGGTCAGAGAGTACATATAAAGGGGCTAGGATAACTCACTTGGGGTCAGGGAGTACCTCTATGGGACTAGGGTAACTCACATGAGGTCAGAGAGTACATATAAAGGGGATAGGATAACTCACTTGCGGTTAGAGAGTACATATAAAGGGGCTAGGATAACTCACTTGGGGTCAGGGAGTACTTAAAAAGGGGCTAGGATAACTCACTAGGGGTCAGGGAGTACTTATAAAGGGGCTATGGTAACTCACTTGCCGTCAGAGAGTACATATAAAGGGGCTAGGATAACTCACTTGGGGTCAAGGAGTACTTATAAAGGGGCTATTGTAACTCTTTTGGGGCCAAGGAGTACTAATATGAAACTAGGGTAACCCACTTGGGGTCAGGGAGTATTTATAAAGGGGCTAGGATAACTCACTTGCGGTCGGAGAGTACATATAAAGGGGCTAGGATAATTCACTTGGGGTCAGGGAGTACATATAAAGGGGCTATGGTAACTCACTTGGGGTCAAGGAGTACTACTATGGGACTAGGGTAACTCACTTGCCGTCAGAGAGTACATATAAAGGGGCTAGGATAACTCATTTGGGGTAAGGGAGTACTTATAAAGGGGCTAGGATAACTCACTTGCGGTCAGAGAGTACATATAAAGGGGCTAGGATAACTCATTTGGGGTCAGGTAGTACTTATAAAGGGGCTATGGTAACTCACTTGGGGTCAGGGAGTACATATAAAGGGGCTAGGATAACTCATTTGGGGTCAGGTAGTACTTATAAAGGGGCTATGGTAACTCACTTGGGGTCAGGGAGTACTACTATGGGACTAGGGTAACTCACTTGCGCTTAGAGAGTACATATAAAGGGGCTAGGATAACTCATTTGGGCTCAGGTAGTACTTATAAACGGGCTATGGTAACTCACTTGGGGTCAGGGAGTACTACTATGGGACTAGGGTAACTCACTTGCTCTTAGAGAGTACATATAAAGGGGCTAGGATAACTCATTTGGGCTCAGGTAGTACTTATAAACGGGCTATGGTAACTCACTTGGGTTCAGGGAGTACTACTATGGGACTAGGGTAACTCACTTGCGGTCAGAGAGTACATATAAAGGGGCTAGGATAACTCACTTGGGGTCAGGGAGTACGTCTATGGGACTAGGGTAACTCACATGAGGTCAGAGAGTACATATAAAGGGGATAGGATAACTCACTTGCGGTTAGAGAGTACATATAAAGGGGCTAGGATAACTCACTTGGGATCAGGGAGTACTTAAAAAGGGGCTATGGTAACTCATTTGGGGTCAGGGAGTACTTATATTTGACGAGGGTACATCACTTGGGGTCAGGGAGTACTTATATGGGACTAGGGTAACTCATCTGGGGACTTGGAGTACTTATAAAGGGGCTAGGATAATTCACTTGGGGTCAGGGAGTACATATAAAGGGGCTATGGTAACTCACTTGGGGTCAGGGAGTACTACTATGGGACTAGGGTAACTCACTTGCGGTCAGAGAGTACATATAAAGGGGCTAGGATAACTCACTTGGGGTCAGGGAGTACCTCTATGGGACTAGGGTAACTCACATGAGGTCAGAGAGTACATATAAAGGGGATAGGATAACTCACTTGCGGTTAGAGAGTACATATAAAGGGGCTAGGATAACTCACTTGGGGTCAGGGAGTACTTAAAAAGGGGCTAGGATAACTCACTAGGGGTCAGGGAGTACTTATAAAGGGGCTATGGTAACTCACTTGCCGTCAGAGAGTACATATAAAGGGGCTAGGATAACTCACTTGGGGTCAAGGAGTACTTATAAAGGGGCTATTGTAACTCTTTTGGGGCCAAGGAGTACTAATATGAAACTAGGGTAACCCACTAGGGGTCAGGGAGTATTTATAAAGGGGCTAGGATAACTCACTTGCGGTCAGAGAGTACATATAAAGGGGCTAGGATAATTCACTTGGGGTCAGGTAGTACTTATAAAGGGGCTATGGTAACTCACTTGGGGTCAGGGAGTACATATAAAGGGGCTAGGATAACTCATTTGGGGTCAGGTAGTACTTATAAAGGGGCTATGGTAACTCACTTGGGGTCAGGGAGTACTACTATGGGACTAGGGTAACTCACTTGCGCTTAGAGAGTACATATAAAGGGGCTAGGATAACTCATTTGGGCTCAGATAGTACTTATAAACGGGCTATGGTAACTCACTTGGGGTCAGGGAGTACTACTATGGGACTAGGGTAACTCACTTGCTCTTAGAGAGTACATATAAAGGGGCTAGGATAACTCATTTGGGCTCAGGTAGTACTTATAAACGGGCTATGGTAACTCACTTGGGTTCAGGGAGTACTACTATGGGACTAGGGTAACTCACTTGCGGTCAGAGAGTACATATAAAGGGGCTAGGATAACTCACTTGGGGTCAGGGAGTACGTCTATGGGACTAGGGTAACTCACATGAGGTCAGAGAGTACATATAAAGGGGATAGGATAACTCACTTGCGGTTAGAGAGTACATATAAAGGGGCTAGGATAACTCACTTGGGATCAGGGAGTACTTAAAAAGGGGCTATGGTAACTCATTTGGGGTCAGGGAGTACTTATATTTGACGAGGGTACATCACTTGGGGTCAGGGAGTACTTATATGAGACTAGAGTAACTCATCTGGGGACTTGGAGTACTTATAAAGGGGCTAGGATAATTCACTTGGGCTCAGGGAGTACATATAAAGGGGCTATGGTAACTCACTTGGGGTCAGGGAGTACTACTATGGGACTAGGGTAACTCACTTGCGGTCAGAGAGTACATATAAAGGGGCTAGGATAACTCACTTGGGGTCAGGGAGTACCTCTATGGGGCTAGGGTAACTCACTTGCGGTCAGAGAGTACATATAAAGGGGCTAGGATAACTCACTTGGGGTCAGGGAGTACTTATAAAGGGGCTATGGTACCTCACTTGGGGTCAGGGAGTAGTTATAAGGGACTAAGGTAACTCACTTGGGGTCTGGGAGTACATATAAAGGGGCTAGGATAACTGACTTGGGGTCAGGGAGTACTTATAAAGGGGCTATGGTAACTCACTTGGGGCCAAGGAGTACTAATATGAAACTAGGGTAACCCACTTGGGGTCAGGGAGTACTTATAAAGGGGCTAGGATAACTCACTTGCGGTCAGAGAGTATATATAAAGGGGCTAGGATAATTCACTTGGGGTTAGGGAGTACATATAA